>NC_134831.1:101106721-101470604 GCF_004210375.1 Tachypleus tridentatus
TTTTCACTAGAAAATGTTACCACATATAGTCCTTCTCTGTCTGACAGCTGTACATCTTGACAATAGCCCTTCAGCACAGTTTTCACTAGAAAATGTTACCACATATAGTCCTTCTCTGTCTGACAGCTGTACATCTTGACAATAGCCCTTCAGCACAGTTTTCACTAGAAAATGTTACCACATATAGTCCTTCTCTGTCTGACAGCTGTACATCTTGACAATAGCCCTTCAGCACAGTTTTCACTAGAAAATGTTACCACATATAGTCCTTCTCTGTCTGACAGCTGTACATCTTGACAATAGCCCTTCAGCACAGTTTTCACTAGAAAATGTTACCACATATAGTCCTTCTCTGTCTGACAGCTGTACATCTTGACAATAGCCCTTCAGCACAGTTTTCACTAGAAAATGTTACCACATATAGTCCTTCTCTGTCTGACAGCTGTACATCTTGACAATAGCCCTTCAGCACAGTTTTCACTAGAAAATGTTACCACATATAGTCCTTCTCTGTCTGCACAGTTTTCACTAGAAAATGTACATCTTGACAATAGCCCTTCAGCACAGTTTTCACTAGAAAATGTTACCACATATAGTCCTTCTCTGTCTGACAGCTGTACATCTTGACAATAGCCCTTCAGCACAGTTTTCACTAGAAAATGTTACCACATATAGTCCTTCTCTGTCTGACAGCTGTACATCTTGACAATAGCCCTTCAGCACAGTTTTCACTAGAAAATGTTACCACATATAGTCCTTCTCTGTCTGACAGCTGTACATCTTGACAATAGCCCTTCAGCACAGTTTTCACTAGAAAATGTTACCACATATAGTCCTTCTCTGTCTGACAGCTGTACATCTTGACAATAGCCCTTCAGCACAGTTTTCACTAGAAAATGTTACCACATATAGTCCTTCTCTGTCTGACATATAGCTGTACATCTTGACAATAGCCCTTCAGCACAGTTTTCACTAGAAAATGTTACCACATATAGTCTGAGATGTTCTGACAATAGCCCTTCAGCACAGTTTTCACTAGAAAATGTTACCACATATAGTCCTTCTCTGTCTGTACATCTTGACAATAGCCCTTCAGCACAGTTTTCACTAGAAAATGAGTCCTTCTCTGTCAATGTACATCTTGACAATAGCCCTTCAGCACCTTCAGCACAGTTTTCACTAGAAAATGTTACCACATATAGTCCTTCTCTGTCTGACAGCTGTACATCTTGACAATAGCCCTTCAGCACAGTTTTCACTAGAAAATGTTACCACATATAGTCCTTCTCTGTCTGACAGCTGTACATCTTGACAATAGCCCTTCAGCACAGTTTTCACTAGAAAATGTTACCACATATAGTCCTTCTCTGTCTGACAGCTGTACATCTTGACAATAGCCCTTCAGCACAGTTTTCACTAGAAAATGTTACCACATATAGTCCTTCTCTGTCTGACAGCTGTACATCTTGACAATAGCCCTTCAGCACAGTTTTCACTAGAAAATGTTACCACATATAGTCCTTCTCTGTCTGACAGCTGTACATCTTGACAATAGCCCTTCAGCACAGTTTTCACTAGAAAATGTTACCACATATAGTCCTTCTCTGTCTGACAGCTGTACATCTTGACAATAGCCCTTCAGCACAGTTTTCACTAGAAAATGTTACCACATATAGTCCTTCTTCTGCACAGTTTTCACTAGAAAATGTGACTGTAATCTTAGCCCTTCAGCACAGTTTTCACTAGAAAATGTTACCACATATAGTCCTTCTGTCTACATACATTGACAATAGCCCTTCAGCACAGTTTTCACTAGAAAATGTTACCACATATAGTCCTTCTCTGTCTGACAGCTGTACATCTTGACAATAGCCCTTCAGCACAGTTTTCACTAGAAAATGTTACCACATATAGTCCTTCTCGTCTGACAGCTGTACATCTTGACAATAGCCCTTCAGCACAGTTTTCACTAGAAAATGTTACCACATATAGTCCTTCTCTGTCTGACAGCTGTACATCTTGACAATAGCCCTTCAGCACAGTTTTCACTAGAAAATGTTACCACATATAGTCCTTCTCTGTCTGACAGCTGTACATCTTGACAATAGCCCTTCAGCACAGTTTTCACTAGAAAATGTTACCACATATAGTCCTTCTCTGTCTGACAGCTGTACATCTTGACAATAGCCCTTCAGCACAGTTTTCACTAGAAAATGTTACCACATATAGTCCTTCTCTGTCTGACAGCTGTACATCTTGACAATAGCCCTTCAGCACAGTTTTCACTAGAAAATGTTACCACATATAGTCCTTCTCTGTCTGACAGCTGTACATCTTGACAATAGCCCTTCAGCACAGTTTTCACTAGAAAATGTTACCACATATAGTCCTTCTCTGTCTGACAGCTGTACATCTTGACAATAGCCCTTCAGCACAGTTTTCACTAGAAAATGTTACCACATATAGTCCTTCTCTGTCTGACAGCTGTACATCTTGACAATAGCCCTTCAGCACAGTTTTCACTAGAAAATGTTACCACATATAGTCCTTCTCTGTCTGACAGCTGTACATCTTGACAATAGCCCTTCAGCACAGTTTTCACTAGAAAATGTTACCACATATAGTCCTTCTCTGTCTGACAGCTGTACATCTTGACAATAGCCCTTCAGCACAGTTTTCACTAGAAAATGTTACCACATATAGTCCTTCTCTGTCTGACAGCTGTACATCTTGACAATAGCCCTTCAGCACAGTTTTCACTAGAAAATGTTACCACATATAGTCCTTCTCTGTCTGACAGCTGTACATCTTGACAATAGCCCTTCAGCACAGTTTTCACTAGAAAATGTTACCACATATAGTCCTTCTCTGTCTGACAGCTGTACATCTTGACAATAGCCCTTCAGCACAGTTTTCACTAGAAAATGTTACCACATATAGTCCTTCTCTGTCTGACAGCTGTACATCTTGACAATAGCCCTTCAGCACAGTTTTCACTAGAAAATGTTACCACATATAGTCCTTCTCTGTCTGACAGCTGTACATCTTGACAATAGCCCTTCAGCACAGTTTTCACTAGAAAATGTTACCACATATAGTCCTTCTCTGTCTGACAGCTGTACATCTTGACAATAGCCCTTCAGCACAGTTTTCACTAGAAAATGTTACCACATATAGTCCTTCTCTGTCTGACAGCTGTACATCTTGACAATAGCCCTTCAGCACAGTTTTCACTAGAAAATGTTACCACATATAGTCCTTCTCTGTCTGACAGCTGTACATCTTGACAATAGCCCTTCAGCACAGTTTTCACTAGAAAATGTTACCACATATAGTCCTTCTCTGTCTGACAGCTGTACATCTTGACAATAGCCCTTCAGCACAGTTTTCACTAGAAAATGTTACCACATATAGTCCTTCTCTGTCTGACAGCTGTACATCTTGACAATAGCCCTTCAGCACAGTTTTCACTAGAAAATGTTACCACATATAGTCCTTCTCTGTCTGACAGCTGTACATCTTGACAATAGCCCTTCAGCACAGTTTTCACTAGAAAATGTTACCACATATAGTCCTTCTCTGTCTGACAGCTGTACATCTTGACAATAGCCCTTCAGCACAGTTTTCACTAGAAAATGTTACCACATATAGTCCTTCTCTGTCTGACAGCTGTACATCTTGACAATAGCCCTTCAGCACAGTTTTCACTAGAAAATGTTACCACATATAGTCCTTCTCTGTCTGACAGCTGTACATCTTGACAATAGCCCTTCAGCACAGTTTTCACTAGAAAATGTTACCACATATAGTCCTTCTCTGTCTGACAGCTGTACATCTTGACAATAGCCCTTCAGCACAGTTTTCACTAGAAAATGTTACCACATATAGTCCTTCTCTGTCTGACAGCTGTACATCTTGACAATAGCCCTTCAGCACAGTTTTCACTAGAAAATGTTACCACATATAGTCCTTCTCTGTCTGACAGCTGTACATCTTGACAATAGCCCTTCAGCACAGTTTTCACTAGAAAATGTTACCACATATAGTCCTTCTCTGTCTGACAGCTGTACATCTTGACAATAGCCCTTCAGCACAGTTTTCACTAGAAAATGTTACCACATATAGTCCTTCTCTGTCTGACAGCTGTACATCTTGACAATAGCCCTTCAGCACAGTTTTCACTAGAAAATGTTACCACATATAGTCCTTCTCTGTCTGACAGCTGTACATCTTGACAATAGCCCTTCAGCACAGTTTTCACTAGAAAATGTTACCACATATAGTCCTTCTCTGTCTGACAGCTGTACATCTTGACAATAGCCCTTCAGCACAGTTTTCACTAGAAAATGTTACCACATATAGTCCTTCTCTGTCTGACAGCTGTACATCTTGACAATAGCCCTTCAGCACAGTTTTCACTAGAAAATGTTACCACATATAGTCCTTCTCTGTCTGACAGCTGTACATCTTGACAATAGCCCTTCAGCACAGTTTTCACTAGAAAATGTTACCACATATAGTCCTTCTCTGTCTGACAGCTGTACATCTTGACAATAGCCCTTCAGCACAGTTTTCACTAGAAAATGTTACCACATATAGTCCTTCTCTGTCTGACAGCTGTACATCTTGACAATAGCCCTTCAGCACAGTTTTCACTAGAAAATGTTACCACATATAGTCCTTCTCTGTCTGACAGCTGTACATCTTGACAATAGCCCTTCAGCACAGTTTTCACTAGAAAATGTTACCACATATAGTCCTTCTCTGTCTGACAGCTGTACATCTTGACAATAGCCCTTCAGCACAGTTTTCACTAGAAAATGTTACCACATATAGTCCTTCTCTGTCTGACAGCTGTACATCTTGACAATAGCCCTTCAGCACAGTTTTCACTAGAAAATGTTACCACATATAGTCCTTCTCTGTCTGACAGCTGTACATCTTGACAATAGCCCTTCAGCACAGTTTTCACTAGAAAATGTTACCACATATAGTCCTTCTCTGTCTGACAGCTGTACATCTTGACAATAGCCCTTCAGCACAGTTTTCACTAGAAAATGTTACCACATATAGTCCTTCTCTGTCTGACAGCTGTACATCTTGACAATAGCCCTTCAGCACAGTTTTCACTAGAAAATGTTACCACATATAGTCCTTCTCTGTCTGACAGCTGTACATCTTGACAATAGCCCTTCAGCACAGTTTTCACTAGAAAATGTTACCACATATAGTCCTTCTCTGTCTGACAGCTGTACATCTTGACAATAGCCCTTCAGCACAGTTTTCACTAGAAAATGTTACCACATATAGTCCTTCTCTGTCTGACAGCTGTACATCTTGACAATAGCCCTTCAGCACAGTTTTCACTAGAAAATGTTACCACATATAGTCCTTCTCTGTCTGACAGCTGTACATCTTGACAATAGCCCTTCAGCACAGTTTTCACTAGAAAATGTTACCACATATAGTCCTTCTCTGTCTGACAGCTGTACATCTTGACAATAGCCCTTCAGCACAGTTTTCACTAGAAAATGTTACCACATATAGTCCTTCTCTGTCTGACAGCTGTACATCTTGACAATAGCCCTTCAGCACAGTTTTCACTAGAAAATGTTACCACATATAGTCCTTCTCTGTCTGACAGCTGTACATCTTGACAATAGCCCTTCAGCACAGTTTTCACTAGAAAATGTTACCACATATAGTCCTTCTCTGTCTGACAGCTGTACATCTTGACAATAGCCCTTCAGCACAGTTTTCACTAGAAAATGTTACCACATATAGTCCTTCTCTGTCTGACAGCTGTACATCTTGACAATAGCCCTTCAGCACAGTTTTCACTAGAAAATGTTACCACATATAGTCCTTCTCTGTCTGACAGCTGTACATCTTGACAATAGCCCTTCAGCACAGTTTTCACTAGAAAATGTTACCACATATAGTCCTTCTCTGTCTGACAGCTGTACATCTTGACAATAGCCCTTCAGCACAGTTTTCACTAGAAAATGTTACCACATATAGTCCTTCTCTGTCTGACAGCTGTACATCTTGACAATAGCCCTTCAGCACAGTTTTCACTAGAAAATGTTACCACATATAGTCCTTCTCTGTCTGACAGCTGTACATCTTGACAATAGCCCTTCAGCACAGTTTTCACTAGAAAATGTTACCACATATAGTCCTTCTCTGTCTGACAGCTGTACATCTTGACAATAGCCCTTCAGCACAGTTTTCACTAGAAAATGTTACCACATATAGTCCTTCTCTGTCTGACAGCTGTACATCTTGACAATAGCCCTTCAGCACAGTTTTCACTAGAAAATGTTACCACATATAGTCCTTCTCTGTCTGACAGCTGTACATCTTGACAATAGCCCTTCAGCACAGTTTTCACTAGAAAATGTTACCACATATAGTCCTTCTCTGTCTGACAGCTGTACATCTTGACAATAGCCCTTCAGCACAGTTTTCACTAGAAAATGTTACCACATATAGTCCTTCTCTGTCTGACAGCTGTACATCTTGACAATAGCCCTTCAGCACAGTTTTCACTAGAAAATGTTACCACATATAGTCCTTCTCTGTCTGACAGCTGTACATCTTGACAATAGCCCTTCAGCACAGTTTTCACTAGAAAATGTTACCACATATAGTCCTTCTCTGTCTGACAGCTGTACATCTTGACAATAGCCCTTCAGCACAGTTTTCACTAGAAAATGTTACCACATATAGTCCTTCTCTGTCTGACAGCTGTACATCTTGACAATAGCCCTTCAGCACAGTTTTCACTAGAAAATGTTACCACATATAGTCCTTCTCTGTCTGACAGCTGTACATCTTGACAATAGCCCTTCAGCACAGTTTTCACTAGAAAATGTTACCACATATAGTCCTTCTCTGTCTGACAGCTGTACATCTTGACAATAGCCCTTCAGCACAGTTTTCACTAGAAAATGTTACCACATATAGTCCTTCTCTGTCTGACAGCTGTACATCTTGACAATAGCCCTTCAGCACAGTTTTCACTAGAAAATGTTACCACATATAGTCCTTCTCTGTCTGACAGCTGTACATCTTGACAATAGCCCTTCAGCACAGTTTTCACTAGAAAATGTTACCACATATAGTCCTTCTCTGTCTGACAGCTGTACATCTTGACAATAGCCCTTCAGCACAGTTTTCACTAGAAAATGTTACCACATATAGTCCTTCTCTGTCTGACAGCTGTACATCTTGACAATAGCCCTTCAGCACAGTTTTCACTAGAAAATGTTACCACATATAGTCCTTCTCTGTCTGACAGCTGTACATCTTGACAATAGCCCTTCAGCACAGTTTTCACTAGAAAATGTTACCACATATAGTCCTTCTCTGTCTGACAGCTGTACATCTTGACAATAGCCCTTCAGCACAGTTTTCACTAGAAAATGTTACCACATATAGTCCTTCTCTGTCTGACAGCTGTACATCTTGACAATAGCCCTTCAGCACAGTTTTCACTAGAAAATGTTACCACATATAGTCCTTCTCTGTCTGACAGCTGTACATCTTGACAATAGCCCTTCAGCACAGTTTTCACTAGAAAATGTTACCACATATAGTCCTTCTCTGTCTGACAGCTGTACATCTTGACAATAGCCCTTCAGCACAGTTTTCACTAGAAAATGTTACCACATATAGTCCTTCTCTGTCTGACAGCTGTACATCTTGACAATAGCCCTTCAGCACAGTTTTCACTAGAAAATGTTACCACATATAGTCCTTCTCTGTCTGACAGCTGTACATCTTGACAATAGCCCTTCAGCACAGTTTTCACTAGAAAATGTTACCACATATAGTCCTTCTCTGTCTGACAGCTGTACATCTTGACAATAGCCCTTCAGCACAGTTTTCACTAGAAAATGTTACCACATATAGTCCTTCTCTGTCTGACAGCTGTACATCTTGACAATAGCCCTTCAGCACAGTTTTCACTAGAAAATGTTACCACATATAGTCCTTCTCTGTCTGACAGCTGTACATCTTGACAATAGCCCTTCAGCACAGTTTTCACTAGAAAATGTTACCACATATAGTCCTTCTCTGTCTGACAGCTGTACATCTTGACAATAGCCCTTCAGCACAGTTTTCACTAGAAAATGTTACCACATATAGTCCTTCTCTGTCTGACAGCTGTACATCTTGACAATAGCCCTTCAGCACAGTTTTCACTAGAAAATGTTACCACATATAGTCCTTCTCTGTCTGACAGCTGTACATCTTGACAATAGCCCTTCAGCACAGTTTTCACTAGAAAATGTTACCACATATAGTCCTTCTCTGTCTGACAGCTGTACATCTTGACAATAGCCCTTCAGCACAGTTTTCACTAGAAAATGTTACCACATATAGTCCTTCTCTGTCTGACAGCTGTACATCTTGACAATAGCCCTTCAGCACAGTTTTCACTAGAAAATGTTACCACATATAGTCCTTCTCTGTCTGACAGCTGTACATCTTGACAATAGCCCTTCAGCACAGTTTTCACTAGAAAATGTTACCACATATAGTCCTTCTCTGTCTGACAGCTGTACATCTTGACAATAGCCCTTCAGCACAGTTTTCACTAGAAAATGTTACCACATATAGTCCTTCTCTGTCTGACAGCTGTACATCTTGACAATAGCCCTTCAGCACAGTTTTCACTAGAAAATGTTACCACATATAGTCCTTCTCTGTCTGACAGCTGTACATCTTGACAATAGCCCTTCAGCACAGTTTTCACTAGAAAATGTTACCACATATAGTCCTTCTCTGTCTGACAGCTGTACATCTTGACAATAGCCCTTCAGCACAGTTTTCACTAGAAAATGTTACCACATATAGTCCTTCTCTGTCTGACAGCTGTACATCTTGACAATAGCCCTTCAGCACAGTTTTCACTAGAAAATGTTACCACATATAGTCCTTCTCTGTCTGACAGCTGTACATCTTGACAATAGCCCTTCAGCACAGTTTTCACTAGAAAATGTTACCACATATAGTCCTTCTCTGTCTGACAGCTGTACATCTTGACAATAGCCCTTCAGCACAGTTTTCACTAGAAAATGTTACCACATATAGTCCTTCTCTGTCTGACAGCTGTACATCTTGACAATAGCCCTTCAGCACAGTTTTCACTAGAAAATGTTACCACATATAGTCCTTCTCTTCTCTGTCTGACAGCTGTACATCTTGACAATAGCCCTTCAGCACAGTTTTCACTAGAAAATGTTACCACATATAGTCCTTCTCTGTCTGACAGCTGTACATCTTGACAATAGCCCTTCAGCACAGTTTTCACTAGAAAATGTTACCACATATAGTCCTTCTCTGTCTGACAGCTGTACATCTTGACAATAGCCCTTCAGCACAGTTTTCACTAGAAAATGTTACCACATATAGTCCTTCTCTGTCTGACAGCTGTACATCTTGACAATAGCCCTTCAGCACAGTTTTCACTAGAAAATGTTACCACATATAGTCCTTCTCTGTCTGACAGCTGTACATCTTGACAATAGCCCTTCAGCACAGTTTTCACTAGAAAATGTTACCACATATAGTCCTTCTCTGTCTGACAGCTGTACATCTTGACAATAGCCCTTCAGCACAGTTTTCACTAGAAAATGTTACCACATATAGTCCTTCTCTGTCTGACAGCTGTACATCTTGACAATAGCCCTTCAGCACAGTTTTCACTAGAAAATGTTACCACATATAGTCCTTCTCTGTCTGACAGCTGTACATCTTGACAATAGCCCTTCAGCACAGTTTTCACTAGAAAATGTTACCACATATAGTCCTTCTCTGTCTGACAGCTGTACATCTTGACAATAGCCCTTCAGCACAGTTTTCACTAGAAAATGTTACCACATATAGTCCTTCTCTGTCTGACAGCTGTACATCTTGACAATAGCCCTTCAGCACAGTTTTCACTAGAAAATGTTACCACATATAGTCCTTCTCTGTCTGACAGCTGTACATCTTGACAATAGCCCTTCAGCACAGTTTTCACTAGAAAATGTTACCACATATAGTCCTTCTCTGTCTGACAGCTGTACATCTTGACAATAGCCCTTCAGCACAGTTTTCACTAGAAAATGTTACCACATATAGTCCTTCTCTGTCTGACAGCTGTACATCTTGACAATAGCCCTTCAGCACAGTTTTCACTAGAAAATGTTACCACATATAGTCCTTCTCTGTCTGACAGCTGTACATCTTGACAATAGCCCTTCAGCACAGTTTTCACTAGAAAATGTTACCACATATAGTCCTTCTCTGTCTGACAGCTGTACATCTTGACAATAGCCCTTCAGCACAGTTTTCACTAGAAAATGTTACCACATATAGTCCTTCTCTGTCTGACAGCTGTACATCTTGACAATAGCCCTTCAGCACAGTTTTCACTAGAAAATGTTACCACATATAGTCCTTCTCTGTCTGACAGCTGTACATCTTGACAATAGCCCTTCAGCACAGTTTTCACTAGAAAATGTTACCACATATAGTCCTTCTCTGTCTGACAGCTGTACATCTTGACAATAGCCCTTCAGCACAGTTTTCACTAGAAAATGTTACCACATATAGTCCTTCTCTGTCTGACAGCTGTACATCTTGACAATAGCCCTTCAGCACAGTTTTCACTAGAAAATGTTACCACATATAGTCCTTCTCTGTCTGACAGCTGTACATCTTGACAATAGCCCTTCAGCACAGTTTTCACTAGAAAATGTTACCACATATAGTCCTTCTCTGTCTGACAGCTGTACATCTTGACAATAGCCCTTCAGCACAGTTTTCACTAGAAAATGTTACCACATATAGTCCTTCTCTGTCTGACAGCTGTACATCTTGACAATAGCCCTTCAGCACAGTTTTCACTAGAAAATGTTACCACATATAGTCCTTCTCTGTCTGACAGCTGTACATCTTGACAATAGCCCTTCAGCACAGTTTTCACTAGAAAATGTTACCACATATAGTCCTTCTCTGTCTGACAGCTGTACATCTTGACAATAGCCCTTCAGCACAGTTTTCACTAGAAAATGTTACCACATATAGTCCTTCTCTGTCTGACAGCTGTACATCTTGACAATAGCCCTTCAGCACAGTTTTCACTAGAAAATGTTACCACATATAGTCCTTCTCTGTCTGACAGCTGTACATCTTGACAATAGCCCTTCAGCACAGTTTTCACTAGAAAATGTTACCACATATAGTCCTTCTCTGTCTGACAGCTGTACATCTTGACAATAGCCCTTCAGCACAGTTTTCACTAGAAAATGTTACCACATATAGTCCTTCTCTGTCTGACAGCTGTACATCTTGACAATAGCCCTTCAGCACAGTTTTCACTAGAAAATGTTACCACATATAGTCCTTCTCTGTCTGACAGCTGTACATCTTGACAATAGCCCTTCAGCACAGTTTTCACTAGAAAATGTTACCACATATAGTCCTTCTCTGTCTGACAGCTGTACATCTTGACAATAGCCCTTCAGCACAGTTTTCACTAGAAAATGTTACCACATATAGTCCTTCTCTGTCTGACAGCTGTACATCTTGACAATAGCCCTTCAGCACAGTTTTCACTAGAAAATGTTACCACATATAGTCCTTCTCTGTCTGACAGCTGTACATCTTGACAATAGCCCTTCAGCACAGTTTTCACTAGAAAATGTTACCACATATAGTCCTTCTCTGTCTGACAGCTGTACATCTTGACAATAGCCCTTCAGCACAGTTTTCACTAGAAAATGTTACCACATATAGTCCTTCTCTGTCTGACAGCTGTACATCTTGACAATAGCCCTTCAGCACAGTTTTCACTAGAAAATGTTACCACATATAGTCCTTCTCTGTCTGACAGCTGTACATCTTGACAATAGCCCTTCAGCACAGTTTTCACTAGAAAATGTTACCACATATAGTCCTTCTCTGTCTGACAGCTGTACATCTTGACAATAGCCCTTCAGCACAGTTTTCACTAGAAAATGTTACCACATATAGTCCTTCTCTGTCTGACAGCTGTACATCTTGACAATAGCCCTTCAGCACAGTTTTCACTAGAAAATGTTACCACATATAGTCCTTCTCTGTCTGACAGCTGTACATCTTGACAATAGCCCTTCAGCACAGTTTTCACTAGAAAATGTTACCACATATAGTCCTTCTCTGTCTGACAGCTGTACATCTTGACAATAGCCCTTCAGCACAGTTTTCACTAGAAAATGTTACCACATATAGTCCTTCTCTGTCTGACAGCTGTACATCTTGACAATAGCCCTTCAGCACAGTTTTCACTAGAAAATGTTACCACATATAGTCCTTCTCTGTCTGACAGCTGTACATCTTGACAATAGCCCTTCAGCACAGTTTTCACTAGAAAATGTTACCACATATAGTCCTTCTCTGTCTGACAGCTGTACATCTTGACAATAGCCCTTCAGCACAGTTTTCACTAGAAAATGTTACCACATATAGTCCTTCTCTGTCTGACAGCTGTACATCTTGACAATAGCCCTTCAGCACAGTTTTCACTAGAAAATGTTACCACATATAGTCCTTCTCTGTCTGACAGCTGTACATCTTGACAATAGCCCTTCAGCACAGTTTTCACTAGAAAATGTTACCACATATAGTCCTTCTCTGTCTGACAGCTGTACATCTTGACAATAGCCCTTCAGCACAGTTTTCACTAGAAAATGTTACCACATATAGTCCTTCTCTGTCTGACAGCTGTACATCTTGACAATAGCCCTTCAGCACAGTTTTCACTAGAAAATGTTACCACATATAGTCCTTCTCTGTCTGACAGCTGTACATCTTGACAATAGCCCTTCAGCACAGTTTTCACTAGAAAATGTTACCACATATAGTCCTTCTCTGTCTGACAGCTGTACATCTTGACAATAGCCCTTCAGCACAGTTTTCACTAGAAAATGTTACCACATATAGTCCTTCTCTGTCTGACAGCTGTACATCTTGACAATAGCCCTTCAGCACAGTTTTCACTAGAAAATGTTACCACATATAGTCCTTCTCTGTCTGACAGCTGTACATCTTGACAATAGCCCTTCAGCACAGTTTTCACTAGAAAATGTTACCACATATAGTCCTTCTCTGTCTGACAGCTGTACATCTTGACAATAGCCCTTCAGCACAGTTTTCACTAGAAAATGTTACCACATATAGTCCTTCTCTGTCTGACAGCTGTACATCTTGACAATAGCCCTTCAGCACAGTTTTCACTAGAAAATGTTACCACATATAGTCCTTCTCTGTCTGACAGCTGTACATCTTGACAATAGCCCTTCAGCACAGTTTTCACTAGAAAATGTTACCACATATAGTCCTTCTCTGTCTGACAGCTGTACATCTTGACAATAGCCCTTCAGCACAGTTTTCACTAGAAAATGTTACCACATATAGTCCTTCTCTGTCTGACAGCTGTACATCTTGACAATAGCCCTTCAGCACAGTTTTCACTAGAAAATGTTACCACATATAGTCCTTCTCTGTCTGACAGCTGTACATCTTGACAATAGCCCTTCAGCACAGTTTTCACTAGAAAATGTTACCACATATAGTCCTTCTCTGTCTGACAGCTGTACATCTTGACAATAGCCCTTCAGCACAGTTTTCACTAGAAAATGTTACCACATATAGTCCTTCTCTGTCTGACAGCTGTACATCTTGACAATAGCCCTTCAGCACAGTTTTCACTAGAAAATGTTACCACATATAGTCCTTCTCTGTCTGACAGCTGTACATCTTGACAATAGCCCTTCAGCACAGTTTTCACTAGAAAATGTTACCACATATAGTCCTTCTCTGTCTGACAGCTGTACATCTTGACAATAGCCCTTCAGCACAGTTTTCACTAGAAAATGTTACCACATATAGTCCTTCTCTGTCTGACAGCTGTACATCTTGACAATAGCCCTTCAGCACAGTTTTCACTAGAAAATGTTACCACATATAGTCCTTCTCTGTCTGACAGCTGTACATCTTGACAATAGCCCTTCAGCACAGTTTTCACTAGAAAATGTTACCACATATAGTCCTTCTCTGTCTGACAGCTGTACATCTTGACAATAGCCCTTCAGCACAGTTTTCACTAGAAAATGTTACCACATATAGTCCTTCTCTGTCTGACAGCTGTACATCTTGACAATAGCCCTTCAGCACAGTTTTCACTAGAAAATGTTACCACATATAGTCCTTCTCTGTCTGACAGCTGTACATCTTGACAATAGCCCTTCAGCACAGTTTTCACTAGAAAATGTTACCACATATAGTCCTTCTCTGTCTGACAGCTGTACATCTTGACAATAGCCCTTCAGCACAGTTTTCACTAGAAAATGTTACCACATATAGTCCTTCTCTGTCTGACAGCTGTACATCTTGACAATAGCCCTTCAGCACAGTTTTCACTAGAAAATGTTACCACATATAGTCCTTCTCTGTCTGACAGCTGTACATCTTGACAATAGCCCTTCAGCACAGTTTTCACTAGAAAATGTTACCACATATAGTCCTTCTCTGTCTGACAGCTGTACATCTTGACAATAGCCCTTCAGCACAGTTTTCACTAGAAAATGTTACCACATATAGTCCTTCTCTGTCTGACAGCTGTACATCTTGACAATAGCCCTTCAGCACAGTTTTCACTAGAAAATGTTACCACATATAGTCCTTCTCTGTCTGACAGCTGTACATCTTGACAATAGCCCTTCAGCACAGTTTTCACTAGAAAATGTTACCACATATAGTCCTTCTCTGTCTGACAGCTGTACATCTTGACAATAGCCCTTCAGCACAGTTTTCACTAGAAAATGTTACCACATATAGTCCTTCTCTGTCTGACAGCTGTACATCTTGACAATAGCCCTTCAGCACAGTTTTCACTAGAAAATGTTACCACATATAGTCCTTCTCTGTCTGACAGCTGTACATCTTGACAATAGCCCTTCAGCACAGTTTTCACTAGAAAATGTTACCACATATAGTCCTTCTCTGTCTGACAGCTGTACATCTTGACAATAGCCCTTCAGCACAGTTTTCACTAGAAAATGTTACCACATATAGTCCTTCTCTGTCTGACAGCTGTACATCTTGACAATAGCCCTTCAGCACAGTTTTCACTAGAAAATGTTACCACATATAGTCCTTCTCTGTCTGACAGCTGTACATCTTGACAATAGCCCTTCAGCACAGTTTTCACTAGAAAATGTTACCACATATAGTCCTTCTCTGTCTGACAGCTGTACATCTTGACAATAGCCCTTCAGCACAGTTTTCACTAGAAAATGTTACCACATATAGTCCTTCTCTGTCTGACAGCTGTACATCTTGACAATAGCCCTTCAGCACAGTTTTCACTAGAAAATGTTACCACATATAGTCCTTCTCTGTCTGACAGCTGTACATCTTGACAATAGCCCTTCAGCACAGTTTTCACTAGAAAATGTTACCACATATAGTCCTTCTCTGTCTGACAGCTGTACATCTTGACAATAGCCCTTCAGCACAGTTTTCACTAGAAAATGTTACCACATATAGTCCTTCTCTGTCTGACAGCTGTACATCTTGACAATAGCCCTTCAGCACAGTTTTCACTAGAAAATGTTACCACATATAGTCCTTCTCTGTCTGACAGCTGTACATCTTGACAATAGCCCTTCAGCACAGTTTTCACTAGAAAATGTTACCACATATAGTCCTTCTCTGTCTGACAGCTGTACATCTTGACAATAGCCCTTCAGCACAGTTTTCACTAGAAAATGTTACCACATATAGTCCTTCTCTGTCTGACAGCTGTACATCTTGACAATAGCCCTTCAGCACAGTTTTCACTAGAAAATGTTACCACATATAGTCCTTCTCTGTCTGACAGCTGTACATCTTGACAATAGCCCTTCAGCACAGTTTTCACTAGAAAATGTTACCACATATAGTCCTTCTCTGTCTGACAGCTGTACATCTTGACAATAGCCCTTCAGCACAGTTTTCACTAGAAAATGTTACCACATATAGTCCTTCTCTGTCTGACAGCTGTACATCTTGACAATAGCCCTTCAGCACAGTTTTCACTAGAAAATGTTACCACATATAGTCCTTCTCTGTCTGACAGCTGTACATCTTGACAATAGCCCTTCAGCACAGTTTTCACTAGAAAATGTTACCACATATAGTCCTTCTCTGTCTGACAGCTGTACATCTTGACAATAGCCCTTCAGCACAGTTTTCACTAGAAAATGTTACCACATATAGTCCTTCTCTGTCTGACAGCTGTACATCTTGACAATAGCCCTTCAGCACAGTTTTCACTAGAAAATGTTACCACATATAGTCCTTCTCTGTCTGACAGCTGTACATCTTGACAATAGCCCTTCAGCACAGTTTTCACTAGAAAATGTTACCACATATAGTCCTTCTCTGTCTGACAGCTGTACATCTTGACAATAGCCCTTCAGCACAGTTTTCACTAGAAAATGTTACCACATATAGTCCTTCTACGTCTGACAGCTGTACATCTTGACAATAGCCCTTCAGCACAGTTTTCACTAGAAAATGTTACCACATATATTCCTTCTCTGTCTGACAGCTGTACATCTTGACAATAGCCCTTCAGCACAGTTTTCACTAGAAAATGTTACCACATATAGTCCTTCTCTCTGTCTGACAGCTGTACATCTTGACAATAGCCCTTCAGCACAGTTTTCACTAGAAAATGTTACCACATATAGTCCTTCTCTGTCTGACAGCTGTACATCTTGACAATAGCCCTTCAGCACAGTTTTCACTAGAAAATGTTACCACATATAGTCCTTCTCTGTCTGACAGCTGTACATCTTGACAATAGCCCTTCAGCACAGTTTTCACTAGAAAATGTTACCACATATAGTCCTTCTCTGTCTGACAGCTGTACATCTTGACAATAGCCCTTCAGCACAGTTTTCACTAGAAAATGTTACCACATATAGTCCTTCTCTGTCTGACAGCTGTACATCTTGACAATAGCCCTTCAGCACAGTTTTCACTAGAAAATGTTACCACATATAGTCCTTCTCTGTCTGACAGCTGTACATCTTGACAATAGCCCTTCAGCACAGTTTTCACTAGAAAATGTTACCACATATAGTCCTTCTCTGTCTGACAGCTGTACATCTTGACAATAGCCCTTCAGCACAGTTTTCACTAGAAAATGTTACCACATATAGTCCTTCTCTGTCTGACAGCTGTACATCTTGACAATAGCCCTTCAGCACAGTTTTCACTAGAAAATGTTACCACATATAGTCCTTCTCTGTCTGACAGCTGTACATCTTGACAATAGCCCTTCAGCACAGTTTTCACTAGAAAATGTTACCACATATAGTCCTTCTCTGTCTGACAGCTGTACATCTTGACAATAGCCCTTCAGCACAGTTTTCACTAGAAAATGTTACCACATATAGTCCTTCTCTGTCTGACAGCTGTACATCTTGACAATAGCCCTTCAGCACAGTTTTCACTAGAAAATGTTACCACATATAGTCCTTCTCTGTCTGACAGCTGTACATCTTGACAATAGCCCTTCAGCACAGTTTTCACTAGAAAATGTTACCACATATAGTCCTTCTCTGTCTGACAGCTGTACATCTTGACAATAGCCCTTCAGCACAGTTTTCACTAGAAAATGTTACCACATATAGTCCTTCTCTCTGTCTGACAGCTGTACATCTTGACAATAGCCCTTCAGCACAGTTTTCACTAGAAAATGTTACCACATATAGTCCTTCTCTGTCTGACAGCTGTACATCTTGACAATAGCCCTTCAGCACAGTTTTCACTAGAAAATGTTACCACATATAGTCCTTCTCTGTCTGACAGCTGTACATCTTGACAATAGCCCTTCAGCACAGTTTTCACTAGAAAATGTTACCACATATAGTCCTTCTCTGTCTGACAGCTGTACATCTTGACAATAGCCCTTCAGCACAGTTTTCACTAGAAAATGTTACCACATATAGTCCTTCTCTGTCTGACAGCTGTACATCTTGACAATAGCCCTTCAGCACAGTTTTCACTAGAAAATGTTACCACATATAGTCCTTCTCTGTCTGACAGCTGTACATCTTGACAATAGCCCTTCAGCACAGTTTTCACTAGAAAATGTTACCACATATAGTCCTTCTCTGTCTGACAGCTGTACATCTTGACAATAGCCCTTCAGCACAGTTTTCACTAGAAAATGTTACCACATATAGTCCTTCTCTGTCTGACAGCTGTACATCTTGACAATAGCCCTTCAGCACAGTTTTCACTAGAAAATGTTACCACATATAGTCCTTCTCTGTCTGACAGCTGTACATCTTGACAATAGCCCTTCAGCACAGTTTTCACTAGAAAATGTTACCACATATAGTCCTTCTCTGTCTGACAGCTGTACATCTTGACAATAGCCCTTCAGCACAGTTTTCACTAGAAAATGTTACCACATATAGTCCTTCTCTGTCTGACAGCTGTACATCTTGACAATAGCCCTTCAGCACAGTTTTCACTAGAAAATGTTACCACATATAGTCCTTCTCTGTCTGACAGCTGTACATCTTGACAATAGCCCTTCAGCACAGTTTTCACTAGAAAATGTTACCACATATAGTCCTTCTCTGTCTGACAGCTGTACATCTTGACAATAGCCCTTCAGCACAGTTTTCACTAGAAAATGTTACCACATATAGTCCTTCTCTGTCTGACAGCTGTACATCTTGACAATAGCCCTTCAGCACAGTTTTCACTAGAAAATGTTACCACATATAGTCCTTCTCTGTCTGACAGCTGTACATCTTGACAATAGCCCTTCAGCACAGTTTTCACTAGAAAATGTTACCACATATAGTCCTTCTCTGTCTGACAGCTGTACATCTTGACAATAGCCCTTCAGCACAGTTTTCACTAGAAAATGTTACCACATATAGTCCTTCTCTGTCTGACAGCTGTACATCTTGACAATAGCCCTTCAGCACAGTTTTCACTAGAAAATGTTACCACATATAGTCCTTCTCTGTCTGACAGCTGTACATCTTGACAATAGCCCTTCAGCACAGTTTTCACTAGAAAATGTTACCACATATAGTCCTTCTCTGTCTGACAGCTGTACATCTTGACAATAGCCCTTCAGCACAGTTTTCACTAGAAAATGTTACCACATATAGTCCTTCTCTGTCTGACAGCTGTACATCTTGACAATAGCCCTTCAGCACAGTTTTCACTAGAAAATGTTACCACATATAGTCCTTCTCTGTCTGACAGCTGTACATCTTGACAATAGCCCTTCAGCACAGTTTTCACTAGAAAATGTTACCACATATAGTCCTTCTCTGTCTGACAGCTGTACATCTTGACAATAGCCCTTCAGCACAGTTTTCACTAGAAAATGTTACCACATATAGTCCTTCTCTGTCTGACAGCTGTACATCTTGACAATAGCCCTTCAGCACAGTTTTCACTAGAAAATGTTACCACATATAGTCCTTCTCTGTCTGACAGCTGTACATCTTGACAATAGCCCTTCAGCACAGTTTTCACTAGAAAATGTTACCACATATAGTCCTTCTCTGTCTGACAGCTGTACATCTTGACAATAGCCCTTCAGCACAGTTTTCACTAGAAAATGTTACCACATATAGTCCTTCTCTGTCTGACAGCTGTACATCTTGACAATAGCCCTTCAGCACAGTTTTCACTAGAAAATGTTACCACATATAGTCCTTCTCTGTCTGACAGCTGTACATCTTGACAATAGCCCTTCAGCACAGTTTTCACTAGAAAATGTTACCACATATAGTCCTTCTCTGTCTGACAGCTGTACATCTTGACAATAGCCCTTCAGCACAGTTTTCACTAGAAAATGTTACCACATATAGTCCTTCTCTGTCTGACAGCTGTACATCTTGACAATAGCCCTTCAGCACAGTTTTCACTAGAAAATGTTACCACATATAGTCCTTCTCTGTCTGACAGCTGTACATCTTGACAATAGCCCTTCAGCACAGTTTTCACTAGAAAATGTTACCACATATAGTCCTTCTCTGTCTGACAGCTGTACATCTTGACAATAGCCCTTCAGCACAGTTTTCACTAGAAAATGTTACCACATATAGTCCTTCTCTGTCTGACAGCTGTACATCTTGACAATAGCCCTTCAGCACAGTTTTCACTAGAAAATGTTACCACATATAGTCCTTCTCTGTCTGACAGCTGTACATCTTGACAATAGCCCTTCAGCACAGTTTTCACTAGAAAATGTTACCACATATAGTCCTTCTCTGTCTGACAGCTGTACATCTTGACAATAGCCCTTCAGCACAGTTTTCACTAGAAAATGTTACCACATATAGTCCTTCTCTGTCTGACAGCTGTACATCTTGACAATAGCCCTTCAGCACAGTTTTCACTAGAAAATGTTACCACATATAGTCCTTCTCTGTCTGACAGCTGTACATCTTGACAATAGCCCTTCAGCACAGTTTTCACTAGAAAATGTTACCACATATAGTCCTTCTCTGTCTGACAGCTGTACATCTTGACAATAGCCCTTCAGCACAGTTTTCACTAGAAAATGTTACCACATATAGTCCTTCTCTGTCTGACAGCTGTACATCTTGACAATAGCCCTTCAGCACAGTTTTCACTAGAAAATGTTACCACATATAGTCCTTCTCTGTCTGACAGCTGTACATCTTGACAATAGCCCTTCAGCACAGTTTTCACTAGAAAATGTTACCACATATAGTCCTTCTCTGTCTGACAGCTGTACATCTTGACAATAGCCCTTCAGCACAGTTTTCACTAGAAAATGTTACCACATATAGTCCTTCTCTGTCTGACAGCTGTACATCTTGACAATAGCCCTTCAGCACAGTTTTCACTAGAAAATGTTACCACATATAGTCCTTCTCTGTCTGACAGCTGTACATCTTGACAATAGCCCTTCAGCACAGTTTTCACTAGAAAATGTTACCACATATAGTCCTTCTCTGTCTGACAGCTGTACATCTTGACAATAGCCCTTCAGCACAGTTTTCACTAGAAAATGTTACCACATATAGTCCTTCTCTGTCTGACAGCTGTACATCTTGACAATAGCCCTTCAGCACAGTTTTCACTAGAAAATGTTACCACATATAGTCCTTCTCTGTCTGACAGCTGTACATCTTGACAATAGCCCTTCAGCACAGTTTTCACTAGAAAATGTTACCACATATAGTCCTTCTCTGTCTGACAGCTGTACATCTTGACAATAGCCCTTCAGCACAGTTTTCACTAGAAAATGTTACCACATATAGTCCTTCTCTGTCTGACAGCTGTACATCTTGACAATAGCCCTTCAGCACAGTTTTCACTAGAAAATGTTACCACATATAGTCCTTCTCTGTCTGACAGCTGTACATCTTGACAATAGCCCTTCAGCACAGTTTTCACTAGAAAATGTTACCACATATAGTCCTTCTCTGTCTGACAGCTGTACATCTTGACAATAGCCCTTCAGCACAGTTTTCACTAGAAAATGTTACCACATATAGTCCTTCTCTGTCTGACAGCTGTACATCTTGACAATAGCCCTTCAGCACAGTTTTCACTAGAAAATGTTACCACATATAGTCCTTCTCTGTCTGACAGCTGTACATCTTGACAATAGCCCTTCAGCACAGTTTTCACTAGAAAATGTTACCACATATAGTCCTTCTCTGTCTGACAGCTGTACATCTTGACAATAGCCCTTCAGCACAGTTTTCACTAGAAAATGTTACCACATATAGTCCTTCTCTGTCTGACAGCTGTACATCTTGACAATAGCCCTTCAGCACAGTTTTCACTAGAAAATGTTACCACATATAGTCCTTCTCTGTCTGACAGCTGTACATCTTGACAATAGCCCTTCAGCACAGTTTTCACTAGAAAATGTTACCACATATAGTCCTTCTCTGTCTGACAGCTGTACATCTTGACAATAGCCCTTCAGCACAGTTTTCACTAGAAAATGTTACCACATATAGTCCTTCTCTGTCTGACAGCTGTACATCTTGACAATAGCCCTTCAGCACAGTTTTCACTAGAAAATGTTACCACATATAGTCCTTCTCTGTCTGACAGCTGTACATCTTGACAATAGCCCTTCAGCACAGTTTTCACTAGAAAATGTTACCACATATAGTCCTTCTCTGTCTGACAGCTGTACATCTTGACAATAGCCCTTCAGCACAGTTTTCACTAGAAAATGTTACCACATATAGTCCTTCTCTGTCTGACAGCTGTACATCTTGACAATAGCCCTTCAGCACAGTTTTCACTAGAAAATGTTACCACATATAGTCCTTCTCTGTCTGACAGCTGTACATCTTGACAATAGCCCTTCAGCACAGTTTTCACTAGAAAATGTTACCACATATAGTCCTTCTCTGTCTGACAGCTGTACATCTTGACAATAGCCCTTCAGCACAGTTTTCACTAGAAAATGTTACCACATATAGTCCTTTCTCTGTCTGACAGCTGTACATCTTGACAATAGCCCTTCAGCACAGTTTTCACTAGAAAATGTTACCACATATAGTCCTTCTCTGTCTGACAGCTGTACATCTTGACAATAGCCCTTCAGCACAGTTTTCACTAGAAAATGTTACCACATATAGTCCTTCTCTGTCTGACAGCTGTACATCTTGACAATAGCCCTTCAGCACAGTTTTCACTAGAAAATGTTACCACATATAGTCCTTCTCTGTCTGACAGCTGTACATCTTGACAATAGCCCTTCAGCACAGTTTTCACTAGAAAATGTTACCACATATAGTCCTTCTCTGTCTGACAGCTGTACATCTTGACAATAGCCCTTCAGCACAGTTTTCACTAGAAAATGTTACCACATATAGTCCTTCTCTGTCTGACAGCTGTACATCTTGACAATAGCCCTTCAGCACAGTTTTCACTAGAAAATGTTACCACATATAGTCCTTCTCTGTCTGACAGCTGTACATCTTGACAATAGCCCTTCAGCACAGTTTTCACTAGAAAATGTTGCCACATATGGTCCTTCTCTGTCTGACAACTGTACATCTTGACAATAGCCCTTCAGCACAGTTTTCACTAGAAAATGTTACCACATATAGTCCTCTGTCTGACAACTGTACATCTTGACAATAGCCCTTCAGCACAGTTTTCACTAGAAAATGTTACCACATATAGTCCTTCTCTGTCTGACAGCTGTACATCTTGACAATAGCCCTTCAGCACAGTTTTCACTAGAAAATGTTACCACATATAGTCCTTCTCTGTCTGACAGCTGTACATCTTGACAATAGCCCTTCAGCACAGTTTTCACTAGAAAATGTTACCACATATAGTCCTTCTCTGTCTGACAGCTGTACATCTTGACAATAGCCCTTCAGCACAGTTTTCACTAGAAAATGTTACCACATATAGTCCTTCTCTGTCTGACAGCTGTACATCTTGACAATAGCCCTTCAGCACAGTTTTCACTAGAAAATGTTACCACATATAGTCCTTCTCTGTCTGACAGCTGTACATCTTGACAATAGCCCTTCAGCACAGTTTTCACTAGAAAATGTTACCACATATAGTCCTTCTCTGTCTGACAGCTGTACATCTTGACAATAGCCCTTCAGCACAGTTTTCACTAGAAAATGTTACCACATATAGTCCTTCTCTGTCTGACAGCTGTACATCTTGACAATAGCCCTTCAGCACAGTTTTCACTAGAAAATGTTACCACATATAGTCCTTCTCTGTCTGACAGCTGTACATCTTGACAATAGCCCTTCAGCACAGTTTTCACTAGAAAATGTTACCACATATAGTCCTTCTCTGTCTGACAGCTGTACATCTTGACAATAGCCCTTCAGCACAGTTTTCACTAGAAAATGTTACCACATATAGTCCTTCTCTGTCTGACAGCTGTACATCTTGACAATAGCCCTTCAGCACAGTTTTCACTAGAAAATGTTACCACATATAGTCCTTCTCTGTCTGACAGCTGTACATCTTGACAATAGCCCTTCAGCACAGTTTTCACTAGAAAATGTTACCACATATAGTCCTTCTCTGTCTGACAGCTGTACATCTTGACAATAGCCCTTCAGCACAGTTTTCACTAGAAAATGTTACCACATATAGTCCTTCTCTGTCTGACAGCTGTACATCTTGACAATAGCCCTTCAGCACAGTTTTCACTAGAAAATGTTACCACATATAGTCCTTCTCTGTCTGACAGCTGTACATCTTGACAATAGCCCTTCAGCACAGTTTTCACTAGAAAATGTTACCACATATAGTCCTTCTCTGTCTGACAGCTGTACATCTTGACAATAGCCCTTCAGCACAGTTTTCACTAGAAAATGTTACCACATATAGTCCTTCTCTGTCTGACAGCTGTACATCTTGACAATAGCCCTTCAGCACAGTTTTCACTAGAAAATGTTACCACATATAGTCCTTCTCTGTCTGACAGCTGTACATCTTGACAATAGCCCTTCAGCACAGTTTTCACTAGAAAATGTTACCACATATAGTCCTTCTCTGTCTGACAGCTGTACATCTTGACAATAGCCCTTCAGCACAGTTTTCACTAGAAAATGTTACCACATATAGTCTTCTCTGTCTGACAGCTGTACATCTTGACAATAGCCCTTCAGCACAGTTTTCACTAGAAAATGTTACCACATATAGTCCTTCTCTGTCTGACAGCTGTACATCTTGACAATAGCCCTTCAGCACAGTTTTCACTAGAAAATGTTACCACATATAGTCCTTCTCTGTCTGACAGCTGTACATCTTGACAATAGCCCTTCAGCACAGTTTTCACTAGAAAATGTTACCACATATAGTCCTTCTCTGTCTGACAGCTGTACATCTTGACAATAGCCCTTCAGCACAGTTTTCACTAGAAAATGTTACCACATATAGTCCTTCTCTGTCTGACAGCTGTACATCTTGACAATAGCCCTTCAGCACAGTTTTCACTAGAAAATGTTACCACATATAGTCCTTCTTCTGTCTGACAGCTGTACATCTTGACAATAGCCCTTCAGCACAGTTTTCACTAGAAAATGTTACCACATATAGTCCTTCTCTGTCTGACAGCTGTACATCTTGACAATAGCCCTTCAGCACAGTTTTCACTAGAAAATGTTACCACATATAGTCCTTCTCTGTCTGACAGCTGTACATCTTGACAATAGCCCTTCAGCACAGTTTTCACTAGAAAATGTTACCACATATAGTCCTTCTCTGTCTGACAGCTGTACATCTTGACAATAGCCCTTCAGCACAGTTTTCACTAGAAAATGTTACCACATATAGTCCTTCTCTGTCTGACAGCTGTACATCTTGACAATAGCCCTTCAGCACAGTTTTCACTAGAAAATGTTACCACATATAGTCCTTCTCTGTCTGACAGCTGTACATCTTGACAATAGCCCTTCAGCACAGTTTTCACTAGAAAATGTTACCACATATAGTCCTTCTCTGTCTGACAGCTGTACATCTTGACAATAGCCCTTCAGCACAGTTTTCACTAGAAAATGTTACCACATATAGTCCTTCTCTGTCTGACAGCTGTACATCTTGACAATAGCCCTTCAGCACAGTTTTCACTAGAAAATGTTACCACATATAGTCCTTCTCTGTCTGACAGCTGTACATCTTGACAATAGCCCTTCAGCACAGTTTTCACTAGAAAATGTTACCACATATAGTCCTTCTCTGTCTGACAGCTGTACATCTTGACAATAGCCCTTCAGCACAGTTTTCACTAGAAAATGTTACCACATATAGTCCTTCTCTGTCTGACAGCTGTACATCTTGACAATAGCCCTTCAGCACAGTTTTCACTAGAAAATGTTACCACATATAGTCCTTCTCTGTCTGACAGCTGTACATCTTGACAATAGCCCTTCAGCACAGTTTTCACTAGAAAATGTTACCACATATAGTCCTTCTCTGTCTGACAGCTGTACATCTTGACAATAGCCCTTCAGCACAGTTTTCACTAGAAAATGTTACCACATATAGTCCTTCTCTGTCTGACAGCTGTACATCTTGACAATAGCCCTTCAGCACAGTTTTCACTAGAAAATGTTACCACATATAGTCCTTCTCTGTCTGACAGCTGTACATCTTGACAATAGCCCTTCAGCACAGTTTTCACTAGAAAATGTTACCACATATAGTCCTTCTCTGTCTGACAGCTGTACATCTTGACAATAGCCCTTCAGCACAGTTTTCACTAGAAAATGTTACCACATATAGTCCTTCTCTGTCTGACAGCTGTACATCTTGACAATAGCCCTTCAGCACAGTTTTCACTAGAAAATGTTACCACATATAGTCCTTCTCTGTCTGACAGCTGTACATCTTGACAATAGCCCTTCAGCACAGTTTTCACTAGAAAATGTTACCACATATAGTCCTTCTCTGTCTGACAGCTGTACATCTTGACAATAGCCCTTCAGCACAGTTTTCACTAGAAAATGTTACCACATATAGTCCTTCTCAGCACAGTCTGACAGCTGTACATCTTGACAATAGCCCTTCAGCACAGTTTTCACTAGAAAATGTTACCACATATAGTCCTTCTCTGTCTGACAGATGTACATCTTGACAATAGCCCTTCAGCACAGTTTTCACTAGAAAATGTTACCACATATAGTCCTTCTCTGTCTGACAGCTGTACATCTTGACAATAGCCCTTCAGCACAGTTTTCACTAGAAAATGTTACCACATATAGTCCTTCTCTGTCTGACAGCTGTACATCTTGACAATAGCCCTTCAGCACAGTTTTCACTAGAAAATGTTACCACATATAGTCCTTCTCTGTCTGACAGCTGTACATCTTGACAATAGCCCTTCAGCACAGTTTTCACTAGAAAATGTTACCACATATAGTCCTTCTCTGTCTGACAGCTGTACATCTTGACAATAGCCCTTCAGCACAGTTTTCACTAGAAAATGTTACCACATATAGTCCTTCTCTGTCTGACAGCTGTACATCTTGACAATAGCCCTTCAGCACAGTTTTCACTAGAAAATGTTACCACATATAGTCCTTCTCTGTCTGACAGCTGTACATCTTGACAATAGCCCTTCAGCACAGTTTTCACTAGAAAATGTTACCACATATAGTCCTTCTCTGTCTGACAGCTGTACATCTTGACAATAGCCCTTCAGCACAGTTTTCACTAGAAAATGTTACCACATATAGTCCTTCTCTGTCTGACAGCTGTACATCTTGACAATAGCCCTTCAGCACAGTTTTCACTAGAAAATGTTACCACATATAGTCCTTCTCTGTCTGAGAGATGTACATCTTGACAATAGCCCTTCAGCACAGTTTTCACTAGAAAATGTTACCACATATAGTCCTTCTCTGTCTGAGAGATGTACATCTTGACAATAGCCCTTCAGCAAAGTTTTCACTAGAAAATGTTACCACATATAGTCCTTCTCTGTCTGAGAGATGTACATCTTGACAATAGCCCTTCAGCACAGTTTTCACTAGAAAATGTTACCACATATAGTCCTTCTCTGTCTGACAGCTGTACATCTTGACAATAGCCCTTCAGCACAGTTTTCACTAGAAAATGTTACCACATATAGTCCTTCTCTGTCTGACAGATGTACATCTTGACAATAGCCCTTCAGCACAGTTTTCACTAGAAAATGTTACCACATATAGTCCTTCTCTGTCTGACAGCTGTACATCTTGACAATAGCCCTTCAGCACAGTTTTCACTAGAAAATGTTACCACATATAGTCCTTCTCTGTCTGACAGCTGTACATCTTGACAATAGCCCTTCAGCACAGTTTTCACTAGAAAATGTTACCACATATAGTCCTTCTCTGTCTGACAGCTGTACATCTTGACAATAGCCCTTCAGCACAGTTTTCACTAGAAAATGTTACCACATATAGTCCTTCTCTGTCTGACAGCTGTACATCTTGACAATAGCCCTTCAGCACAGTTTTCACTAGAAAATGTTACCACATATAGTCCTTCTCTGTCTGACAGCTGTACATCTTGACAATAGCCCTTCAGCACAGTTTTCACTAGAAAATGTTACCACATATAGTCCTTCTCTGTCTGACAGCTGTACATCTTGACAATAGCCCTTCAGCACAGTTTTCACTAGAAAATGTTACCACATATAGTCCTTCTCTGTCTGACAGATGTACATCTTGACAATAGCCCTTCAGCACAGTTTTCACTAGAAAATGTTACCACATATAGTCCTTCTCTGTCTGACAGATGTACATCTTGACAATAGCCCTTCAGCAAAGTTTTCACTAGAAAATGTTACCACATATAGTCCTTCTCTGTCTGAGAGATGTACATCTTGACAATAGCCCTTCAGCACAGTTTTCACTAGAAAATGTTACCACATATAGTCCTTCTCTGTCTGAGAGATGTACATCTTGACAATAGCCCTTCAGCACAGTTTTCACTAGAAAATGTTACCACATATAGTCCTTCTCTGTCTGAGAGCTGTACATCTTGACAATAGCCCTTCAGCACAGTTTTCACTAGAAAATGTTACCACATATAGTCCTTCTCTGTCTGAGAGATGTACATCTTGACAATAGCCCTTCAGCACAGTTTTCACTAGAAAATGTTACCACATATAGTCCTTCTCTGTCTGACAGCTGTACATCTTGACAATAGCCCTTCAGCACAGTTTTCACTAGAAAATGTTACCACATATAGTCCTTCTCTGTCTGACAGCTGTACATCTTGACAATAGCCCTTCAGCACAGTTTTCACTAGAAAATGTTACCACATATAGTCCTTCTCTGTCTGACAGCTGTACATCTTGACAATAGCCCTTCAGCACAGTTTTCACTAGAAAATGTTACCACATATAGTCCTTCTCTGTCTGACAGCTGTACATCTTGACAATAGCCCTTCAGCACAGTTTTCACTAGAAAATGTTACCACATATAGTCCTTCTCTGTCTGACAGCTGTACATCTTGACAATAGCCCTTCAGCACAGTTTTCACTAGAAAATGTTACCACATATAGTCCTTCTCTGTCTGACAGCTGTACATCTTGACAATAGCCCTTCAGCACAGTTTTCACTAGAAAATGTTACCACATATAGTCCTTCTCTGTCTGACAGCTTGTTTTCACTAGAAAACATCTTGACAATAGCCCTTCAGCACAGTTTTCACTAGAAAATGTTACCACATATAGTCCTTCTCTGTCTGACAGCTGTACATCTTGACAATAGCCCTTCAGCACAGTTTTCACTAGAAAATGTTACCACATATAGTCCTTCTCTGTCTGACAGCTGTACATCTTGACAATAGCCCTTCAGCAGAGTTTTCAGTAGAAAATGTTACCACATATAGTCCTTCTCTGTCTGACAGCTGTACATCTTGACAATAGCCCTTCAGCAAAGTTTTCACTAGAAAATGTTACCACATATAGTCCTTCTCTGTCTGACAGCTGTACATCTTGACAATAGCCCTTCAGCACAGTTTTCACTAGAAAATGTTACCACATATAGTCCTTCTCTGTCTGACAGCTGTACATCTTGACAATAGCCCTTCAGCACAGTTTTCACTAGAAAATGTTACCACATATAGTCCCTCTGTCTGACATCTTGACTGTACATCTTGACAATAGCCCTTCAGCCCTTCAGCAGTTTTCAGTAGAAAATGTTGCCACATATAGTCCTCTGTCTGACAACTGTACATCTTGACAATAGCCCTTCAGCACAGTTTTCACTAGAAAATGTTACCACATATAGTCCTTCTCTGTCTGACAGCTGTACATCTTGACAATAGCCCTTCAGCAGAGTTTTCACTAGAAAATGTTACCACATATAGTCCTTCTCTGTCTGACAGCTGTACATCTTGACAATAGCCCTTCAGCAGAGTTTTCACTAGAAAATGTTACCACATATAGTCCTTCTCTGTCTGACAGCTGTACATCTTGACAATAGCACTTCAGCAGAGTTTTCACTAGAAAATGTTACCACATATAGTCCTTCTACGTCTGACAGCTGTACATCTTGACAATAGCCCTTCAGCACAGTTTTCACTAGAAAATGTTGCCACATATAGTCCTTCTCTGTCTGACATCTGTACATCTTGACAATAGCCCTTCAGCACAGTTTTCACTAGAAAATGTTACCACATATAGTCCTTCTCTGTCTGACAACTGTACATTTTGACAATAGCCCTTCAGCAGAGTTTTCACTAGAAAATGTTACCACATATAGTCCTTCTCTGTCTGACAGCTGTACATCTTGACAATAGCCCTTCAACACAGTTTTCACTAGAAAATGTTACCACATATAGTTCTTCTCTGTCTGACAGCTGTACATCTTGACAATAGCCCTTCAGCACAGTTTTCACTGTAAACTGGTTTTTGCAAAATCTATGTCATGACCACACCACTACTCCCTGCTTGGTTTGAATAATTCACCTACTGTATACAGACAATAGTTACCTAGGGGTCATATTAATAGTCTAGATGCACAGATATCTGTAAATATTTCAGCTGGAGACTTAACTGGTATATCTTACGTATGGAATAGCATTAACACCCACTTCATTATCCAGCTGCTTGAAGTATACGAAAGTTGATCAGATATGTTGTGGTGAAATGCTTATATGTTATTTGTGTTACTTTTCAAAACGGAAATCTTTCTTAATTGCATAGCATTGCCTAGGACATGTGGAAGGCTTTACAACTTGCCTTTGTGTTTATGCATTTCTCACCTGTTATGCAATGCCACATTTTACTTATCAAGGCTGAGGCATAAACAGTTACAAATCTCTTTCTGGCTGGTCCTGTGGCCCAAACTGATCCACATTCCTTCATGACATTAAGCACAAAGGATATCCCAGTTTTGGAAATTCTAAATCCCCTACCTGAACTTGCATTTCCAAGAGCAATCAATTTTTAGTGGCATCAAATTACCTACAAAATGCCAGACAAAGTAAACTTATGTTTCTGACATATGATTCAACAACAACTTTATAGTGACTATGGATGTCATGTACATTTTCAAAATCATTTTAACAAAATGTACTCAATCCTCTGTATAAGCAATGTCTTGGTTTGGTGAGATCTCAAATTGGATACAAAATCTTAAACATGTACACTCCAACCAAACTTTTTACCTAGTAAAGTTGAACAGGCATTCAAACCCAAATACTTGTATGTGTATCTCATTATCTCATCTCTTCAATTATGACAAGTTTCTCTTATCTTAAACTAACCAAAACCCATTTTGACTTTGGACATGCTATAAAACTAATTAAAAGTACTGGTACAAAAACCTCTCAGTAAATTAATACTGTTTAACACTCACTGTTTATTTCATATAAGTGATAAAAGTTAATGATTAAGAATTTTCTACATCATCTTCATGGAAGTAGAAAAACTTAGTAAGAACAGTTTTTATTCAAAGCTTTTAAACTGATCTAAATTTTAAGCCAATGACCAATTTGTAGGATGTGGTTAATATAAAACCCCAATGACAGGATAAAAGCCAACATCTTTAATTTCCAACAAGTGAAAGAAAAATGGAACTACATGTCTCAGATCATCTTTCATTATATAAAGTCTGTATTTAACTGTGCTTTTACATATTCTTGTAGTGAATGATGACCTAATATCTTAATGAGAAATTCCAGTAATTCAAATAAATTACAAGCCAAATTTCAATAAACCAAAAATAAAAATAGCTTTTCTTAGGTCACTAACTTCCATAAATACAAGTCTCTATGGGCTACATCTTATAGTCACCAGTAAGAATACAGAAATTCTATACAATTTTTAGTGTCTCAACAAAGTGAGAAATACATAAAGTTTAGATGGTGTGAACTAGAAATGGGTTGAATATGTAAATGAAGTGACAGGATCATTGTTAGAAAACATTAGAGATTATAATAAATTTCAGTAATCTCAAGCTGATGGCTTGCACTGTCCTTGTGGTGTTCTAATATACACCACACACTCGCATCATTAATTTGTTTCTATTAAATAACATGACATGTAACCTCATCACTAAATGTGATTCAACTTAGAAATGCTTATAAAAGATGTGTTGGCTTTCTCATCAGTTTCTTCATTATTTGGATTGCCATAAACAAAGCATATATTAAAACATGCTTATCAGTGATGTCGAGAAACCCACTTGTTGACGATGACCGAAGAAGGTCGAAACGTTGTTCGCTCTTCAATGTAAAATATTTTCTCAACCCAAACGATCCGTGTTTACATATAGAAAACATGTTTATGTTCTTGCTTTAGGTTAACTTGATATAAGTAATAATTTCTAAAGTTATACATTTGTGAAATGAATATAAATGGTGGAAAGAAGCTATTGTTTTGCATGAAAGGCTTTTAACTTCCACAGAATAACTTTCATATCAAATATATGAAAAAAAAATAGACTAATAAACCTGACAAGACAAAAAAAAAAAGTGTATTTTCATAGCTTACGTAGGCTTTATCAATGGAAAAAATAAGGCTTCTTAAAGCTAATATAGACTCACCAGATGGCCTGAAATACAAATGATACAATAAACCTTTAGAATACCAATCTAATATGGATAAATCCCACAACTACACTCTTAATATTATGGGCACATTTCTTACCAATATGGATAAAATTTTGTCATGACAGGTATACATCAGTTCTGATTATATCTCAATTGTTGGTACTGTAAGGGTTAAAAGAAGTCATACAACCTTGATAACTAATAATTACTACATAGATATGCATCAAACCAACTAACATGACTATTCCACGTATCGTCCTTTCTCGTGTTATTATCAGAGTCCTCCTCAGAGACTTCAGAGTTATCTTCAGTTAATAACAAGTTGTCTTGTGAAGGGTTGGTTCCATCCCCTAAGCTAATTCATGATAAATCAAGGAAAAATTGTGTTATACACATTCAACACACAGATCTGTTACACACATTCAACACATAGATCTGTTACACACATTCAACACACAGATCTGTTACACACATTCAACACACAGATCTGTTACACACATTCAACACACAGATCTGTTACACACATTCAACACACAGATCTGTTACACACATTCAACACACAGATCTGTTACACACATTCAACACACAGATCTGTTACACACATTCAACACACAGATCTGTTACACACATTCAACACATAGATCTGTTACACACATTCAACACATAGATCTGTTATACACATTCAACACATAGATCTGTTATACACATTCAACACATAGATCTGTTACACACATTCAACACATAGATCTGTTACACACATTCAACACATAGATCTTTGTTCACTAAATAGCATTTAGCTAATGTTGAAAATTCAGCAAACAAAATATACTTTATAATGAAAAAAAAAATGATGGCAAAGACAAACTGGAGAATAAAATAATATAAAACAAGTGACTAAAAACACACATGGTTTGCTTTTAAAGTGGAAGTTAAAATGTTATTCCATGGTTTACTATACACTCACTTAAAACATATCACATTACAGTAACGTTGCACGAAAAACATCATGTCTTTCTCAGTTTTATGTGCTGATACAAAACTTTAATATTTTATTTACAAATAATCAGTACAAGAATATGTCTGTTATGTGACTAATAATAATTATAAAAAGAACATTAAAAACAATAATATGTAAAGGAAAAGAGAGTGAAGTATACTTTTCAGAGTATGGTGTATGCAGTTAAACATGTAACAATAACACTGAGAAACAGTAGATACTGCATAGGTAAATACTGAAATACAGCAGTAGCTGGAATAAATTGGATAACAAATAATATCAGTGTAGGTCATAGTAAGAAAGGTGAAGAAGACCTGGTCAGTGGTCATAGCATATATTAACTGCAACCTATCTAGAAGTACTGTATCTATAAATGCACCTAATGACCACTGACCAGGTCTTCTTCACCTTTCTTACTATGCCCTACTCTGATATCACTTGTTATCCAAATTCAATTTAGTCAGTCAAGTAGAGTCTATAAAAAAAACACACCATAAAACAAAGTTTGTCACTTCACATCCTGACTTTGGTAATGGAAACATCAGATCAAGTGTATCACTTCAATAAGCACAACAGGACAAATCAATATTAAAGAATCACGAACATAACAAACAAAAGTCAACTTGTATTCTGGTTATAACTGGATCAAGATAATTATGAAGTAAAAAAAAATGTTAAGTTTATGTTACATTACAAAAAAAAGGTACACTATATGTACATACTGATAACAGTTTTTAAAATAAAGGTACAAAGGGATTTAATATCTACTTTAACACACTTATCAGACTATAAGAAGGCTTTTTTGTTTTTATAAATTTATCACTACGTATACAAAATATATTCATAATTATGAAGTGATAAATAATTTGAATAAAACTTTTTTCAATAAAGGATACAACTGACGAAATCCTGATCTTTTTCTTCGAGAGAACAACTTTGCAAGTTGAGTAAACTTGCGTTTCGATACTGAAAACGACAACAGTTCTTACATAATATGATACATCATTCTATATTGGTTTCTATATTTTCTTACTTCCTTAAATGAAGCATGTTAATGATTTATGTCAACAAACATCCACAACATTACCTATTCAACTAGACACTTGAAGTACATATGCTTATTATTACTGACTGGTAATGTGCTACTTTTGTATAGCTTCTGACAAATAAAATAAGGTACGACATATATATATCTAAGAACAAATGTTATATTACTTAGTGAGTAAGAACAAATGTTATAATACTTAGTGAGTAAGAACAAATGTTATATTACTTAGTGAGTAACAAAAAATGCTATATTACTGAGTGAGTAAGAACAAATGTTATATTACTCAGTGAGTAACAACAAATGTTATATTACTTAGTGACTAACAACAAATGTTATATTACTCAGTGAGTAAGAACAAATGTTATATTACTCAGTGAGTAAGAACAAATGTTATATTACTCAGTGAGTAACAACAAATGTTATATTACTCAGTGAGTAAGAACAAATGTTATATTACTCAGTGAGTAAGAACAAATGTTATATTACTCAGTGAGTAAGAACAAATGTTATATTACTCAGTGAGTAACAACAAATGTTATATTACTCAGTGAGTAACAACAAATGTTATATTACTCAGTGAGTAACAACAAATGTTATATTACTCAGTGAGTAACAACAAATGTTATATTACTCAGTGAGTAACAACAAATGTTATATTACTTAGTGAGTAACAACAAATGTTATATTACTTAGTGAGTAACAACAAATGTTATATTACTCAGTGAGTAACAACAAATGTTATATTACTCAGTGAGTAACAACAAATGTTATATTACTCAGTGAGTAACAACAAATGTTATATTACTTAGTGAGTAACAACAAATGTTATATTACTTAGTGAGTAACAACAAATGTTATATTACTCAGTGAGTAAAGCTTGATAATAATTCATCTTAATAAAAGAACAACAGATGTTAATTCAAATTAATCAGACTCATTGTTTTACAGTTTATGTTTTCCAAGAAGTTCCTTTTAAGCTTCAAGATTGTGCCCTTATACAAGTTTTAACAAAAGGAATATTTTATTTATCAATATATTTCAGGGTTACAAAAATCATTTTCATTCATTTCTATTTCACTGCCATACAGTATTACCTTTTCTACAATTGTTTTTAATACGTTTGTTCCTTGTGGTTTAAAATATTTTTGCAGAAGGTGCCATAAAGGTATTTAAAGTTTTAAGATGTTGTACAAATATAATTTATTTTGTAGTTAAACAGTATCACAATGCTTAACATGCTGATGCCTCAGAAGAAGCAAGAAATATGAAACACGGGACAAGTTCAACATTAGTAATTTTTATCATTTTCACTATAAGAGAAAAAACAAAGTACTAAAAAACAGAAACTTGAAATGTTTATCCACAAGATAAATCTGAAATCAACAATTATGAATTGATAATTTTATCCACAGAATGTTCCTGTACAAGGTTCATTTCAAACCTATGGAATGGAAAAGTCAGGAAATGAAAAAAATGCATTCAGAAACTTGAATATTTGCAGTAAATTGTTAAGTAAAACACAATGTAAACAATCACCTTAGCCAATGTCATAACCATTTCCAGAGATATTCTGAATAATACTTCTTTAACACTTCCAAATTAATTATAATTTAATATTCATTCACAAAAGACAAAACAGATTTTCATTACAATTACAATATGTCTCTAAATATGGTGCCTCATCAGTGATAGTTTAGTTGGCATGGTAATTGGGCCCTACCACATTTACAGATAATAATCTTACATTTTCCCATGTTTCTCAGCTTCTCTCTAAAAGCAGCATCAGGATCATCTGCTATGGCATGAATAGGTTGTGTGTAATGAAAGCTGTCCATCTCATCATGTGGGTGTTTCATCTTATCATCTTCATCATCTGAGGAAGCAGGAGAAGCTGAAAAAAAAGTACACATCTATATCACTTGGTTTGTTTTAGATTTCATGCAGAGCTTCACAAGAGCTATCTATACTAGCAGTCCCTAATTTAACAAGGAAAGCCATTTGTCAACACCATCCATTGTTTTGATTTGTTTTGAATTTCACTCAAAGCTACAGGAGTGCTAGCTGTCCCTAATTTAGCAGTATAAGACTAGATGAAAGGCAACTAGTTGTCTCCAACCACTGTCAACTCTTGAGCTACTCTTTTACCAACAAATAGTGGAATTGATTGTAACATTATAATGCCTCCACAGTTGAAAGAGCAAGCATGTTTGGTGTGATGGGGATTTAAACCCACAACCCTCAGATTACGAATTGAGTGCCTTAACCACCTGGCCATGCCAAGCCACAACACCATCCACTGCCAATTCTTGGGTCATTTATTTACCAATGAAGAATGGAATTTGGCCATCGCATTATAACATCCCCAAGTCTGGAATTACAAGCATGTTTGGTAACAGGGATTTCAATCCACAACCCTCACACTGCGAGTCCCGTGCTCCAACTACTAGGCTGTTTATAATGTATGCTAGAAACTATTTTCAACATAAAGAAGTCAAACAGAATCAAGCTGGAACAAACCTTTTGTTTATAAATAACAGTACTGACTAACAGTTCTCTCTTGGCACTAAATGTGTGGGTTTCTTGTCACAGTATAGACCAAGATATAATGGGCATCCCAGCTTTGATTCAGAGACAAATCACTAGGCTTCTCTTCTCAATATCCATCTTCAAACCCTGATGAACTTGTAACATTCTGAGGGACAAACTTTAAACCATTCAGCTTTTTTTTTGCTGTTGTTTGCTTTTTTTGTTTTTTTAGACTAATATTAAACTTATAGCAAAATCTGTAACAATGAGTTTTAAAATAATTAGCTTTGATATATCCAATCTCTTCACTGATGTTCCAACCTGCCACACTACAGTTACTTTGCCAACTACTGAAAATGATAGAACTCTTTAGGAATATGCCAAACTGACAATTGCCAAAATAATAAAACTCACAACCTAATATGTCAACATGACATATTTATGTCTACTTTTATTTGAAGGTAAATACTATCACTAACAAGAAAACTTAGCTCTGGGCTCACCCCTATCATCACAGTCTAGTTGGTAATTTTAACATAAACATTTGGAATTTAATGGCTTAAAAACAACCCTTCTATGTTCCGAAACTTGGCTTGGATATGTTGACAACATATTTGTAAAACTGTCACAAACAAGATTCACAAATTAATAAACTACATGATCAGACAACATCCCATGACATATTACACATTAGAAACTGATAAAGATAAGCTCACATTCCTTAGTGTAATATTTACCAAGTTTTGTATCAAAAGTTTATGGGAAATCCATGGATATGGTATAGTTTGACTCTACCATCCCAATGGTATAAAGATGAGCATTATAGACTGCTGAGTTTCCAAAAAGTACATGATGTTTAATGCCAATAAAATAATGAAGGTAGAAGAAAAACGCATCAATACATCCATTTTTAACTGCAGAACATTTGGTAAAGAATAAAACAAAAGATGAACACCACAAATGAAGAGGATGAAAAGTATAGACAGATAACCAGATTCCATTACATCTGAGAACTCTCTGAAAACACACAGAGGATATCTAAAAAACATAAAGCATTCAGAATTGACAACATGTGATCACAGCTAGTACCCACCAAACCACTTTGAACCAACAAAAAGGAAAAAATACCATTTACCTCATGACATTGCATACTAATACGTTTAAAAAACAAACAATTTCAAACAAAAGTCAGAACTCATGAGCATAATGGAGACACAAGTCTCAGCAATAGAAATCTATCTGGAACAGTCAATTATTTTAGAGAGGATAATATGATTTACTGGAAAAATGGCAAAATATTAGGACACGAGCCAGATACGTGAACAGTGCACCATATTTCTATCGACAACACTACGAATTGATTTTTCCCATCCACAACAAACACAGAAACTGTCCTGATTACTTCCTTGAAGATACAAAGATAACAGCTAAAATGTAAAATAAAAACTAGTTAGTAATTAATATAGTTACATACATATAAAGAAATAAAGAACAAAGAAAATGACAAATTGTTATATGGGACAGCGTTTTGATATGCTATAAAGTTCAGAATGAAGTGTAACAAAATCACATGTTCCACAAAATTACTCTTAAAACATATTAATTTTATACCAAGAAGACATCACACTCTTCAGTGCATTATAATGTGTCAACATTTTTTGTTTAATATTGTTTAGCATGTATATTCTGTACAAACACTTACATAATTCATGTAATGTACTGTCACTTATAATAGCAGAAAATGAATATTTTCTAAAATGGCATTTGGTCACCAAGTTTTTAAAGTAACAGCTCACCTTTTTCTAATGTAGACATGAATTCTTTATTGTGTCTCAACTCCTGCATGAATTCTTCATTTTGCAGAAATAAAGCGATTCGTTCATCTTCCAAAAACTGTGACAAACCAGGATCTTCTGTTGACTGAGAAAGTTGTCTCTGGCGTTCATTTTCCTCCATACGCTGTTGAAGCACAGAAGAACTCAGGACCGTAACATTCTGGAAGTTGAAAAGAAATACTGAAAAGTTCTAGAACTTTGCTAGTTTCATAATTGTTTTAATGAATTTTATATAAATGTTATATAGCTATTAAACTATGTGTAAAATAGCTCCAAAAACTTAAAGCAAAGAATCTTAGGGTATAATGTTTAGTGTAGTCTGAATAAGGTACCAACCGTTCTATTATATAATGTTTAGTGTAGTCTGAATAAGGTACCAACCGTTCTATCATATAATGTTTAGTGTACTCTGAATGGGGTACCAACCATTCTATCATATAATGTTTAGTGTACTCTGAATAAAGTACCAACCGTTCTATCATATAATGTTTAGTGTAGTCTGAATGAGGTATCAACCATTCTATCGTATAATGTTTAGTGTAGTCTGAATAAGGTACCAACCATTCTATTGCATGTGCATTAAAAACAGTGTAAAATGCATAGAAAAAAAATCAAAACAGTCCTCTTGAAGGCTATAGGTTCATATTAGTTATTGGTTATTTTAAGAACCACCTAAGGTTTCAATACACATGGTTAAGTGGCTGAGACATTAATAAACCTCTGCTTAACCATTTTCTGGCTGTTTACATTCAATATGCTAAATTCATAAAATGCATGTACTACAGTAAGATTACAATATTCAAGGTTTAGTAAACAGCAACATCCTTTATTTGATAACTTTACAATAAAGTACAAGCCTAAACATTATGAATAAACATCTAACACTTGTTCTCCAAGACATTAAATCTCCAAGAAATACTATCACTTTCCCACGGAACTCAGTTTCAACTGACAACAACTTTATTATACCCACAAAAATCAGACGTGTACATATAAAAAAATTCACTTTGGAATTTGTGCACAAAAGTAATCTAGTTCAATAACTTAATGGAATTCTATACAAGTGGTTAGAATAAATCAATATAACAAATGTTTTTGAGGAAATCAATAGTGTCAACAAAAGGCACATCACAAATCAGGCTTAATCTGATGGCCTTGCTGCGTTTCCTAACAGTACACATTTCTCTGTTGGAATTAGACTTTCAACAAAGCAAGACCTAATACCAACAACTAAACCTCTTCATACAGAAACATACAGTTGTTTACTGTTACTAATTTACTAACAGATTCTGAAGAACAAACTAATGCTACAAGTTAATATATAATTATGAGAGCAGTGGTAAAACTTTCTACAAAATATTCATTTACCCACACACACTCCACATACTAACCAGATGATATTATTCACTTTATAGTGACACATATTTTAAAATCATCTTTACTTACTACCTACTGTTACCCTTATGTTCTGTAAGTGACCTTTCTTCATCTAAAGTCAGATTAGCTGTGTCAGACACACTTTGTCGTACATTTAGTATATTATTTTAACTTTATATTTCATTTGAAGTGGTTATGTTATAAATATCCTAGTTATTTACTGCATGACTCAGTGATTTATTACCATTTACTATATCTTCAAACATATTAATGTTGTACTATCTTTACTGTCCTGTTACTACATTCAGTAGTTAAACAGTATCATGTGTAACAATAATTTATATTATAATTACTCTAGTAATGTATGTAATATAGGTTGATGATAATACATTACATGGTAGTGTAAGTATGTAATACAAGTTGGTAATACATTGTCTGGTAATGTAAATATGTAGTAAAGGTTGATGATAATACATTACATGGTAGTGTACGTATGTAATACAGGTTCATAATACAATGTCTGATAATGTAAATATGTAGTGAAGGTTGATGATAATACATTACGTGGTAGTGTAAGTATGTAATACAGGTTGATGATAATACATTACATGGTAGTGTATGTATGTAATACAGGTTGATGATAATACATGACATGGTAGTGTACGTATGTAATACAGGTTGATAATACATTGTCTGATAATGTAAATATGTAGTGAAGGTTGATGATAATACATTATGTGGTAGTGTAAGTATGTAATACAGGTTGATAATACATTGTCTGATAATGTAAATATGCAGTGAAGGTTGATGATAATACATTACATCGTAGTGTACGTATGTAATACAGGTTAATAATACATTGTCTGATAATGTAAATATGTAGTGAAGGTTGATGATAATACATTATGTGGTAGTGTAAGTACGTAATACAGGTTGATAATACATTGTCTGATAATGTAAATATGTAGTGAAGGTTAATGATAATACATTACATGGTAGAGTACATATGTAATACAGGTTGATAATACATTGTCTGATAATGTAAATATGTAGTGAAGGTTGATGATAATACATTACATCGTAGTGTACGTATGTAATACAGGTTAATAATACATTGTCTGATAATGTAAATATGTAGTGAAGGTTGATGATAATACATTACGTGGTAGTGTTAGTATGTAATACAGGTTGATAATACATTGTATGATAATATAAATATGTAGTGAAGGTTGATGATAATACATTATGTGGTAGTGTAAGTATGTAATACAGGTTGATAATACATTGTCTGATAATGTAAATATGTAGTGAAGATTGATGATAATACATCATGTCTGATAATGTAAATATGGTAGTGTAAGTACATAATACAGGTTGATAATACATTGTCTGATAATGTAAATATGTAGTGAAGGTTGATGATAATACATTATGTGGTAGTGTAAGTACATAATACAGGTTGATAATACATTGTCTGATAATGTAAATATGTAGTGAAGGTTGATGATAATACATTATGTGGTAGTGTAAGTATGTAATACAGGTTGATAATACATTGTCTGATAATGTAAATGTGTAGTGAAGGTTGATGATAATACATTATGTGGTAGTGTAAGTACATAATACAGGTTGATAATACATTGTCTGGTAATGTAAATATGTAGTGAGGGTTGACGATAATACATTATGTGGTAGTGTAAGTATGTAATACAGGTTGATAATACATTGTATGATAATATAAATATGTAGTGAAGGTTGATGATAATACATTATGTGGTAGTGTAAGTACATAATACAAGTTGATAATACATTGTCTGATAATGTAAATATGTAGTGAAGGTTGATGATAATACATTATGTGGTAGTGTAAGTACATAATACAGGTTGATAATACATTGTCTGATAATGTAAATATGTAGTGAAGGTTGATGATAATATAATACATGGTCTGATAATGTAAATATGTAGTGAAGGTTGATGTAATACAGGTTAATACAGGTTATAATACATTGTCTAATAATGTAAATATGTAGTGAAGGTTGATGATAATACATTACATGGTAGTGTAAGTATGTAATACAGGTTAATAATACATTGTCTGATAATGTAAATATGTAGTGAAGGTTGATGATAATACATTATGTGGTAGTGTAAGTATGTAATACAGGTTGATAATACATTGTCTGATAATGTAAATATGTAGTGAAGGTTGATGATAATACATTATGTGGTAGTGTAAGTATGTAATACAGGTTCATAATACATTGTCTGATAATGTAAATATGTAATGAAGGTTGATGATAATACATTACATGGTAGTGTAAGTATGTAATACAGGTTGATAATACATTGTCTGATAATGTAAATATGTAGTGAAGGTTGATGATAATACATTATGTGGTAGTGTAAGTATGTAATACAGGTTGATAATACATTGTCTGATAATGTAAATATGTAGTGAAGGTTGATGATAATACAGTACGTGGTAGTGTTATTATGTAATACAGATAGATAATACATTGTCTGATAATGTAAATATGTAGTGAAGGTTGATGATAATACATTATGTAGTAGTGTAAGTACATAATACAGGTTGATAATACATTGTCTGATATAATGTAAATATATAGTGAAGGTTGATCATAATACAGCATGTTTCAAAGTATAATATGTATTTCAGATAGAAAAATAATACATTTATGGTGATATAAATATGTAATACATGCTAAAGTTAATGTATTACAGGGTATAATTTAAATATGTAGAAGGAGTTGAAAGTAATACAGTGTATGGTAGGTAAATAAATATCATATTAACTGTTTTATTGTTTTCCATGGGTCATTATTATAGGTAGGACTGTGTAACGTTTTGCTTATTTGTGGCTACCCTGATATTAAGTTGTTCATGAGACACAATTTATGACAGTATACAAATCTAAGTAGTATTTATGTTCTGTTATAGTTTTTCAGGCAATAACTCCATAAATATTAATAACGTTTAAATGCGCAAGCTGATTAAGCATTAGAAAATATATTCCTTGTAACTTCTTAAACCTATAGTGCCATATGGATCCCCAAGGAAGACAATGGAACTATTTTTTTCAAGCAACTTTAAACCTTACAGGATGTGATTTTAAGCACTGCAGTATGGACAGATATATACTATAAACAGAACCAAGATTTATATAAATTTTGTGACTGAAAATAAGGCTTCAGGCTACGCAAAGTTGTCATTCAATGTCACGTGTCAACTGAAGACACATTTGCAGAATAATGTGGGTGAAGAAGAACAAAGTAACACTATAACACCAGTAGCACTGGTCTTGGAGCAGGAGTGACTGTGCCCCATGACACTATTTCATTCTCTTAATCTGGACTGACAACTTGTGAACAACCTTACATTTTCAGACAAATCTTACCCCCCTCCCCAGTCAAAATCAAGCTCCTATACCCATGGTTATACTATGTTTTACCTTTAACATTAGATTCATTAATATGATTGGTTATATATATCAATATACCCATTTTTGTTACAATGATAATTTTGCTTTAGTAGCTTAGGAGATGTAGTTGGCCAAACCTCATGATATAGTAACAAGTTTAGTGTCAAAAATATCACATTCAGCCAACGTACTAAACTGGTGGCACATTACATTTTAATTATTAAAAGTATGAATGAGAGAACAGTTCACTCACTTCAAGACTGATTTCAGTTTTAAGTTGGTAACTTACTTTGATCAGAAATTAATTTAATGTAAACTAAACCTTTGTTGAAAAAAAACTTATAGTAAGCAGTTTAAAACAGTACTTAAGATATATGTGATCTGTAAAATAAGGGATACTCTGGATTCAAAAATTGTTAGTTTTCATTATATACAGTGTGTATAGTTTTTAATAAAACATGATGATAAAGTTTATTCATAAAATAATAATAATATCTGATACTTTATGGAAAAAAAAAACAGACATGAAGAAAGAGTAAGCACAGTTATTAACAGGATATAAATTATAACATACTAACTTCATCATAATGAATATAATTATTGTACAATTCCTGTGTGTGTCAAAACAATGAAAAACTACACATTATTAACAGGATATAAATTATAACATACTAACTTCATCATAATGAATATAATTATTGTACAATTCCTGTGTGTGTCAAAACAATGAAAAACTACATATTATTAACAGGATATAAATTATAACATACTAACTTCATCATAATGAATATAATTATTGTACAATTCCTGTGGGTGTCAAAACAATGAAAAACTACATTTCAAAATTGAAATTACCTTAATGTATAACCCAGAAAAAAAGAAAATTTGTCTTTCCAAACTTTAATAAAAGTTCCTCTCTAGTCTCCATATTAAAGACCACAGATAGGGCTGAAATACACCTAGGGCTCCAAGTCCTGAGATATGTAAAAAATGATGCAACATCAAATCATAAAAGTTTGTTGTTGTATTTTTGACTTGCATCTGAAAACTAATTAGAAATAGGAAATCACGTAAGAATCATCAAGCTGCAAGAGCAAGATAAACAATTAAAACTCACATGAGAGTTAACAAAGAAGTTTTACATCAAAATGTAGGGCAGAATGAATTCTCCCAGTAATGAGCTTCAACTAAACCCTTAATACTAACAAAAAAAGCTAGACTCTACATTCTGTAAAAAGTACAAGGGTTACATAACCTGTAATAAGCACCAGGATAAGACTGTGGGAACCAACTAGGGGTAAAAGGTACAAGGGTTACATAACCTGTCATAAGCACCAGGATAAGACTGTGGGTACAAACTAGGGGCAAAGAATTATACAGAGAAATGGAAAATTAAGGAGCAAAAATATCCAGTCGCACTCCAACGGTCATACAAAAACAACTAATTGTCAGATGGCACAGTTAAGTCAATTTTCAATGTAGAAACATGTTTAGTTGAGCATTTAACCAAGTAGCAATAGAGCAAAACATTCATGAGTAAACATAATTCATGACTAGATTAAATGAACAGCACAGAACTAAGAAATTTTGTGAATAAATAATAAACAGTAAAAAGGGCCAGCTTTCAACTGTAGATTTCCAAATAAGCAATCTACCTGCATAATGATGAAAATATAAAAACTAGACAATTAAATAAGAAATTTAAAAATGTGCAAATAAGCATAGTAAAAAATGTAAGGAAACAAAGCTGGAAGTACTGTAGACATTATTTACTCAAACTACAAATCACTATTTTGACTCCATCAAATGTAATAGCAGGGAGCCAAAGTAAGAAGTTTTGATTCAAGTAAATAATGTCTACAATATCTTCAGCCTTGCTTGTCTACTTTTATTAATAATGTCTACAATATCTTCAGCCTTGCTTGTCTTTTTTTTAATAAGGTCTACAACATCTTCAGCCTTGCCTGTCATAATGTCTACAGTATCTTCAGCCTTGCATATCTACTTTTCTTAATAATGTCTACAGTAGCTTCAGCCTTGCTTGTCTACTTTTTTTAATAATGTCTACAATATCTTCAGCCTTGCTTGTCTACTTTTTTTAATAATGTCTACAATATCTTCAGCCTTGCTTGTCTACTTTTTTTTTAATAATGTCTACAATATATTCAGCCTTGCTTGTCTACTTTTTTTTTAATAATGTCTACAATATCTTCCCTAAAGACACCAACTGTATAGTGTATAAAGCACTGAGTATCTACATGTTACAGTCATTTAATGTTCATCCATTACTGACTGACAATTCCTGTTTCACCCTGTACTTATGCTTTATAAAGGAACACCAGATATTTGTAAAATAAAAAAAACACTAACTTCAAGGGTAAATAACATTGTTTACACTAGAATTATCATATTTAATAGCCTATGTAAAATACAGATGAAAAAAGACTGTTCCATATCCCTATGATTGACACAGAACATTATTTAGCATTCTGCAAACACAGAACATTATTTAGTATTCTACAAACACAGAACATTATTTAGTATTCTGCAAACACAGAACATTATTTAGTATTCTGCAAAAGGTTTGGGTTCAATACACCAAACCATTTTTGTTGTAGGCTGAAAAGATAATAACAATAAGAGAATGAAAAATAATTAAACATGGGTCATTATGAGTAGATTTCCTTTTCCTTGTAAGCCTAACATACACATTTTTTGTACATCAACAGTATAGGTTTTACAGTGCTGTTTGAACTGAATCTTACTGTTTAAGGTGTGTTTTTGACTGTTCTATTAGAATTCTGTACAAATCCTTCCACTCAGTATAATGAACCACCATTATGGTTCATGAAAGGGAACTTCAGTCAGGGAAAACATAGACAACATAAAGTTAACCATTGTGGGAGTAGATGATCCAACAGTTGATATGTTAGAGTGAGATTAACAGTTTAAAAGAGACAAAAAGAATAACTGGTTTTGTCAGAGGGTGTTCTAAACTAACTGAACCCACCAGTGTGGACTTTGGCAAAAGGCAGATGATTACTGGAAGTTCAGAATACAGTAACTCATGAGACAGTGCAAGTGAATTACACACAAATACTATTGTAATAAAAATATTTTTAAAAAGTAGCTCGGCTTACTAACTGAATCCTGGTACATCTTAATTAACTTAATAAACTTTTGACAAGAAGAATACAGCAATGATTTTCACAGAGTAAAGAATTTTTGTACACAAGTTTAACTTGTTTCAGATATATATATTTTAAAAACAAGTGGAGTGCATACTGTTTGTTTATAATCAAATTTATCACCAACAAGTCACAGACACCTGATCTTGAAGAATCCTTAGCCCAAACATACCTGTATATTTACACTAATATATATAATATATATAAAATAGTTTCTGACAGTGTTGTGTTTCTTACATTTTATTAAAGCAGACTTGGGACTTCAACTATTAAACTGAAAACATCCTTACAATCATTGAGTATTCCTGAAAGTCCACTTGCTTCATAAGTATTCTGATTTACTGTCACAACAACACAAGTGTACCTTTATATAAAACATTCAAAATATCCAAATAAAAAATAACCTCAAGAAGAAAACTAACTGAAAATACTTAACTAAAAATGAAAATGTCTAACCAGAAAAAACAAATTTTGGAGTAAATCACTCAATTTATAGAAAGTTTCTCTGGATGTTTCCAAAATATTAAAGAAAATTATTTAGTGGCTTCTACATAATTCCTATGAACCTCCATCTTGAAATGAGTAAAAAACAAAATAACTATCTATTATCAAAAGGTTTATCATAGGTTGCTAATTCCTGTACATCTCTTCTCTGTGGATCAGAAACAGGTACAAGCAAGTATTCTACAGACTTCTTGAAGAGAGAAAATCAAAACAAGAAACACTAGCTTAAAGAACATGACAGAATAAAAGAAGAAAAGGTGGAATAAGTTATGACAGACAAGGATGGTTAAATCAGATAAAGTATAGATTAGTATCTATAACGCCACACTAAAATACGAGTTTGCACGGGTAGCTTCTCGCCCATTGTAATCAAACCAGGAGTGAAAATGTACAATAGCTGAATGTTGAAGTTCAAAACAAAAGGGGATTCTGGCCCAATAGAATAGTGAAAGAACTGATTCACTGTAGCTTGATAACAAAAACCCAGAGATGTATACATGGAAAATACACTGCAGACAACTAGATGATAAAAAGCAGTAAACATCACATGTGAATTATCAATTGTATTTAACCAACCACAAGTTAGTTGACAATACAACTAAAGCCTAAACTATGGATGACAAGGAACTCTTCCCATAATTTTACATTAAGTCAGGTTTATTTGTAAATACAAAAAATACACAGCAAACAATACCTGTGGATGGACATCTACTTTGTGAACTCTTAGAATCAAATGCTCAATCTGTACCCTGAATTTCATGCAATTTAATAAGTTTGTACAAAAAGCAAATGTATTTTCAAGTACCAACACTCAGACCAACTAAACTCAGCATGATGGTTATTTAAAGAAATCCATTATGAATATACTTACTTTAACTTTTGTCTGAACACTGGTATGTTTTATTTCTTCCAGTCTAAGAAACTGTGAAGGAAGAGGGCCCAGTAGAGGTGGTTGCCAGTTTCTCAGGATCTTTAAGGGTACATTTGGTTTCTCTATCTTCTGATTGCTCTTCTCACTTGTTCTCTTTGGTAAGGGCAATGTCTGGGACATGTAAGGTTGAAGTAATGACTTCGACAGTTGCGACCGTGGCTGAACTTGCTGTGGTCTTCTTGGTGTTGTGGGAGAAGAATTAATGGTAGCAGTTGAGGACTGGTCAGTAATAGCTGCAGGAGAATGGGCTGGACTTTGGGCATAGGGGACAGCCTGTTGATAAGAAGGTGGGGGGGTTGCAGGGGAGTAGCAAGGAGGTACTTCCTCATTTTCTGTGGCATCTAGCTCAGTACGTAAACGTTCGTTTTCATTATCAGTGCTCATTGCCAACAACTGATCTATGGTAGCATCCACTGCTCCGCTGTTAGCACGAAGCACGACTTCTATTACATCTTCATCCATCTCTGGAAACATAGTTTTAAAATCTCTCATAGCCTGGTGAAACTCTAGTTGAGTTACTGACTGAGCCTGTTGACTTTCTTCTTGGTACTGGTCTTCATTGATGGTAGCCATGACTCTAGAAGCTTCAAATGCAAGACAAACTTAAGAGGTTCTCAGATATTTCTTCTTCTTCATGCACAGAGATTCTAAAAATGTATCATTAAAGCCCTCCAGAAACATAAGACACTCAAGTATCACTTCATGATGTTATCCTCTGAAACAAAAAAACAAACAAAAAACTTGCATAAAAACTTTAAAAATAGAGTTAACTACATAACTTACACATATAGTTAATGACATAAAAAGTGACTCAGATGGAGGTCATTTCACAAAGTGGATTTAACTATTATACAAAACTTATTTATATCTAGAAATCATATTAATTTTACTTTAATGATCTTCTATAAAGAAAAATAGGTACTGCACTTGTACCTATGAAACACTAAAGTTGTAATTTCTCAGTAAAAACAAAAAGTCATATAAAATACAAGATCAGTGTAAAGCAGAGATACAGATAAAAAAAATTCAGATGATCAAAATCTCCGATTCTTGAGTTTTAGAGGATGGCTACTGTTATTGGATTTTATTTTAGAATATTATAAAATGTAATATATTTCTTGATAAAAACTGAAGAAATATAAACACTGGTATCAAACATTTAATTAGTTTTCAGAATGGGACCTTCCTGCTTCATAAACTTGTGAAATTTACTTTTTTATTACATAAACATACATTATTTTCCAGTTTTTAAATATAAAAACTCTTACAATTAAAGGTAAAATTAAAAAAACATTAAGTGAGAACTTGAGTTTCAGTAAAAACAGATCTAGCCCTGTATTCTGAAGACAGATTATTTTAATTAGAGTTAATTTCTATACAAAGTACAGAATAAGGTCTCGACAATCTTAGGTCACCTTCAGGCTTACAAAGAAAAGTTAGAAACTCTTGGGTATGAATTTTGTTGGACTGATGAAATTAAAAAAAAACACAAATGTGAAATTAAAAAGAGGTAATGAACTATTTAGTATTAAATGTCCACACTTGATCTTTAAGAATGTTATTATTCCCTTATTTGTAGTTAACAATATGTGAAATGATTTGCCCAATTAAAAGGTTTGTATTGTTAAGTTATTTTGAATGTGTATTTAGGATACGAGAGACTATAGTTTTAAATTGACTGTTTTTCAGTTTTTATTGTATTTAGTTTATATATATATTTTTTAAGAGTTGGCCCAATGGATATGATTTATTTACTCTACTCCATCTTAGAAAAAAAAACAATTTTATACCTCTTTCTTTAGTCTAGAAGATTAGACTGGAGTAGAGTCAAAAATGGTTATAGATTTTTTTTCTAGAAGAATGAAAAAGGTTTGGAAATACGACTTATTATGAGTTTAAGACTTGCAATTCCCTTTCGTACAAAACAAGAACTACTTGAATACTGAAACAGTACCTTTCTATCATCTTTGTAAAACAAACAGAAACTATTACTAAATATTATTAGCATTATTTGATGTAACACTAATACTATTATTGTGGTCAAAGATTTGGGAAGTAATATGTAATTTCTTGATCATTTAATCATATAATATTCGATAAATACTAGTTTATTATTAATCATTATCTGAACTGCTCATACACTAGTACAGGTTTGGCACTGTTATTGTTAATACTATATGAACTAGTACAACCAATAATAAGTAATACTGCTGATAAAAATAAAATTTTTGCTTTTAATTTCGCAAACAATTTAATTACCAAATATTTATACGTGTTACATATCTTATAACATATTATAATCTACTAATAATAACACTGTACTTATAGCAAACATAATTTACCGAAACGAATAAAACCAACGAAGTCAACCACCAATGCACTATAACCTACAAGAGCGGTTGGATGTCGTGTTGAGATTGAATTTTCATTAGCCTCTTAATACGTTCTATTATTCTCTGAAGAACTTAGAGAGTTACAGCTAAGCTATGAGAAGTAGTAATAGCTTCATAAATAGCCTATAACACGCAGTGTAATAGTTCACTATTCGTGTGAAAAAGCTACCGATCACACAGAAAACCTTAATTGAATTTTAACTACACTCCCTTGTGGTATGTGTCAGAACGTCGTCTGCTTGTAGGTATGCATGGTACAACGTTTTAATTTAATTATCTGCGAAAGTTTTACATTTGGATGGAAACAAAATATAATATTACAAAAATAACTGGAAAATTTATTAGAGTAATTGTTCAAAAACAGTTGCTGAACTAATAATGAAATAATTTGGGACCCAGTAATATACCTAAAAGATTTTTTATAATATATTTTAAAATATTACAGTTGTTTCATTACTTTTATACCCATAGCAAAATATAGTGTATTAAAAACATCGGTTATCATGCCAATTAGATTTTATGATCTAATATTTTCAAATATTACGGTTCTTTCAATACTTTTATAACCTTATCAATACGTATTGGTACGTTATTGCAGTTAGAAACAGCCGTAGTCAAACCACTGTAAAACAGGACTGCACGATACATTAGATCCCCCCCTCTAGTTAATACGTAATTTTTAGAATTTTCTGTTTTAGTTCAGTTTAGAGAATCGCTTAACTAAGCCACTGAATTAAGAATCTCATTTATCCAGCACACAAGAAAATATAGTACGTTTCATGATGAGATAAACGATTATTTTTTTCAGTTCATAAATCTGTTAACGGTTGTGCACTATCACGCACCTGCGCTCAGATTGCAGTGGACGAAGGTGACGTGTGCAAACCTGGTTTTTCTTGATGTTTTCGTATTTTGTATATAAAGCCATATTTGACCCTATAAAAGTAACATTAGTAAGTCTGACTACGTGGTAACGTTTTCCTAACATCAACTTTTGTAACGTTTACAATTTTTTTGAAAAACCTTTGCTTAGAATTTCAGGAAGTTTAAATTGGTGTTTTACCAATTACAAATTTTACAAATTACATTTATTTTAAACTCTGAGACTCAATTTAGATTTTGCATTTTTATATGTATTTTTATTCTTATAGCTTAGAAAAGGGGGAGAAAATATTGAATGTTTCATTACACATTTCTTACCAGTTCCACATCAACACTAACCCACTGCAAGGTCCTAGTGTTTATTGTAAATAAGGACTGTCCGTTGAATATCATTCATTTTGTCATGATAAACTCGCTTGGTGTTATATAAATAAATAAAGCAACACATACTTCATAACTCAATATTCTCTGAACTTTCCATTGATAGACCCTAACTGACTGCTCGGAAAGTAGCATGTCAACCGTATGTTTGATTCTTATGTGTGTATGTTTTCTTATAGCAAAGCCACATCGCGCTATCTGCTGAGTCCATCCAGGGAAATCGAACTCCTGATTTTAGCGTTGTAAATCCGTAGACTTACCGCTGTACCAGCTAAGGACTTGATACTAATAATAATAACAATTTTTAAAAGAATTAAGTTAATAAAAACCTGCAAGAAAGGGAACTGCTTTCAATGTGAGTTTTTTCTATGCTTTACTGACAGGTTGCTTTGCTTCAATTAGCAAAGGTACATATGCCAAATGAGGCAATTATTTCATTAGCTTTAAGTGGATGACATACATATGTAACATTAACCAACATTGTAACAGCTAGTAGCAAAAGGTAAAATTGAAATGGGTACCAAACTAGTGAAAATATGAAAAATGAATAAGAGATGTTACATTTCCTTTGGGTCAATACATCCCAACGTACAAAACATTGGCAGGAATCAAGCATAAATAAATAACAATTGCCTGAAAATCAGTAAAACATCTTATTCATCAGTTTCACACAATTGTTTTTGTTTTGAATTTCGCGTATAGCTATATAGCTATATATATAGCGTACAGCCCTACACGAGGGCTATCTGCATTAGCCGTCCCCAATTTTGCAGTGTAAGACCAGAGGGAAGGCAGTTAGTCATCACCACCCACCGCCAACTTTTGGGCTACTCTTTTACTAACAAATAGTGGGGTTGACCGTCGCATTATAACGCCCTCACAGCTGAAAGGACGAGCATATTTGGTGTGACAGGGATTTGAACCCGCGAGTCGAGTGCCTTAACCACCTGGCCATGCCGGGCCGTTTCACACAATAGCAAGTAATGTATTATATTTATAAGTCCCTCTGTGGGATAGCAGCAAGTTGTCGGACTTAGAAAGCTAAAATTCCAGGTTCCATTGCTTATGGTAAATGGACACAGCAGATAGTCCAGTGTGGCTTTTGTCTGAGATAAACAAACTATACATACAAATTAGAGTCCCCGCTAGGACAGCGGTAAGTCTTTGGATTTACAACCCTAAAATCAGGGGTTCGATTCCCCGAGTAGACACAGCAGATAGCCCAATGTGGCTTTGCTATAAGAAAAACACAAACAATACAAATTATATTATTTGCCGCGTACTACAAAATAGTAAGTCATGCAAATTATAGAAATGTTTCATATAATTACTAATATAAACATTAAACAGACACACAAAACGTTGCTAAGAGCATAATGTTTAGAATTTGCAAAACCACTGTAGTATTCTTTCACTTCAGGCAGTTTCCAAACATAGTTAGGGCGCTTTACTCCCACTCTGAGGGTTACGGGTTTGGATCCCTGTTCCACCAAATGTGTTCGCTCTTTCAGTCACGAGGGCGTTGTAATGTGATGATAAATTCCACTATGTGTTGGTAAAAGAAAACCCCAAGAGTTGACGATAAGTGGTGATAACTAGCTGCCTTCCTTTTAGTCTTTCATTGCTAAATGAGGGATGGTTAGCGCAGATAACCCTCGTGTAACCCTGCGAGAAATTCAAATGTAACAGGCAGCACATCAACCAACTGCATAGAAGAAGACTAAGTAATGATAATAAAAAGTCAATAAAATATTGAAGGTTAGTTATATTTTACTTCCCAACACATGCCAATCCTGATTTCGGCATTTATGCTCTGGTGTATACTGAAGGTCCCCTAAAAGTTTCATAGTAATCGTTATAAGTTGAATAATGTTTGTCAAAAACAGATAGACGGACATAAAAAGGTTCCTTATTTGCAGCGTAATGTCATTAACTTCCCATACGCATGTTGTTATGGGAAAAAAAAAATTATTTTGTTTTTTTTAATTTCGCGAAAACCTACATGAGGGCTATCTGCGCTAGCCGTCCCTAATTTAACATTGTAAGGCTAGAGGGAAGGAAACTAGTCATAACCACCCACTACCAACTCTTGGGCTACTCTTTCACCAACAAATAGTTTGATTGACCTTCATATTATAACGCCCCCACGGCTGAAAGGACGAGCATTTTTGACATGACGGGGATTCGAACCCGCGACCCTCAGACTACGCGTCGAGTGCAAAAATTAGATGTACCAATTGCAATGTCCTACTACTCATGAATTGATTGGGCTTTGACCAGTTGTTCATTTTAATAAGTTTATGTTTATTTTCACGCCTGTTTTCAAACGCAATCCTGTTTCAGTTGAACTAATTGTAGTGAATAACAAATACAATACTTTGGGAAATTAATACTGTATGAAGCAGTCCATGAAACACTGGGGTTGGAACTAAATGATCCATAAATGGAAAAAGTTGGGAACCACTGGGCAAAAATGAAGGCAACTATTCAATAGGATCTATTGCCAAATACTGTCAGAACGAATAACTGTCAGAATGAATAACTGGATTTGACCATCGCGTGTGTGTTTTTCTTATAGCAAAACTACATCGGGCTATCTGCTCAGCCCACCGAGGGGAATCGAACCCCTGATTTTAGCATTGTAAATCCGGAGACATACCGCTGTACTAGCGGGGGGCTTGACCATTGCTCTTATAATATCATCAACACTTCTATTTCTAGATCTTTTTTATGATGGGATGAAAAACATCTGGAACTCGAAGCATTAGGCTGCACTCAGTTAAATGTATTTATATTTAAGATTATCGTTAATCTTGTTTTTATGTGCACACACAAAAAAGTGCTGCATATCAAGTGCACATTAAAAGTAAGAGAAAAAAACAATTAAAGCCAAAAATATCATCTCTAAGATGATAATATTCGTTTGTTGATGACTTTGAACAATAAATTCAACATAAGAGATTCTCACCATTTTTTGTTCTTCTGCGTATCACTTGCCACCAGGTTGTACATGTATGGTGCCATAATATTAATGAAGTGAATTCCATGACTGTACCTATTGTTTCTTTCACTTAACAGCTTTCCTTATACTTATAGTGTTCCTTATTATAAATGATACATATAATTGTTTATTGTAGACAAAATACACGTCTATTACGTTATTGCACAAGTTACACAAGAAACAAAAACCACCAGTCATCATTGCCTTGAGTACTACAGTTTGATAACTGGTTCTCAAGACTGTTAATATTATTAAATATTTCTTGAGCTGTCGTGTTACACAAAATAAAAAGTTATATGACCATCAGAAATATTTCTATTTTACTGGAAAAAATCAGAACCGTGGACACTTTAATAATACCTGACTGCATCTCTAACCTTTTCTATTTTTAAGTAGTTGAAAAGCCAAGGCTATTAATTTTGAATTAACTCAGATTGTTAACTTCATTAACTGAACAGAAAAGTAAAATTGGCCATGATTACTGAACACAGCAGTTTCTTACCTTTTTTTTTTTTATTCGCGGACTTCTTGAGTATTAACAGTTTTCGCAGTGAACCTCTTTCAAGCAGTCATAAATTTTGTAAAATAAAACAACTTTTGAACGTGTGAATTTCTTAAAATAAAATATTTCTGAAGCACACAGTGTGCAACACATTTACAGTAGGATCAGAATGTCTGTTATTGTCATTAGTTTAGAGTTACTACCTAATAAAACTGATATATAATTAATGAAGCATAATAAGAAACTAAAAACAAAACTATTTAACTAAATCTAATAAAACTTATGCGCTAGTTTTGCAAAACACAGGGCATCAAACTTCGGTTCAACAGATCAGATATAGTCTTAAACCTAGCTCTGCATTTAGCTACTTACTTCCGTAAAAATTAATAAATTAGAAGCAAATTAAAATACTGATAAGAATTAGGCCCAGCATGGCCAGGTGGTTAAGGCACTCGACTCGTAATCTGAGGGTCATGGGTTCGAATCCCTGTCATACCAAACATGCTAGCCCCTTTTAGGGCCCGGCATGGCCAAGTGTGTTAAGGGGTTCGACTCGTAATCTGAGGGTCGTGGGTTCGAATCCCGGTCGCACCAAACATGCCTGCCCTTTCAGCCGTGGGGGCGTTATATGTGATGGTCAATCCCACTATTCGTTGGTAAAAGAGTAGCCCAAGAGTTGGCGGTGGGTGGTGATGACTAGCTGCCTTCCCTCTAGTCTCACACTGCTAAATTAGGGACGACTAGTGCAGATAGCTCTCGAGTAGCTTTGCGTGAAATTCAAAACAAACAAACTGATAAGAATTGTAGGACTAGGAAGGTGAAAAAGACACCATTACCAATCATGAATCCACCAAAAATATCTCTCGAACTTCTTAAGGTTTATGAACTACCAACTGGAAAACGCTGACCAAAAACAAGTTTTCTTCAGTCACCGAATTTCTGTGCAAAAAGTAAGAAGACAATCATTCGAAAATATGTAGACGGTTAGGTTAACGCAAATAGTCAAATACAACGCATTTGTGTCTAATGGTTACTTTTACTTCTATCAAAGCTTTATTGACCTCTTGTGGTATAGGTGTCAGCCATTATAATTTAATAAAGAAATTCATCGTTGAAACATTCAAACAATGAGTGAAAATGAAGTGGGATAGATGATCTACGATCAGTTATTGAAGTTAAATGAAACTTGCACAAATGGAAGGATTGTTCCAAAACCTTGTATTTATTAGGACTCCAGTGTCCTACACTTTATTTTACATCAGTGACCTCTATAAAATTGATAAAACGATAATGGAACATTTCTACAACACAATTTCAATGGAATACATTTCTCAGTACTTATGGCTTCAATACACAAAATACAATCAATACACCTAATTTAAAACATTTTCATTAATCTGCAAGTTTTACCAATAAAATAATCTAAAACCTATATGTAATATGTATTACAATTATTTTAATACTAAAATATTTAAAACACCAACAAATAAGTAAATTAATCTTATATTAAAAACTGATTTTGTAATTTCAATACCAAATTATTATTGATAAATCTTCATTATTACAAAAACATACCAGTTTCACATACAAAACATAAAGAACTTAAGAAAAACACAAAGTGTTATTCATCACATAAACAGACACCTTAATATCTCTTGGAGAAATATTTTGAAAACAAGCAAGATTTCCAGAGTCATAACAATACAGTACCATAATACTTAGTGGTATAATTGTGAAATGTTCTAAAGTAGTAAACACAAGAATGTTTTTATATAAAAAGTTATTTTAGTTTATATAATAAAACATACTTTCATTGTTTGTGAACAATCACAAACACTTGAATATTCAGTACGTAACAGTACGTAATGTTAAAAATCATAAGACAAAGATTTTATTTGAAAATTCTGTTTATTTAATGAGCACAAAACTTGCAGAACGTAATGTCCTTACTTTACTGCATCAAACCATTTTAACTTGTTTCCATCAAATAAATATTGCAAGAACATAATAAAATACCATTTACTCTTTCAGTTCACAAACACAATTTTGTAGTGTAAACATGTCAAATAAAACGCACAAATGAGAGCAATTCTTAAAAGACGGTTGTAATAATGAAGTTGCAGTAAGTGTACAGTATTGTAAGGAATTACATCAAATCACATTGGTCACAAAATTACTGTTATCAATGTGAATAAACATTCTTTAAAAACAAATCAGCAAAACTAGTTAAACTTTAGGACATAAGACAAGATAAACAGAGGATATTCAATAAAACAGAGATCTTTATTCTGATCTATACAACTTGGTATACTTTATTACTATTTAATATCAATGATGAAGGTTTAGCCATGACTATATTCTGGAACGTATTCAAACTATTATGGATGAAATACATTGCACACTGACTTGTAGTACACACAAAATTACATTTATTAAAATATATTTCTGTTTTCTTGAAACTGGTTTTTCACTTCATGCAGGGACCTGAAAAGATTAAAGTATATTATACAAAATGTACAGGATTCAGAAGAAACTGGTAAACTATTGCAAAAGTATTGATTTGAAATAAAAATGTACTGAAGAACCAAAGTTTAAAGATGTAAGAAGGCATGTGTGACAAAGGAGATATATACTTCAGAGTAATAATTAAAAACTTTGACTAAATTGAAAAAATATATATATATTCATTTAATAACAAATATTGGATGAACCTTTATGTCAGGTAGTGAGACTATAGAGGCACATACTTTTTTGGTAGAATGTTTTTAAAAATTACATTTAATTTATAAACCAGGAACCTCTTATTTTCATATAATATATGACACTATTGAGTTTTGTATACAGAGAAGAACATTTTATTGAACATAAATTACCAGTAGAAACAGGAAAACCAGTTTTTTTTTGTCAAATATTTTCACTTTTACTTCCATCACAGACATCCGAGTCATAAGTTGAAAACACAGAACATTAAAAAAACATTTAATCAGGTATTCTGATCTTTATGGTAGGTAATTTTAACCCACAGTTTTATTATTAACACTGAAATGTTACATAAACATTAACCCACAGTTTTATTATTAACACTGAAATGTTACATAAACATTAACCCACAGTTTTATTATTAACACTGAAATGTCACATCATTATTAACTCACAGTCTGATTTTTAGTAATGAAAGATTACATTAACATTCTGTTCTCCAGTTTGTTTCCTTTATGTATGAAATATATCACCAGCATACAACAAACAAACATTGCACAGTAATTCCAAATTATTCAGCTTAAAGAACAATTGGTAAACATGCAATTTAAAATATTAACTTTTTATCATTCAGTTTGTAGCTAATACGGAAAAATCTTTTATTCTAACTAAATACTTTTTTAACAACCGATATTAACAATTCTCTTTTTTGAACTGTACATCTAACAAACAGTCTTGGGAAGAGATTAAAAATAAAATTACAAACCTTAACAGATCAAATTTTCCTATATACTCTAAATCGTATAAATTTTCAAAAAAGTCAAGATGTTGACATTTTGTCAGTTGGCATGTGACCAATATCTCCAACTGTATAGGCAATGACTCGTCCACTTGGTTGAATAACTATCCAAGAGATGCTACAATTGTGAAGTGAAAACCGTAACCATGCTTCAGGAGGAAGCTGTAATGCCCTATAAGAACACAGCATAATTAAATACAAGTTTTATTGCTGTACTGCCTGGGTATAAATACAAGTTTTACTGCTGTACTGCCTGGGTATTTACTCATTTTCTTTGTTAATAATTTTTAACTGATAACAAAAACACAATGTAAAAACTGAGAATATGGGATAAACCATGTTTCTGTAACTTCAGCTTTTTAATCTCAATATTTCTTAGCAACAGCATTTGAACTAGTTTTTGTTCATCCATGATTAGGAACATGGAAAACTAGTGTAGAGATACTACCATGGAAAACCAGTATAGAGACACTACCATACTCTCAGTTGTTCATGGTATATTAGGTAGGTTATTCAAAGACTTTACATTATATGGCTTTGACTACACCAACTTTCAAATAATTCACTTTATTCATTCATAATTATTACAATGACAAAAACCTTCCTATACAAGTCCATTTATCAGTGTTTTACAGCCATTATAAACAAACTACAGGAATCACAAAGTCAAAAAGAAATAAAACTGTGACTATACTACAAGAGCACATGAGATTTAATTAACTGAAAATACTAATAGACAAACTGTAAAAGTCACTGTACATGTAATTTCATGAGTATTGTTAAAGTATGTGATGTTAAAGATGTTTTGGGTCTCTCAAAATTTATAATTGATGAAATTTGTTGAGTAGAAAACACAAGTAGAGAGTTGTACACATTTAAAATAACAATATAATTCATACCAAAACTTTACCAATCATAATTAATTTTGTATACACAAACATAAATAGTTTTTTTTTATCATTATCACAAAAGGTGTAAAGTGCCCATATCAAAACAATAATATCAGGTCATTCCATGATGTTCTAACCTTTATCTAGGTGTTTTCTACATTTTACCCAATGGAAATATAATTCCTGATGTACTCTCTCCTGCACATGTGACCACAGTAAAACGACGCAGTTTGAACACTTGTACAAACTTATACTTTAGAAAAGAAATTTTTACTGGTCTTTTCTTATCTCAAAGTTACCCAGTAAACAACATTATTGGTGGTGTGTTTATTTTTTTTTTAACATGTTAAGATACTTTTAACATTAGTGTTAATATTTAGTACAATTAACTTTAGCATTGTTGGGTCTTTAATGTACATGGTACTCAATGTCCCTGACCCCAATATACAGTACAGTGTGATGACACCAAGGAAAGAGTTGTATTACTTTTCCCATCTGATTTGTTTCAGTTTTTCTCCTTTATTTCAGTATGATTTTGGAAATTCTTTAGAATCACTGAATTACATTCTTTTATTGAACTAACTTATGGAACAATTAAAAACTACCACGAATATTAACTAGTATACAGTTATAACTGTATCAACTTAAGTTATTTATATTTCTAACTAGTACCGTATTGATGTTAATTCTGTACAGGTATGCCTTGTACAGTTATAACTGTATCAACTTAAGTTATTTATATTTCTAACTAGTACTGTATTGATGTTAATTCTGTACAGGTATGCCTTGTACAGTTATAACTGTATCAACTTATATTCTGGAGCTGTTTTGAAAAACTATCCTGCAAATGTAAATATTCACCAAACTTATGTGAGAAACTACTTGGACTTGACCTATATTTATGAAGTTACTCAGAGATGAATATATTCAATAAACTTTAGTTTTAAGTTCAACATGGCTTTGTTAATATATTACAAACAAAACTAAATCTCCTAGTATATCTTAACATATCCAATTTGAATAATTTCTAATTTTCAAATTATCTGAAATCCTATTAGTTTTTCTGAACTTTGTGCAAAGCTACTTGAGAACCACCTACATTAGCTGTCCATAAATTTGATAGACTAGAGGTAAAGCAGTTTTCAACACCACCCACAACCATTTAAGCATTATAATATGATGGTCAATCCTACTATTCATTAGTAAAGACCATCATATTATAATGCTTAAATGGCTGAAAAGTTGATCATATTTGGCTATGGAATTCCATTCCGCAAATGCCAGGTCACGAGTCGAGCACCCTAAACATCACATCATGCCAGGCCCTCTATGAATTAATTTTTACCAGCCGAATTTAAGGTAAACTAATGTCCTATTTTCTACTAACTAAATCATAAGTTTTTCCCACCAAATTATTTATTTATTTCTATTTTTGCTATACAGTTCTTAAAGTCACTGTTGTCTTCTGGCTTCTTCTGTGAATTTTGTTTCAACTTCAGAAAGACAGACTCAGTTCTCAATGATTAAGTCTGAATCACGTTTTTGGTTAACGTCTGTTACTTCAACTGAAATTTGTAGCATTTTCTCTAGCCTTTTTCTATCACATCTTTAAAACATTTGGTTAGAAGATACACATCTGTACTTCATCACTTCTCACAGACTTCTCTGGTCTAATATTTGTACAGTCATGTTCCTGGCTTCTTTAACTATTTCATTTATTTTATGTTTTACTGTTTTTTCTTTAAAAAAGAGCAAACATAGGTTATGCTTTTGATTTACAGTAAATTTATCTTAATAACTATTATAAAATGCTCCATGTTTATTCTTCAATATAATTATTTGTTGTAAGGTATTTTTATCTAGATTCCATCTAGAAAAATGCTTTAAACCCTTTGAATGTTTTTTTCACAAAATACGATTTTCACATATTAATCATGAACAAAGGTTGAAAAACAAACTCACCAGCAAAGCAATTTCTCACCTGCACACAAAATAGCGAATTACATTTGCATGGCAAACTAACACATCATAGCTGTCTTTCTCTTGATCAGGTGATGCCCTGTGGAAATACTTTCTAAAAGCTGCTTCAATCCTTGCACCATCTTGATAAAACTGCTGTTAAAAAAAAAATTTGTAAAGGTGATGTGACATAACACACAAATTTCTTGACATTGTGAAAAGGATTGTTTTTATGAGTAGGTTTGGATAAAATAACCAGTACAGATAATTTTAAATGTCACCAAATCATATGTTTTTCATTTCATCATGATATGGGCAAATTTTATGAATAATAAGAACCAGTATGACCAGTAAAAAGCTCAAGATACGTTTTTACTGATGAACACCATGATATAAATATCATATCTTAATTTATGTTGTGTGAGTATTTGTTTGGCTACAGTCTCAAGTTTTGGAGCTGCCAGGACTAAACTTTGCCATTTGACTCCAAGTCACTCGGGGAATGTCCTTATCTATATGATGTAGCCTCAGGCATGACTGAAGTCTTAGAGTAGGCTTTCAGGGTCACCGAGCTTGAACATAACTTTAGATTTACACATTCTGGTTCACTCTGGCACCATGTTCGAAATTGTGTTCATAATCCCACTTCAACTCTTGCAACAACAAACTTGGCACCCACATTCAGGTGCCACAAGAGTATTGTAACTGGGTTTTTGTACATCTTACTGGAGATAATGGAGGAGTTCTACTGGTACACTGGGGCCTCTGTGAATCAGGAATGGACTTTATATACATAAAGAAGATAACTAAACTATGTGCACGTGTGTGTGGGTGTGTACACACACGTGAAGTCACCTGTTTCTAATTTAGCTCCTTGCAAGTATTATTTGAATCATTTTCATACATCTTTAATGCTTACATGAATAAAGACAAAATAAACTGAGTAAATTTGAAATCATAATATTATTTACACAATTCTTATTTACATGTTTATTTAAATTTCACTAGCAAAATGATTTCAGTTAAAGCTGCATATTTCAGTAAAATATAATGCACTAAACGTTTATTTTACAGTTGTTGTTGTCATCGTCATTTTGAATTAAGCACAAAGCTACACAATGGGCTATCTGTACTCTGCCCACCACAGGTATTGAAACCCAGTTTTTAGTGGTGTGAGTCTGCAGACATATCACTGTGCCACTGGGAGCCTTATTTTACAGTATCTTACAAGTTCAAAATCTCTATGAAATACTTGGGTATTCCATTAAAACAGTGGTTTCCAACCTTTTTTATGCCCCGCAACCCTAAAACATTTTTATATGTTCTCACACCCCTCGCAGTAATTACTTATTTAAGAATAAAGGTGAAGGTGGCCAAAACAAATGTTATCTCACACCCCCTGGAACGCTATCTTGCACCCTTGGTTGGGAACCACTTCATTAAAACAACAAAGACCTATGAGACCCATCTCAGCAGAGTTAACACAACCTACCAACATAATAAGTCATTTATTTTCAGGCAGTTAGCATTTAAAATTGATTTGTTATTAGAATCAGGAGAATGTAGAATGACACAATTAGCTTTAATGTTTCTTACCTGAGCTTCGGGTCTCCAGTGGCCAACTGGAGGTTCCGGAGGGATCGGAGCGCCTTCACGTATTAAGTCGCACGTTTCTACTCTCACTCCTTCCAGATGTTTCTGTATCATCTGTGATGTCTCTAATGCTCTTAGCATGGAAGACTGGATAATCCGGGTAAATGGGAAACCCAGATTTTTTATCCGCTTCCCTGCTATGTCTGCCTGTTCTTTGCCTGGAGAAGAAAGGTAATTTTTAACAATTTACTACAATATCCCAAGTAGTCTTACTGCATTTATAACCAAATCTAAATACTTTAAATTAACCGTATGTAAAACAATATACAAAGATGACTTTCATAGCACTGAAATATAGCAGGTTACAAGATTCAGTTTGACAATGTACTCTCCTGTCCTGAAAGTAACAAATATTAATTTATTGTTAGCTTAATTACTACCACATATAAGTGTACTGCAGTATAAAAAACTAAAACTTCACATCTAACTGGAGACCCAGCTCTTTTCATAATTTATGGATGTAACATAAATAATAATGATAAAATTAACATTATACTATCTCTAAATATCTTATAATATTAAGGGTCTAACAGATAATCTTTTTTATTATATTACACTTGCAAAAATTCACTAAGAAGGCATATCAAACTTTTTATTTGCTGTGATGTGAAAATGAGGCCCATCATAAACTGTTATAATAAATTAGGTTACTCAAATCATATTATAACTTTTACACCAGTTATAATTTACTGGTGACCCCACCACCTTTTCTTTTCATGACTATGTTTGTATAAAATGACTAACAAAGGTTTATTATATTTGTTTATTTTTTGCCATGCTGTTTGCCTGACATTATGTACAGTTCTTAGCTGTCAAACAGATTACTAAAAACTCAATTTTTATCAAACTACTTGTTTCTTTAATTAAAGGATTTACAATATACAGACAACTCTTAATTTAAAAATGTATATAATATTCATCAGCTTATTTTAATCCAATTACACTAGCTTGTGTGTTTCACTACAATTTAAAATGTGTTTTGCAGCATTTAAAAGTAATTGTGTTCTATAAATTGGTCAAGAGCATGCTAGTCAACATAAACCTGTGCTTAAAAAACACTTGAGGAAGTTGTCTGATTATGATATATCATACTCTCGGATTGACGTTTGTTCTACAATAAAACATTAAATATTTCACAGTAAAAGACAGTTATAATAATATAATAATAATATTTATTACCAATAACATCATGCTTCTACTAAATAATAATAATAATAATAATATTTATTACCAATAACATCATGCTTCTACTAAATAATAATAATAATAATATTTATTACCAATAACATCATGCTTCTACTAAATAATAATAATAATAATATTTATTACCAATAACATCATGCTTCTACTAAATAATAATAATAATAATAATAATAACATTTATTACCAATAACATCATGCTTCTACTAAATAATAATAATAATAATAACATTTATTACCAATAACATCATGCTTCTACTAAATAATAATAATAATAATAACATTTATTACCAATAACATCATGCTTCTACTAAATAATAATAATAATATTTATTACCAATAACATCATGCTTCTACTAAATAATAATAATAATAATATTTATTACCAATAACATCATGCTTCTACTAAATAATAATAATAATAATATTTATTACCAATAACATCATGCTTCTACTAAATAATAATAATAATAATATTTATTACCAATAACATCATGCTTCTACTAAATAATAATAATAATAATATTTATTACCAATAACATCATGCTTCTACTAAATAATAATAATAATAATAATATTTATTACCAATAACATCATGCTTCTACTAAATAATAATAATAATAATATTTATTACCAATAACATCATGCTTCTACTAAATAATAATAATAATAATATTTATTACCAATAACATCATGCTTCTACTAAATAATAATAATAATAATATTTATTACCAATAACATCATGCTTCTACTAAATAATAATAATAATAATATTTATTACCAATAACATCATGCTTCTACTAAATAATAATAGTAATAATAGATAATATTTATTACCAATAACATCATGCTTCTACTAAATAATAATAGTAATAATAGATAATATTTATTACCAATAACATCATGCTTCTACTAAATAATAATAGTAATAATAGATAATATTTATTACCAATAACATCATGCTTCTATTAAATAATAATAGTAATAATAGATAATATTTATTACCAATAACATCATGCTTCTACTAAATAATAATAATAATAATAATAATATTTATTACCAATAACATCATGCTTCTACTAAATAATAATATAATAATAATAATATTTATTACCAATAACATCATGCTTCTACTAAATAATAATAGTAATAATAATAATATTTATTACCAATAACATCATGCTTTTACTAAATAATAATAGTAATAATAGATAATATTTATTACCAATAACATCATGCTTCTACTAAATAATAATAATAATAATATTTATTACCAATAACATCATGCTTCTACTAAATAATAATAATAATAATATTTATTACCAATAACATCATGCTTCTACTACATAATAATAATAATAATATTTATTACCAATAACATCATGCTTCTACTAAATAATAATAGTAATAATAGATAATATTTATTACCAATAACATCATGCTTCTACTAAATAATAATAGTAATAATAGATAATATTTATTACCAATAACATCATGCTTCTACTAAATAATAATAGTAATAATAGATAATATTTATTACCAATAACATCATGCTTCTACTAAATAATAATAGTAATAATAGATAATATTTATTACCAATAACATCATGCTTCTACTAAATAATAATAGTAATAATAGATAATATTTATTACCAATAACATCATGCTTCTATTAAATAATAATAGTAATAATAGATAATATTTATTACCAATAACATCATGCTTCTACTAAATAATAATAGTAATAATAATAATATTTATTACCAATAACATCATGCTTCTACTAAATAATAATAGTAATAATAATAATATTTATTACCAATAACATCATGCTTCTACTAAATAATAATAGTAATAATAATAATATTTATTACCAATAACATCATGCTTTTACTAAATAATAATAGTAATAATAGATAATATTTATTACCAATAACATCATGCTTCTACTAAATAATAATAATAATAATAATATTTATTACCAATAACATCATGCTTCTACTAAATAATAATAATAATAATATTTATTACCAATAACATCATGCTTCTACTAAATAATAATAATAATATTTATTACCAATAACATCATGCTTCTACTAAATAATAATAATAATAATATTTATTACCAATAACATCATGCTTCTACTAAATAATAATAATAATAATAACATTTATTACCAATAACATCATGCTTCTACTAAATAATAATAATAATAATAATATTTATTACCAATAACATTATGCTTCTACTAAATAATAATAATAATAATAATATTTATTACCAATAACATCATGCTTCTACTAAATAATAATAATAATAATAATATTTATTACCAATAACATCATGCTTCTACTAAATAATAATAATAATAATAATATTTATTACCAATAACATCATGCTTCTACTAAATAATAATAATAATAATATTTATTACCAATAACATCATGCTTCTACTAAATAATAATAATAATAATATTTATTACCAATAACATCATGCTTCTACTAAATAATAAATAGTAATAAGAATAATATTTATTACCAATAACATCATGCTTCTACTAAATAATAAATAGGAGAAACAAAATTATATACAATTTTGAGAACTTGATAAAAACAACAAAAGTTTATTACAGTGGTTCTTCATGAGTGCAGACCTACACACTCAAACTTATGAGTGCACTTACATATGAATCGAAGCTAGATATTTTGCACTCTACAAGAACAGTTTCAAGTCTTCCCAAGCAATATTAAAAAAAACAAAAAGTACATGTTTTGTGTTCCTTGGTTCATGTAGTAGTGGTTTCATGTGGCCTAGGCTGCCCTTTAGCTTTATAACCCAAAAATCTTCCCTGTGCATGATAAATTAGCTCTAGAATTACAGCAAAGAATTTTAGTCTCTGGTAAAGTGTTGTTATGAAGTCAACATAACAATAAGCAGTAACTGCTGTCTTTGTATTGAAAGCAGATGTGAATTAATTTTATTAGTTATGTAGACTACAGAAACAATCAGTTTCTCCACTTTAAATCATTTCAGTACCACACACACACATAAAGGTTTGTTACTTTATGAAGTACATACTTAAAAACAATTTATGTTAATTTACTAAACTTATCACAACATCAAACCACCAGCCTGAATCTGCTCAGCTGAAAATGGTATCACAAATATTGTTATCTTTTTCACAAGCTTTAAATGTAAATCCTGAAATTAAGGTTTAAATTAATGTATTTTTAAATAATTTTCTCAAATATTCATTAAAATAGTATTCTGCAGCATAATAATGGCAGCTGAAACCCCTGGTAGAAAAACTATATATAAAAACAAACATAACTACTACCACAATATATCTCTATGCTAAACCTCTAGATGTCATTATAGTTCAAACATATTGACATATATGTGTATTAAAAATCTTTTGAATGTGATGAAAAATAAAGGTTAATTGAATCAGCACTTATCTGAAAAACATACTATCCATTTCAGTACAGTAAATTAAAAAATACCTAACTCTGTGAGCTTCCTGTTACAGTCGTCATTGGCCATAATATACTGTCCATGTCGTATCAATATCAGATGTCTCGATGCTTTAGGTGTAGCTTTTACTAGCTGGACATTATACCTGTTTTGTTCCAAAGGATCACCGTTCTTTGGAGGTTTCACCAAACTATGTGGATCCCTCCTATGAATGTATAAGAGAAATAAGTAAACTTTAGTAAGTTAAATAAAGCAAAAATTAAATATAATCCTGCTTCACACAAATAACTATAGAATAATGTACACTCTAATTTAACTGATACCAGACACCTTAAGGTTTCAGTTTTGTTTTCTACTGAAGTTTGCACACTTACAGCAATGTGTTTGGAATTCAGTATACTTATAGAAATATTTTAGTAACTTGGATTGAGATAATTTACAAAGGAAGTTCAGTAACCTTACAGTGTAAAATCTGCTAGTGATTCAGAATCCACACAGCTTATATTAATATGCTAGTAACTGAACCAAACAGTGTACAATAAAGTACAAGTTATTGAATGCATACAATTTATAGTAATGGTTCAGTAAATGTATAGTAATATGTTACCAAACTAGCCTAGATAACTTGTATTATTCGATAGTTGAACAATTACCACATTTTACGCCTTGTAAGATGCTACATCATGGAAGACGCACCCTAATTTTGGAGAAACAATTCTACGAAAAAAATATTTTGACTCTGCATAGATGCAGCCTTGACTTTTTTCAACTTACTAAGTAAATACAGTCAAATACATTATATCTTTTACAGTATATCAACAGTATTAATTACACTGAATGTTTTATGCTATTGAAAATACTTGTAACTGGTAAGTCATGAGATTATGATCTGTACAAGAGACCATTTTGAGTAGACCCTTACCTTAACCCATCACTTTTGTCTCTGAAGATACACAAGGATTTTTCAGGGTATTTTTAAAGAAAAAAGTGTATCTTACAAGGCATAAAATACAGTATATACTAGTAACTCTGAATTCAGAGAGCCATGTAGTTTGTATTCTATCATCCTAGTTCACAGAAATACTTAATTGACTCTGATGTGTGTGATACCATAGGTATGAGTGAATTTGATTGACAGTATTATATCAAGCAATTTACCTGATACTAAAACATGTATTAAGATCATATATATGACACAACTGACAATTCTTAACTTTTTACCAAATAAATAATTAATTAAACACCATATTATTAGTACTTAGAAATAAAGGGAAACATATAACACAAATAAATATTCTATTCATAACTTAATTTCTCTACTTGACAAAACAACAAATTTCTACCAATACTTTTTTTCTAATACTGTTTCTTAAGTGTATAAACATTAAAAAGTCAGTATTTTCCTACACATAAAATATATTTCTAATAGGTATGCACTTACCTCCTTTCACATAATAGCTTCTCTTGTTCAGTGCTGTCTTTTATTCTTTTGCTCAACACTAGCCTTGTAACCCCCATCCAATGTGATTCTACTTATAAGCATGTAGCAATCCTCCACCAACAGAAGAGCAACATACTCTCCTGATACAAGTTACTCACTGAACCCTATTGAACTTAATCTTTACTTCAAGATTAGCTGCAAAAGAAGCAACAGAAGTGGAGATGAAGGGCAGAAAGTGTTAGTGGAGGTAAGCACCTAACAGAAATATATTTTCAGTGCAAGAAAATATTAATTTATGATATAGTACCTTAACTTCCTCATATAATAGCTAGAATCCCATATTGAAAAGGTTAAGAGACCAGTAAAAAAGTTACCTAGATAAGCACCCTTCAGACAGCATCCAAAAAATGTCCACCGAGTGTGACCTCTTTTGAGAAAGAAACACACTATGAGAAACTTCACAACATCTGTACCAGGCACACTCTTTACCCAAAAAGGTAGCAGGTGTAACAAAATTGGATGAAAATTAGTTGGAGCATATCCATTAATATATGTATGTATGCTAATTGTTCCAATTCAACACCCAGAAAGTCACTTCCCAAATGTAGCAAGATAGAAGGTTTCTATATAGAGCAATGGTAGAGAACAGTAAATAGATGTCTCTCTCAGTGTAGGATGGACAAATCATACTCGATGGGCCAACTCCAATCCAAAATCAGGTAGTACTGGGTATTCATCATCGATTCTGCAATAGATTTCTCTACCACCTTCACCTCAAGCCTATGACATGGTAGAGAAGATGTTTTTCATTTACTGACTAAGCAAGGCAAATGTGCACAACCCCTCAACCAACACCAGCCACTTCGAAAACCAACATCCATACTATAGGAGGAAAGGAAAAGCCCATGTAATGGTTTACTTAAGTTCAAAACCAACTGGAATTCTAATTCCTAGTCCAGCTCCATGCACTACCAGTGCCCTACAAGTTGCAACTAAACAATTGGTACCTCCAGTTCCTTGCAATACCAAACTCCCAAGATTCAGTTTGATAGAGGAGATATGCCAGGATACCCTGGCCAACTAATACACCATTTTTGATCAAGATGGGGGCTTCCACCCACCAAGAACTTATTCTCTATTGAATGGGAGTGATCTCAATCAAGAGGAAGCTTTCATGGTCCATCACCCCAGTAGTAAGCAGTAAAGGTTCTCAAACTCCACTTAAAAAAGGGAGTGAACATGTTGTGGAGTCAGGCATGGTGGCATTGAAGACTGTACAGTGGGTGACCATGATAACCTTATTCTGAAAAACAGACCACATTTATTGAAGGCATAGCAGAAATGGGCAGCTGTCCCTTCATGCTTTGCTCATGATATTTCATAAGACATTATAGTCTGGTATAGACATTTATAAAGAAATATACCTCAAGGAGAATCTACTAGCAGAGTTGTGAAACACCTCATCTCAACAGTGTGCATTATAGACCTGGATATTTTTATACTACTGGTAGGTTCAGTCCATGAGTTTTTTTTCTAGTGGGGCATCCCAGCCAATATTATATATATGCATACTCTGGTGGTTATAGGTCATACAGTGTGGATTGCTTGACTAACAACCAGTGAGGGGGATCCACTGCCTTTAAGGTTCATGATCCTGTTGGGAAAGAGGGAGTGAGAGAAAAGGACCTTAATAATTCACATTTAAACTGTTTTGTGTAAAATGGCAACAGATGAAATACAATATCTAGATGAGGAAGAAATGATCACACAATGTAGGTAACAAAAGGTGATTTCAGTGTACTCTGTATGTCCAATCGGATGATCTCTTCTAAAGATAAACCACCGGGGAAATGGTAAGGCTGTCTAATCTGGTAAGATGACACCTGGTGTACACATTGGAAATCAGAAGAAAGTAATGCATACACCAGCTTGATAAGTTGAAGAATTCAACACATGAGGATAGAAGGTGAAAGGTTTTGTAGGGAAGATGGGGTTTAGGGAAATGAATAACTGGAATCAAAACCCACAATGAAGAGCAAAAAAAACTGGACATAGAAGTCTATCCAGATCTGAATGGGAATATAAGTGTGAAATAGAAAAGAGAACATATGTGTGGTGGTAAAGTGCAAATGAAATGGTGACAGCAATTTTGTATAACCTCCAATGCCCACAGACTAGAAGTAGGAGGAAGTAAGTTTTAAGGAAGAGATGGTAGACAGAATACAATGAAAAGTAACATAGAGCAGAATGGATTATGAATATCACCTTTGGTAAGAGTGAGACTGAAGGATAGGTACAGAGGTAGTGGTTGGTCCAAGCTTGACTGAGATCATCCATAGCCAAGGACTGGGGATGAAATACCACAGACCAGAATAGTGGTAATTTGTTATGTGATAAATGCATCCATATGAGAAGAACCCCACTGAGGGACCACACTTTGGGAAGACCTAGTTGGATGAGAAAAACCTACCCACGACAAGATTGAATGCACTGTGTATAAGACACGTAACTAGACACGTGAAAAAACAATGACCCCAAAAAAAGGTGTTACAGTGTCCAAAAACACAATGAATGGAAATGAGTGCAACCCTGTATACTGATGTGTGAGACAAATGTTGAATAATCAAAATGGATCATGACCAATTTGCCCTGAACTGAGGGAAAGAAATGATCCAAAGTTTGACATTAGTTCCAAGATGATGATATTTAAATTTGCCTTGACCAGACAACTATGACCTGAAAACTCCTAATGCTCCAAACTCATACGTGAAAAGGTGTAAAATGCATGATGAGTAGGTAGAAGTGGAACAGCTAACATGGTGTTTTTTCTGAACTGATTTGGAGAGACACTGACAATTTGTGGAATCCCAACAAGAGAGTAAAGCACACAGGATATGGTGACAATGAACAGGGGAAGGTGAAGTCTGAGACAACCTGGAAACCAAGGAAGAAATGAAAGAATGTTGCTATACAGATTGTCTGTGACTCTAGAGATATCAAAAAACAAAATAAAACAGATCTCCATAAAAATGGTGCCACTCGAAGGTTGTGCAAATAAGTTATTGGTAGGCACAAATGAAACAAAGTTTGTTCCTGATCAGAACATCCCAGCAGCAGAGGAGCCATGTTTGGATAGAGAGGACCAAGGAGGATAAATATGCCACTGTGTAGAATATGAGGATATGAATGTCCACTAAAAACCCCTCTGGGGATCAGTGAAGAGCCTCAGTGAGAGGTGGGTGGTAAACAGATACCAAAGGCTCAGGTTAGGGTAAGCCAGAGTCTGGAGAAACCTAACCAGCAATTCAAAGTTGGTCCACTATAGTTGCATTAAAGACTCCAAGGGTTTGAATTACTAGAAGAGGAAAATCTACTTGACAATAACTCTAAACAAAAAGATCCAAAGCTGAAGGGGAAAAAAGGCATGCTAGAACCAGCATAATGGAGCTTGGACATGTCAGCATGTAACTGATATGTGGAGGGAGAGAAAAATGAGTTATTCCAATGTGGGAGCCATGTGTAAAAGTGAAAATGTAGGGTAATGTGTGACAGGAGGTGTACTTGTGAAATCATAACCAAAAAAGCCAACAGAGATCTGGCTGCTTCCACAGGAAATGTATGGGATTGCACAACATAAGAGAGAGAAGGCTCTTCAAATAACTTAAACAAGTTCTTCTAGAAAGGCAGAGTATTCATGATGAAACTTTGTAGAATGTATAACAACTACAAGTAACTTGATAAATTGTTTAGGCAGAGTATTCATGATGAAACTTTGTAGAATGGATAACAACTATAAGTAACTTGATAATTGTTTAGGCAGAGTATTCATGAAGAAACTTTGTAGAATGGATAACAACTACAAGTAACTTGATAAATTGTTTAGGCAGAGTATTCATGATGAAACTTTGTAGAATGGATAACAACTACAAGTAACTTGATAAATTGTTTAGGCAGAGTATTCATGATGAAACTTTGTAGAATGGATAACAACTACAAGTAACTTGATAAATTGTTTAGGCAGAGTATTCATGATGAAACTTTGTAGAATGGATAACAACTACAAGTAACTTGATAAATTGTTTAGGCAGAGTATTCATGATGAAACTTTGTAGAATGGATAACAACTATCTGTTGCCATCCATTCTACACAGTTTCATCAGGGAAGTTCTTGTCCAAGTTTGGAAGAAGATTGTTGTCTAATGTAGTGTTCAAAGTCCCATCACACTAAGGCTGAAACCTCTTCAGCTGAAAGTATAGAACCTGAAGCCTGAGAAACAGTATTTGAACTAGTACTATTCATAGATCAAATTAAATAGTTTAATCCAACTGAAATATTGAATTATTTCAAAATTGCTATTCTGAGAAACAACAAATATTAAGCTGGTACAAATATGAGAAACAAATAAACCATGAATGAAATTCAACAACAACTAAAAACAGAGCTTAAATGAGAAGCGACACTTAGGCTGAATAGATTAGAGAGAATAACCTGTGTAGTTAGAGTGTGTTGCACTCCTACTATTGTGGAGCATTACTACATGCTTACTTGGATGTGAACATGAGAAGCCATTATGTAAGAGAAGGCAAGACAAAATATTTGAATTATGAAACTTTCCTATAACACAAATATCTTCAAAAAACAAGACCTCAGAAATATTTAAATTTCAGAAACTTTGCGGACAGAAAAGTTTGAACAAACATTTATCACTTTTCACAGCAAATACAAAATAGAACATTAACCACAATTATCCAACATCAAATTACTTAAAACATTAACCACAATGATCCAACATCAAATTACTTAAAACATTAACCACAATGATCCAACATGAAATTACTTAAAACATTAACCACAATGATCCAACATGAAATTACTTAAAACATAAACCACAATGATCCAACATGAAATTACTTAAAACATAAACCACAATGATCCAACATCAAATTACTTAAAACATTAACCACAATGATCCAACATCAAATTACTTAAAACATTAACCACAATGATCCAACATCAAATTACTTAAAACATTAACCACAATGATCCAACATCAAATTACTTAAAACATTAACCACAATGATCCAACATCAAATTACTTAAAACATTAACCACAATGATCCAACATCAAATTACTTAAAACATTAACCACAATGATCCAACATCAAATTACTTTAAAACATTAACCACAATGATCAAATTACTTAAAACATCAAATTACTTAAAACATTAACCACAATGATCCAACATCAAATTACTTAAAACATTAACCACAATGATCCAACATCAAAATTACTTGAAAACATTAACCACAATGTTCCAACATCAAATTACTTAAAACATTAACCACAATGTTCCAACATCAAATTACTTAAAACATTAACCACAATGATCCAACATCAAATTACTTAAAACATTAACCCCAATGATCCAACATCAAATTACTTAAAACATTAACCACAATGATCCAACATCAAATTACTTAAAACATTTCTCAACTAAACAAGTTATAGAATCTGTTAAAACTTCTGTTTCACATATGTAATTTTAGTGCTAAAACTACGTTTAAAAAAAAGTAATAATTGTAAAATTATACAATCAGTAACATGTATAACATCTGGATTTACTTACAAAACAATTAGTTTTATTATAAAATGGTGATTATTTATATATAAACTCAATTTTCCTTTCAAAATTAACAAAATAAAACACTTCTGTTCCTAATGTTATGTAATATTTTATTAAATATAAAGACAAAATGATAACAAACTAACCTGTCCCAGTTGAAATCCCACTTAACAAATAAATCAGGATTATTTTTTAACAATGTATTAGTTTGCGGTTTCTCTTCAAAAATTCCCCAAAGAAACCCTGCAGACACACCACTTCCTGCAATTCCAAAAAACAACCGTCTTCCAAATATTCCAACCATGTTTTCTTCCCTTTTCTACTATCTAAATATATACATAAACAACAGTGTTGTAAGAAATTACCTAGAGATACAAACTTGTTCATGTTTCATAACATGAAAATACCACAAACTAAAATACCATGAAATATAGCTTTATAAGAAACTTGGTAAACATATGAATGTTTGTGTGATTATTTAAAGTTGATTAAGTGAGAATTATCAATATACTTCATCTGAATTTATGCAAAAAAGTGCATTACATTTATATACTGTAATGATATATTCTGTACACATACACTGCTGAAACCAATCAAGAAACAACTGAAGTTTTCTATACTACAGCAACAGCAAAACTATTGAATTATATCAATGGCATCCTTCAGCACACGTTTGTGCCAAAACTTCCGTCAAGCAACTAGCCATGCCCGCTTTTATGGACGTTTAAGAGTTATATTAAAATGAGGAAATTGGCATTTGCAGCGATCGGTTTGAACAAGGGCAAGGTGACCCAAAATAATGGTAAAATACACCATGACCCAATTCAGACATTTCCATGTGGTGGTATAGTGGTTACAAGTTACACAATATGTTAACAGCAGGGTAAGTACTTATGGTACTCAGGTACTGATACAAGAGTTTCAAAACAAAAACAGGCAGGTTCAGAAGATGCTTCATAGAAATTAAATTGAATATGGACAACAAAAGAAAACAAACAAATTAACCAAACTGTTCCTTAAAATATCATTTCCATCTGACACCAAACTGGCTACCTTTTCTTTTATTATGACCTATTAATAACTGCTGAAATAGAAGTTTTAAAAACATGTCTGCAAAGAACTAGTTGAAGACTAATACTTTCAAGTCTGTAAAAGGCCCAATTTTGTTATCTCACAATCTTCAGATTACTTGTGTCAACAACTATTTAAAATAAGTAACAAGAAAGTCACAAACTATTACCAGCATGTACAAACTCTTATTTTACCCCTTGAGATGATCTTGCACTCCCTGACAGGGTTGACACAGACACAGGTTCAAATTGGTACAAGATTCTATGAGATAATCATTGGTGTATATACATGTATATGTAACCCTAACCTAAGCAAAACAATTAGTACATGTTTATGACATCTGAATAACAAAAATGTCATTAACCACATGCAGAACATATATATGTGTGTTGCAAGCATAAGAATACATGGTTCTTATGTTGTAGAAAGGGTAGATCATTTATCAGAAATACTTTATGTATTCATAATTAGTTTAATGGGTACAACTAAACCAGCATGCACATTCTAGAACTTAAGTGAAAGTGAGGAAGAATATACAAAACATAACTTCATTATAACTGCTACATTTGAGCCTACGATGCTTTTCACACAATACCAGGGCTTATCAGGCTAGCTGAATGTGACTGATACATTTTTGGATAAGATGCTGTTGGTTCCAGTTTTATATAACCACATAAACATAGAAAATGATGTTGAACAGTAAGTAACCTTCTTTACCTGACTAGTGCTGTACAAGTTTAGTTGATGTGTATACTGTGATTGCTTACAATTTTAGAATTAGTTACTCCAAGCAATAAGAATTATGTTTTATTAGTTTAATTTTTATATTTTCTTTTTTTCCTTTCAATATACCAAGTAATTTTTATTCTCAGCCACAACCTCTGTATTAGTTTGTGTAATTAACCTTAAATGGAAACCATCATCAAGTAATGCTACTTATAACATCCCCACTGTTTAAAGGTTCATGAACTTACAGCAATTCCTAACAAAACAAATCAATATTAAAATAGAAGAAAAAATATTTTATTGTCTAAAGGATCAATTATCTTAAGAAAGTGTATTGACTGACAAGAAACCACAAGCTAATATGAAGAACAAAAGCTGTAACATTCTTGAAAACTTATGACGTACATATATTTTCTTATAATCATACAAGTTTTTCATCATATACTCCAATGTACACCCGTTATAATTTTATTACACTCCACTAAAAGCTACACTGGGTCAATATCATGTCATGGTATGATCTTTGACTCAATATTGATCATATAATTAACAGTCTCTCTATAAGATATAAATATCTTTATTTAACATCACAAACTCCATCATAAGTCTAATCATCTACCACTTCGTAGATGTAAAACTATATACAACATATCTAAGTTTCCTTAAGTTTTATACTAACTTTTAAAATTGTTTTTCAGTTTTAAAAACTGGTCATCTTCCATTTGTTCTCTCAATAAGAATATATTGTAGTTTGGCCATTGGATAGACTTATTTTAGCAAGGGCACCTCACATAAGCTAGCAGATTGATATAAGTAGCACTTATCCAACAGCACAAAAGATCATATACAGATGGGCCTGCAGTTCCTACTTACTATATCAGAGGTTAATTTATATGTGTTTATGTAAATTAAGTTATTAGCCAAACACTGAACATGTATGTTAGTCAGTTAGATTAGTTACATTTAACACATACCATCAGTTAAATAATGAAAATTACATTAGCCAAACACTGTACATGTATGATAGTCAGTTAGATTAGTTACATTTAACACATACCATTAGTTAAATAATGAAAATTATATTAGCCAAACACTGTACAGTACATAAAACTATATTTGTCAATTCTGTTCTGGTTCTCAGTAATTTACTATGCAGGCCCAATATTAAAAAGCATTCTTGAATAAAGGGCCAAAACCACCACTGAAAACAAGGATATCCAACTAATCATCTACAGCTGAGTAGAGATACAGGATTTTCATGATTTGTTAATTTTATTCAATGTAGACTTATAGTTGGAACTTTCAAAACTCTAGTTATATATGTTGTATATGTTCTAGTTATATATAAAAGCAAAATGTGTTACATCACTTTAGAGTTATTTAAAGACTACTAAGGTCAGTAACAAATAGCCAACTTCTTTATTACACTGTTTATGAAACTACAATTCATCTCTAAAATTTATAATTAAAAACTACAGAAAAAATGTTCTGATAAAACAAAATTATTTTACTAAGAGTGATCAAAAGGTTGAATTAATGTTATATACTATAGTTTTTAATGTATTTATGCTCTTATGTAAAAACAATAATTCATCTACCAGGGTAGTAACGTGTAATGTATGAAAGATTATAAAATTACTTGTCTGTAGCTAGAATTAAAATTACCTACATTTTAATGTAAACTAAATAGAAGATATAAAAAGATGAAGGAGTCGAAAGCGCCAGTTCTTCGGATATGTAACTTGTAGAGTTACCAGATGTCTTGATAAAACTGTGATCATACCAATTTTTAGCCAATCAGAAACAGTATTAAACCATCTCAGTTTCTCTGTACCTCCACACGAGTACAATATGTACAGTTTGCAACCATAAACAGCTCTTTCAAATTCCACTTGGAGAATCATTGACAAACAACACATCACTGAATAATGCTTCCTGCCACTAACTACATTTTCTTTAACTTAAATGTCATTGGTTAGCCATAGAAACTGCAGTATAGACACATCCAGCCATAAAAATAAAAACAATAAATTAACAATTTTCTTTTGAGTAGGTTGAACTAAACAAGCTTTTAACAAATTACGTTCAGTTTTAAAACACAGTCGAATAAATATTAGATTATTTAGCAAATATAAAAGATGTGTTACTATAATCTACACTGTATATTGGGAGGGAAAGCCACAGATTTTCACTGAAAATTTGGTAATCCTAACTGTTTGTGTTCTATCAACCAACTGGGCATTAAGTATTCAATTATAGCTATTTTAGCATTGTGAAACAAACAACCAAAGCTAACAAAATTCACCTTGGGCTGTGAAACATCACCCAGACTCTGCAAGAACGAAGTATAAGTTTACCTTTGTTTTAATTTCACATGTTTTATTGGCTAACTGATAGTTTATATTAAAAATGTAAAGATAAAAAATATTTCAAACCTATATAACCAGATCATATTCACAAGCATTTTTATTACTTATCTAACAAATTAATCTGTAAATTTAGAAACAATGTACAAGTCTATGCCATTTGACATAAGCTTCCTATACATTTAATATTTGCATAAAACATATTGAAAGTTCTTTAGAAGTTCTAATTAAGAAATTAGAACGCAGGGTCACATACAGAAGTTGTAATGGTTTCCAAACAAGACCCAAAATCCAAGCACTTTTGAATAGTTCATTATTCTTTTTCAGGAGAACACAGAGGTATGTTTATTTTCCTGAAAGAATGAAGGGTTACATTTAATAAGAGTAATGAAATATATAGGCATGGATGTCAACATCACAAAACCAGATGTTCAGTAGGAGTTAGTCTTAACAATTAGCCAATAATAATAACCGAGTTGTGAGTAAAAGGTTTATTTTGTTCAAAAAACATGTGTACAGTACATAAAAGACTTAAGTGTGATAAAAGTTAAGAAAGTCTAACCACATTTTATAAAAGATAAAATTAACAATAAAATGATGGCAAAAATATGGAAGGAAATAGAGAATCTAATTTATAATAATGTGTTTCCTAACTTGGAACTGTATACTTTATTAATTACACAAAGTCTTATAAATTATAACAGAAACAGCTGTTTCAACTACCCTTAATGTGGGGAATCCCAAAGCCTGGATAACCAAGCCAGTGAGCTAAGGTGTACCAATGGCAATATATTTTGGATGCTATTTATAACTCCATATGGCAAACGTATGCCAATATCATAATACTGATCATGCTGCTACATGCAGCAATATTTGATACTTATATAACCTGCACTTCACATTTTTTGTTATTTCACCATGCATGCATCCTTCTTAACATGTTTCACCAGCTCATACAAGTGCAGCAACAACATAGCCATCTTTAAATGGTCAAGAATTTGCAACATAAAATGTGAATCACATCTCTTAATGAACTACAGCTTGCTCTCTTATCCAGGATGTATAACAGTACATCAATAGTTTATGATGTCTTACAACACACAATTATACAATAATTATGTAACAAATAATTACATTTATTTATACAAGTTATGCAAGTTTATGCTTTAATTATTTGAATTTTAAAATCCATTCTTGAGTAACAAGATCTTCAGGGCACACATAGAGAAACAACACCCATTTTTGCATCATACATGCAAATTGTATAAATACATTGTTTTTACATTGCATCATACTTCACAAATTTTTTCAGTTATTTTAACAAAAATAAATAACACACTAGATCTGAACTGAAGTTAGTAATAAACACAGTAGTAAAATATACTAAAATTATACTACTGTCTGTCAACTTCAGTAATAAATATAAATAATTAATTAATATTACAAGAAGCCAGTCACTTATCAAATAATATTATTATTTAAATATCACAATATTTAGTTTAGAGGAAATTCTCCGAATTTCTCAAAAGGTGTTTTTGAGGTATTATTCCAGATCCCTCATCCTACTCATATTAACTTTAATAAATAAAATTGGCAATAGTGAAGGCTTAACTGAACAACGAAACATTAGCCCTGTCATTAGAGAAATGATATGGAAAGTTCAAACAGTACAATACCTACCATACACAGACAAAATACTAAATAATCCATATGGAAAATAAACCACGACGCTGACGGAAATATACATAGATCATATACTTCTCGTACAGATACCACTAACACTGGCAAAAGTACTTTAGTATCTATCACTTGGTGCAGTTAAATATTGATAAGCTGTATCAAAACATTTTTACTAATTTATAAATTAAAATTCATATCAAGAAAGTAAGAAAGAAGTAGTGAAGTACAGGAGCCTAGACCAACATCAGTTCGATCAGTTTTACTGTTAATTCATCTGTAATACACTTAACGCTGTAAGTTACAGATTTTTAAACTAAAATCCTACTCTTGGGCTGTGGCAAAAGGAGAGGGGGCAGGAGTAAACACAATGGTAAAAATATGTATTTAATATAATAAATGCAATACAGAGAGTAACTGGAGGCTTCTCACCGTAATTTTTCTTTAATATGTTTACACAATTCCACCTGTGTCTGTAAGCCTACAAATTTATCTTTCCCTCTTCGTAAACCTCTGTACAAAATTAACGTTCTAATAATAGAGATGTTTACGAGGTTTGATCAAGAGTACTGGTGTTTGATGTATCCAGTAAACAAACGAGAAAATAACTTTACACTAATATTTTACATAAGTCAGAAAAAGCTAATAGTTACATCATAAATTTGATACTGATATAGAACTGTTGAATTCATCCCTATATATATACTTAACATTATTTATAAAACCTTTTTGCCATGAAACAAGTCACGGTACTTATAACTGAAACCATCCAATTGCATTCAGTTTGTGATTAGTCCGTGGTTTAGATATATAGCCATGAGCAATGGGTTTTCGTTGATAATGTGAATTGTTTAACTTTTATCAGTTTCACGTATCACGAACGTGTTTATGAAAAATCAGTTCGAAACAGAGAAAACATATTATTTCTCTACATATTCAAATATATATGTACAAGTGAAATTGCAAGGTATCATTCCCAGTAATACCCATCATACATAAAAAAAAAAAAAAAATCATTGTGATACACAGATCTGTTTAAATTATATTAGTTCTTGAGTATGATCTAATAAGAACTTATAATGAAAGTGGATTTTGGATTCATTTTGTTGGTTAGCTAGAGAAGTGTATGTGTTGTCTTATAGCAATATAGCAATGCCACATCGGGCTATCTGCTATGTCCTCAGAGGGGAATCGAAACCCTGATCTTAGCGTTGTAAATCCGAAGACTTACCGCTGTCCCGTCGGGAAAATAGCTAGAAGAAGCCAGGCGCATATTTATAATTTATGGTCTATGAATACTTGTTTGAAGAAAGGCATTATTTATTCCACACTGTATTCACTAAATTGGTTTTCGTAATTTTTATTAATAAGACACCCATAATTTATGTGATATTCAGGGCGATTTATAACAAACAGATAAATTTAAAAGTACCTTCAAAAACAACTGCTGGAACTTTTATAGAGCGTAAATAATAATAAAAAAAACGTGCGGCAAATAATAATAATACGTAAAAAAATAAACAATTTTATTATATTTGCTAATTGGCTTAAAGTCCTAATAGTACATTGAACTTCTGTTAGGGTTCAGAGTAAGTTATTCTAAGACGTTTCCACACAGAACAAAGACATGAAAATTATACAGCAGAAATTTGGACAAACTTTTAAAGATGTAGTAGACTAGAATTCTATGCTGCAAAAGTCACTGACTAGTACAAATAACATTTGCCCCCCGCTAGTACAGCGGTATGTCTCCGGATTTACAACGCTAAAATCAGGGGTTTGATTCCCCTCGGTGGGCTGAGCAGATAGTCCGATGTGGCTTTGCTATAAGAAAAACACACACACAAATAACATTTATAAAAGAGAAAAAAAAATCCTAGCTCATACCAAGTTGTACAAATATCTCAACCACTCCAGGAGTTTCTGATAGAAGGCGAAAGTAATGTGAATTTTTCATCATTGGCGTATATACAAATATTGCCTGAGTAACAGGATTAATGTGTGTTTACGACTTTTCTACATCCAGTTGACAGAAATATCACAACATATTCTAAAGTAGTTATGGAAGAGTGAAACATGACTATTTTATTAATCAGAGTAAATAGTTACACTCTATCGATATAATGTTAAAAATAGAGAAAAACTAATGACTTAAACACCGATTCCAATGGAACTCTGGTACTCGCGTACACTGGTTTCCAAGTTCGGATTTTAAAGTAAAAAATAAATCGAAACCAAGCAGAGAATGAAAAACAAGCACGCGTGACAGACAAAACGAAATATAATATAATGTGGTGTATTTCACCTACTGAACTTTCTGACTGTGGTAGACTTTCTACGCTTCGGCACTAGTGAAAAGCAAAAGAATTAGATACATCCACACAAAGAACAAAATTTAGACGGATTCTTTTTTCATGTCCGGCCCGGCATGGCCAAGCATGTTGAGGCGTGCGACTCGTAATCTGAGGGTCGCGGGTTCGCATCCCCGTCGCGCCAAACATGCTCGCTCTCCCACCCGTGGGGGCGTTATAATGATACGGTCAATCCCACTATTCGTTGGTAAAAGAGTAGCCCAAGAGTTGGCGGTGGGTGGTGATGACTAGCTGCCTTCCCTCTAGTCTTACACTGACTAAATTAGGGACGGCTAGCACAGATAGCCCTCGAGTAGCTTTGTGCGAAATTCCAAAACAAACAAACAATTTTCATGTCCACACAGGACAAAGACAAGATAAATTATAATTTACCACACCAAATGTAAACAAAGATCTAACTTGTTTTACGCCAAAACCCGATATTGTATATGCATGTTACTGGTTATTAAAGGTCACATTTAAGAAGGAGAAAAATACTAAGTCATACCAATTTGTTCAAGTACCTTTGTTACCCTTTGAGATGGGTTTGCTCATTCCAGAGAGCAAACACAGGAACAAGGGAGATAAACATTTTTAGCTGTTGTATATGCATTAAAGGATTAATAGGTGTTTATGACCTTTCAATATACGACTAAAACACGGATAATTATTTTAATAAATATCTTAATGTAACTAAATAAAGATACATTATATATTATTTATGGAAGGGTAAAATTGATATATTTTTCTACTATAATAGCTCTATTTATATCAAAGATTCAATTAAACTGAATTCTATTAGTAATGTGACGTTGTTCTGTCATTGGATAGGTTATTCTAAATTAATCAGAGGTCCGACCAATGTAATGAAAACAAATTAGTTTACTTCTTCCTTAACATTTCTATGCTTCATTTTTTACGCTGTTATAACAACTATGTCTAATTATTAAATTTACAGATGACGTTCAAATGGAAATATCTCGCTAATTGTTCTACATCTGACTTAAAAAATAACTTGCTAGTACATTGTTAAGGCTGGCATTAATTCAAATACTTAACTGCATTCTACCTTTGAAGGCAAAACCGACTGATTGAATGTTTGCTTACTAATTGACTAGCCCAACTGCCGTATTTACATCTAATGTCTCACTTCTAGATATTTATCAAAATTACAAGATGTTTATGGTGCAATGAAGAACATTTTGGGCATATTTTAACGCCACATGACAAATAGCTAACATTTAAAATTTAAATTAAAAATATAATTTACAATAATAATAACCTTTTGGTTCTTACCATTCAACTACACTACAAAATAGAATCCAATTAACCAGTCTTTCCGTTGACCAAATAAGTAGCATCCTATAAAAAATATGAGAGATCAATATCACAATATTTCCCTTTGGTAAAAGCATTTTGGCTTTTATTTTGTATATCATATTTTACGAAATGGAGTTTGTGAAGTTTCCCCATTTAAAAATAGGCTCTCCAATTTCTATGCATCTGCCAACTGTATGTCTGTTGATTTAACAATGATAAGAAAAACAGAGAGGTTCACATATCTAATCTAGATCTCCTTTAAAATCACCAGAAAAATACTGTCTGGCTCTGATATTTTATCATTTTTAATTTCTCAGTGTTTCTATGTTCCACTTACGTTTTCACGTGGTTCATACGAATTCCAATATTTTCCAAAGAAACATAAAATACTTAGTTAAAAGCTCAGCCATTTCAGTCTTCAATTTAACAAAGACCTTACTAACTGTATACTTTATGGGATTTATTCACGTTTTAGTTACTTTTAACATACTTATAACTTGTTTTTGTTATTGTTAGTTTTTGCATTGCAAATTCATTGTTCTGCAAAGTCTGATTAGGCCATTTAATACTGATAATTTACATTTCAACCAAATCCCCGTTTAATATAGCTCTGTAAATCTTCCAAGCTATCTGATGATTTAAATTTCTTAAAATGACAACTTTTATCCATGATTTTCCTGTTTAATAAGTCTTTATAAGTATTAAATATAACATTTTCTGTTACCCCACCTTTCTTTTTTTTTTTAAAACAAGCAGTTCCTCACTGTAGGTGCCTTGTTGGCATACATTTTCTACCAAGTTATTTACTAAATATAGAATTAAAAATTTTCATATCCTTCAGGTTTTTGCTCTTAACACAGAATATCAATCGAGTGAATCACAAAGTTTCTTTTGTCTTAGTTGTTCATGTGACTGGGTAAATCATTAAGGGCATCACTGCACTTCTTATCAATATTTAATGTGAGAGGACTATTTTTCTTTAAATATTGAAAGAGTTAAGGCTTGTTGGTAAAGTTTTGCCCATGTGATAATCAACAGTTCTTTAAATATTGGAAGAGTTCAGACTTGCTGGTAAAGTTTTGTCCATGTGATAATCTTTTATTCATCACTTTGATGATTGTATAAGTTGTACCATAACAATGCAGTTGTTCATACAATTTGGTAATATAAATATAGGCTCAATCACTGAGTCTGTTGTATCCAATCTATCTTGATGAGGCCTAGTGTTGGGTAAAAAGCAGTGTTGATATAACAAATATGGTGTTTAACATACTGTTCAATATTCTTACTTCACTCATATGTTCTTAGATTTATATACACTCCACTTGGCCTTGCAATGTAACACTTGATAACATTTTATATACTACAACACTAAATCTCTAGACTTGTTTTTTATAGATCAGATCGCTGTGATTGTGAAACTAAGTGAAGACAACAAATTCTATCCAAAACCTGTTGCAACACTTGTAGTTTCATTTTGAAAAAAGACAATTAACTGATTCATTAGAATGTCAAAAACCCAAATATTCAGATTTTTTTAAACTGTAGAAATGAACAGAATGTTTTTTAGTGACTAGTAAAGAAAGAAAATGGATTTGGTTGAAGGTACCTGAAAAGAATAGAAAATTATTTTGCTGCCAGAGGTGAAACTAACTTTAATTTCTTACTAGTACAGAAATAGCATTTTCTCCCTTCTCTCCATATCCATCCACCTGTCCACACATTTTATACAGATCAATTTAATTTATGTAAGCCAACATTTGAATATAAACATTTTAATACTGACAACTTCTACAGTTAATACAAAAAATAAACCCACTTAAGTGTGACTTAGAAACATTTTCTGGGTTATAATAGTTTCAAAGGTGTTACCTAAATCATGTATGTGTATCCCACCTGACAGTAGCATGAACAGCTGTGTTTTTCACAATAATATAACTTGGCATGTAAAAATACCAGTAAAAACCATTGTGGTTAAATGACACATAAAATAACCTTAACAAAAAGATTTGCCAGAGCAGCGTGTAGGCACTAATTATTATTGGTGTGGCACGTCAGACTGTACCATCTTACTTTTACTGGCATGCGTTGTCTGTGTCTATTTTCTTTTCTACGTATTAAAATTAGTGAAAGTGTTCAGTAAATCTGTGGATTGGTTCACTTTTGAAATGAATGTGATTACAAATAAAAAAAGTGTTATTTAGAACACTGATTCTTTATTTTACATTGTTTCAAACGAAATGAATAATTGTAATGAGCAGCCCCCTTCAGTGTGCAACACTGATTCTTTCTTTTACATTGTTTCAAATGAAGTGAATAATTGTAATGAGCAGGCCCCCTCAGTGTGCAACACTGATTCTTTCTTTTAAATTGTTTCAAATGAAGTGAATAATTGTAATGAGCAGGCCCCTTCAGTGTGCAACACTGATTCTTTCTTTTAAATTGTTTCAAATGGAATGAATAATTGTAATGAGCAGGCCCCTTCAGTGTGCAACACTAATTCTTTCTTTTAAATTGTTTCAAATGAAATGAATAATTGTAATGAGCAGGCCCCTTCAGTGTGCAAGACTGATTCTTTCTTTTACATTGTTTCAAATGAAATGAATAATTGTAATGAGCAGGCCCCTTCAGTGTGCAACACTGATTCTTTCTTTTACATTGTTTCAAATGAAATGAATAATTGAAATGAGCAGGCCCCTTCAGTGTGCAACACTGATTCTTTCTTTTACATTGTTTCAAATGAAATGAATAATTGTAATGAGCAGGCCCCTTCAGTGTGCAACACTGATTCTTTCTTTTACATTGTTTCAAATGAAATGAAGAATTGTAATGAGCAGGCCCCTTCAGTGTGCAACACTGATTCTTTCTTTTACATTGTTTCAAATGAAATGAAGAATTGTAATGAGCAGGCCCCTTCAGTGTGCAACAACACTGATTCTTTCTTTTACATTGTTTCAAATGAAATGAAGAATTGTAATGAGCAGGCCCCTTCAGTGTGCAACACTGATTCTTTCTTTTACATTGTTTCAAATGAAATGAATAATTGTAATGAGCAGGCCCCTTCAGTGTGCAACACTGATTCTTTCTTTTACATTGTTTCAAATGAAATGAATAATTGTAATGAGGAGGCCCCTTCAGTGTGCAACACTGATTCTTTCTTTCAAATTGTTTCAAATGAAATGAATAATTGTAATGAGCAGGCCCCTTCAGTGTGCATAGTTGAAGTTTTGACCTCACTATCAGTTACACCAAATTTCATTTAAGTGAAGATGTGCAGTTGCAAGTAGAACATACAAGTTACTAACTGTAGTTAGACCAAAGAAAACAACAGAGACTGAAATCCCACAAAAATACATCAACTTTTATTTACATTTTACTTATAAAATACACTTACATTAAATAACATCAACTTTTATTTACATGTTACTTATAAAATACACTTACATTAAATACTGTTACTTCTTTTAGAAATTCTTCTATAAGCTCATCAAGTTACCTGTCTCTCAGTACTTTCTCAATCCACATATGATATATAAAAATGTTATAGTTACTAGTTCAAGTTACAAATTCTCTTTAATTCCATATCTTTTGACATCATTATTCAAAGGAGAGAAACAGCAGCTTTAACTTACTTCAATGGTGAGGAGGTGACCTGGCTTCATTGTAAGAGGAATAACATCTTGAAAGCATAACTAATTCTTGCTGGACAGCTTCATGGAGATCTCTCTTTACCCCTTGAGAACTCATCCATTAGTCCCAGAGAACTTACTTTTCAGCTTCAGACAAAAGTTTTTATACAACGCTTCTCTGTATTCTTACAAGTTTCCAAGTAGTGTGCATAGTTACCTGCATGTAGCTCTGACACTTCATTGGTTTATATATGTTGTAAAATTCTTTTTTGTAACCTTTTTTGTGTTACTAGAGCAGCATCAGTAACTTGTCATGATCAAACTTGTGACCGTCCTTTGCTGGGGTTCATCTAAATCTATTTATGGATGTACTAAGTGTCAGTTTTGGTTTTTATAACTCTGATTTGTGATTCTTAATATGAACTATCTAACTATGCTTTGCCTGGCTCTTAAACCGATTTCATAATTTCTTCATGGGTGTGTGTGCCACACCAAGGAACCTTTATTATGTAGATTATTTATAGTTTCTGTCTTAAATACTGAAGAAATTGGATAAAAATATTTAATAATACCGGACTGCTTTACAACAGCAATTGATAGTATTTTGAAGAAAATTAAATTTGAAAAAAAAATCTTTTGTGGGCTTTTATTAAGGTATAAAATTTTATCAAATTATAAAATGGTAATAGCATACAGTTCTTTATTAACAGCTTTTGTAAAAATATAAATATTAAAAACACAGTTAATATTTCTGTCACTTATATATATGTTCAGTGTATGCTTCATTTTCTGTTTTTCTCCAGAGGGTGCTGCTTGTAGGATATCCCTGTTCTAAAACTACCACAAACTGATGTCTGAAATTAGATCAATTAAAATTTGAAAACTTACTCTCTTATCACCTGGGCCTTGGCAACTACTGGACTCTATTTAAATTTAATATAGCAATAAATAAGTTTTTTATATTTCTCATTTCAAATCATGTTATTTCTACAACTTTCTGTACTTAGAGCAAATTACTACTGTAAATGTAATTTGTTAACCTGAAGTCACACCTTCTGTGTTTGTTTTTTGATTATGCAAAAAAGATCAAATATACAATTCATTTATAATAAGCATAAACCAAACCAAATTTTCATGGAAGAATTTTTAAACAAGACAGTAACCCTTAAATTTAACTTCCATACGGTTACGTATCCTTCTTGTAATTTTAAAATGTTTACAATTATTCAGGCTTTTTGATATATCTGTTTTGAAAATTAAAAACATAAAGAAAAATTTACATCAAAATGAATCACGTGTTTTATAAAATAAAACATCTTGTATTTTACTTAAATTGAAATATTCTAAATAACATCAAATGTGGTCAAAACATTTAATTAAAGACATCCTGAAGCAGAAAGATCTTTTGAATGTTTTGATCTTTTGTTATTAAAATAGTAAGTATAAACACAATTATGTTAATTTGTGTGTCACATGTTTTATTCTTGGTTGGAAAATGTACATTTCACTCTATATTTAAAAGCTGTTTGTCTTCTTTTTCAAACTTTTCAGTAAGTTCAGGAGGTATTTCCACATTCTTAAGGTTTTCCATTCCAGGATCATCTCCAATCAAGATATCCACAAGGTTTTCACAAGCGAACAACACAGGATAACACTTCTCCCATTTATGTAACTCTCGCATAATAATGTACGTCTGTTTATCCCGTAGAAAAGTTCGCCCATATTTTGTAGCACACAGCTGGAATATGATATAAACATGAATATTAACTGAACATTCATATTGTAACATGAATATTAACTGAACCTTCATATTGTAACATGAATATTAACTGAACATTCACATTGTAACATGAATATTAACTGAACATTCATATTGTAACATGAATATTAACTCAACATTCACATTGTAACATGAATATTAACTCAACATTCACATTGTAACATGAATATTAACTCAACATTCACATTGTAACATGAATATTTCAGTAATTTCTACATATGATACCAAGAATTAGGGGGAAGAATTACTAAAACTGATATAATTGTATTACAGAGTAATATTAAACACTTTCATTCAAGACACCAATTAATACCAAATGAAGCTGTAGTAATAGATTGATTTACTTTTGAATATAGTGTGGTTTACATATTGTAGCATATTTACATTCATTCATATTTCTTACTATTTACAAACAAGAGAAAGTTATTTTCTTATCCCTGTGCATTTTTGCACCTTAAAACCAATGACGCTGTTTGTACGGATGTTGATTAGTTTACCTTCAAAATTAACATGATCGCAGAGCAAAATATATGTTATTTAGGGCAGAGTTCTTTTATGTAAGACAGTAATGCTTTAATATAACCTACATGTGACTGTGTATTTATATTTTCACTAAGGATTTCATATCTTAGCATTTCTAAAACACATTATTATTATTGGTACTGATCTCAGGCATATATAACTTATTTGTTAATAGGCACAGTGATTCTGGTGTGCCTCAACTTAATGTGTTTCAATTAAGTGTTGGTTATAGTTTACACCTCAGGCATATGTGACAGCTATATATAACACTGTAATGATTATACAAAGTTAGCTTTTAGGCACATACATACATCAATATGTGTGTGTTCTTCAGTTATGATGATGAGATAAACATAACATAAAATTTGGAAAACACCTGAGTAACTGCTTCTATCAACATCTTCCTTATATCTGGTTCTGGTTCTCGCTCCTTATCATCACTAAGGTACTGAAGATCTATTGGTAATTTTTCCATCTCATCATCTGGAAACTGCTCTGGTCCTGCTAATGGAAGCAACAGATGAGGCAGGATGTCCACACTGTCTCCTAGTAACCATTCATGACGATCTGAAAGTATGCACCGATTCTGTATTTAATTCTAACACAGTTTTAGAACACCATTAACATTTATATCTGGAAAAACCAAAATAAAATTATATCAAGAATAACTTCATCTCAGTTTGGTGTAAGAAATAAATGTAGATCTCCAAATATCAGCTTTCATTTATGTTGTGTGATTGAAAAACCAACAACATGGCCCCTGAAGGTTTTATTACTCAAAGAAATGCACCAAGAGTACAATAAATACAATTATATTAATAATATTTATGTTCTTAATGGATAATTATTTATGAGCATTTGAAAGAGACAAACTTACAGTGAATAAGGACTGAAGTTAAAAACAATGTTATTAGGATCACCTCCATAAGTTTTCTGTTCATTGGTAGCACTAGGATAGCTTGGACAGTTTGTCAAAATGATATTTTAAACATACTCAATAAATTATAATATGAGTACTATATAGTGTTCCTTTTATAACAATATCTACATAATGACTGAGTTCACGGAATGTCTATAACTTTTACAGCAAAAAGTTTGAATTTGTTCTTTATTCCTTTCTATTACATAACATCATCAACCAACATAGTTTCAAACAGACTGTCCACTTTTATAAGTGTTATTAAAAAAAATCATAATTCTAGTGTAAATGATGTTATCATTACCTCTTGAAGTTAGCTTTCTTACAGACATATGGTGTCCCTTTACCACAGTTACACACAGCATGAAATGGGGATTACCAGTCAATAACAGATACAAAGTAAATATATTACAATTATAACCTCACTGTATTTAGAACTTCACTATAAATACAATCTTTCTATGTCTACTGGAACAACACATAATAAAACAACAAGCAAACAAGTACAGAAAAAAGTATTCAAAGAAAGATGTATATGTAGGGATGACTAATACAAGTTCTTCACACACAATACAAACAAGATAGTTTGTTTATTTTTGAATTTTGCACGAAGCTACATAAGAGCTACCTGAGCTCGCCATCTCTAACTTAGCAATGTAAGACTAGAGGGAAAGCAGCTTGACATCACCACCCACCGCCAACTCTTTTACCATTGAATAGTCCCACATTATAACGACCCCATGGCTGAAAGGGCAAGCATGTTTGGTGCACGGGAATTCAGATATTTGACCCTTGGATTATGAGTCAAGCGTATTAACCACCTGGGCATGCTAGGCCTAACAACATAGTACAGATGGCATTTGTATCATTATAATTGCCCATACAAGAATTAACACACAGCATTTAGTTTAATTTATCATGTTTTCCTCTAGTACACTGTGTGCCTGTGTTATAGGGTGGATGATGAAAATGCCATCCCTACATTTACTTCATTTTTTGAAACGTTTTTTCTTTACTCTTTCAGTAAGAATGATCTATGGTTCCTTCACTGATGTTATGTTAAAATACCTGACCATAAGCTAAAGAAGCTATTGTCTGATGACTGAGCATGGCAGGAAAGTACAGGTACGTGCACTACTATCTTGATTTACGTAAAATAACAGGATAACTGTGGAGACCATAGATGTCTTCATTAATACCAGTTATTAAAAATTCCATACAAACAAAGTACAACCCACCATATAATAGAAACAACTGGTCTTTCAGTTGAAAATGTACATTTCATTGGACTGTCTCTAGGCATGTGCACAACTAATTAATGGAAGAAAGGTAAATATCAACCCATTTTGGTTGGCACCTGTTCTTCTCTTAACAAGCTATGGTGACAGAGTTCCACACTTTCCATTACAGGAAATTCTATGGCACACACAACTGGGGTTTTCAAAGGCAGCATAGAGCAAATAAACACAGAACACACACAAAAGCAAAACTGAAACTATACTATCCAGACATTTTTATGATCACTTAAATTACAATTTTAAATACCATTAATCGAGAGTATTTTTACAAGTGATGTAACAACAAGCATGTGTAGAAAGGTAGTTTGTATGTCAACACAAAAATATAAAGAATCATTTCTTAAACCTGTAATTTTCTGTATGTTCTGTAAGAACTATTTTCATGGTTTCCTAACATTTATCACCATGTCTTATAAAATTTCAATTTTATATTTCTCTTCATTATTAGAAGTACCCACATGAAATACTGTTGAGTAAGTAGCCTCAAACCTCTCCCGATAAGCATTTAGTGTCACTGTCCAATGGGTAGCCTCTCCTTGGGTTTGAGGAGTTAAGAAACATAACTGTATTCTGTATATTATTTTACTTGCAAGTTAGCTACTTATATTTGCCAAAAACTTGTATATATCATAAAAGCAACCCATATTTAATATCAGACATGGAAATTCTCACTTGTTTGTCCACAATAGTAGAATTATTCACATGTTGACCTAGGCTTAACACAAATGACAAAACTTGTACTACTAAACACACTGCTTGCTGTCTTATTTTCTTCCTTAGTGTTATCACGAACATAACACTAGCACCATGATTAGGCATAGTACTAAACATGTTAAAAGAATCTATAACTCTCACTCTAAAAGAATGTTACTTCTTTCACATGTTTAAAGTGGTTCATAAGTGTTGCTTCTCTGATGATGTTAATGTCAAAGTTATTTAAATACATCTTCCAATGCACTGTATGTTTCTATCGTAACTATAACTGTGCACCAGTGAGCCAAATCACACTGGAAATATACAAACTCATAATTAATCAGTCACTGTTAAAGAACACTGGTGTTAAAACTTGAGATTTCAATTATACTGAATTATGCACATACTTAGTACTGGTATGTGTATTTTTCAGAAGTGTGATATTTATGAACTAATTAAAATGAATTGTGGAAATACATTCAAAGTCCCTTTTGAACTGATTCAAAATAATGAACAAACTAACTACATGATGGAAGAACAAACTAGCCTAATAACAAACCAGTAAAAAGGTCCAAAAAATCTTCAACCAAGTATGATTATCCTTCCAAACTTTCTTAATCAAATTCACATACTCAAGTATGATAACTTGTCTATGTGTTAGCTTTCTTATCAGTTAAACTTATTAACTGGAAAAGGCTAGAAGATAGAAAAAACAACAACCACAACTATGGTTTACTTTATTCATTTTCATTAGCTACAGATAAGTTTTTGTTAAACCATTGGCTGAACTATGTATAATTATACAGTTCATATTATGACATTCTGATCAGAATTTATACTGAAACATAATTTTTTTCAACCTGTATTTCATGTTTAAGACAAACTACTATTGAGAAAAGTAACTTCACACTGTAAGTCTAGTAATATTTCACTTCAAATAACTTTTAAAACTACATTCTAGGTGTGTTGGTTTCATTTCAGTGAATCAAATGAACTCATCTTTGTAAGTGATTAATAAACTGAATTTGTTCAACTGTTTTGCATAATTATATGTCAATCATAAACATAAAAAAAACACATTTTTATTAAAATAAGTTATACATTTATTAATAATATAAGCTGGCACACAAAATGGATAAAACTGACAATAATTTAAGCACGTTCCATGACTCTCATGTACACAATGAATTATTCCAAGACTTTTAAGGCCTAAATATTTTAGTCTTTAAATTCCAGAACCTGTGAAAACCCTGTTTTTGAGTGTATAGTTTCATTACTACATCCTTGACCTCAATAGTTGAGCTTTTGTACAGTTTTGATTAAAGCTAGCTGTTGGCATCTAACATTTAGGCTAAGCATATTTTGGTTCTGTTTAAAATGCAGAGGACCCACAGTCTTCATCCTGCTGCCTCTCTGAGGTTTCATAACATCTAACATTTAAGCTAAGGATATTTCAGTTCTGTTTAAAATGCACAGGTTCCATAGTCTTCATCCTGCCGCCTCTCTGAGGTTTCATAAATTGCAGAATGTGCTGACATTCTTTACAAACTATTGCCGTACAACCAACATATGGAGTCTCGATTAAAGATGCACTTCCTATGCTATCATCTTTTATTTGTCTTATACTTTTGGCAGACATGATGCCTGAAACTGAGACACCACAGGAGCAGTGAAAAAATTACACACCTGACAATGAGGTTAAAACAATTTACATTTTCATACTTAAAAGAAGGAATGTTAAACAGCCTATTAAAACTAGTGGTTGTGTTAATTTTTTGTCCAACTAGTATACAAATACAGCAAATGTATTAAATCTTTCAAACAATTTTCATCTTCTTCGTGACAGCTAAATATGTCATTTATTATATATGTAAATACACATTGGTCCCTCACCTGTATCAAAGCAACAATTTCTTAATACTCCCACAATTCCTGCACGTCTTACTCTCGAACCCATGTAAGTAGTAAAAGGCAACAACCGTTGAAGCCAGCAGAGGTCTTGATCCATTAACATTCTGGAAAAGTAGAATACTTTACAAAGTATTTATTATACCCAGTACTAATAAGAAGGATTCAAACAAGAATGCTAACATTTGTTGAAATATATAAAATTATTGATACATGTGCATCCTTCTGTTGTGTTCCAATAATAAAACTAGGACTAATGGGTGCTATTCCCATGTTTGTATGAGGCCTACTGAAACTGTCAGAAATTGAACTATCTAATAATTTATAAAACAGTTCTTGATGCATGATAATAGCTTTAATTTTATTCATACATCCTCTAATAGTATCAAGTTTCAAAATTTGTCAGCACCTGCTATGTATTTAGATCACAATATACAGTTTCAGACTGCATGTAATAATGCGACTTTTCCAGACATAAATGTTGGGTAAAATTACTTTCTTTTTAATAATGGTTCTGATACTTCTATCATAAAAATATACCAAGCAGTTTATTCAATTCTGTTTGATAAGTACTAACTTATTAAAAAAAAAAAAATTGATGTGTTTTCAGTGCTCATGCATTCAAAATGGTGCCAAAAGTTGAGCCGAGGTTTACTTGTTTTTTTTAATATAAATATGATGCAACACAACTCTTATGAAACTGTGCCTTTTAAAAGCAAGGCAACATGTAACATACCATACACCTTATCAGTATAACTGTGCAGTTTACAATTAATAGTTGTTTATCAAAGTATGATTTACATGCTTAAGAACTTGTTCATTTCCTACCAATACTATATATTAAAAAAAGAAGTCCAGAACTTAAGATTATTTTTCTATTGGATCAGTCATGCAAGTTATACTAACTCTCGGACAACAGATAACTGTGTTAAGTTACATAACACAGATGCTAGATAATGGTAGTCTGTATGGTGGTCCATGTCACATAACACATCTACTAAATGTTCCAGTCTCTCTTTTTGAAGATACAGTACAACTTGTTCACAGCAAGACTTCCAGTGGGTGATATTAGATAAAACTCTACATGATAAATCAGCAAGCTTCTCTTTATGAATAATCCATTTGAATAGTTGGTCAGTAACTGGAATATCTTTAACTACATGCTGAGTAAACAGTTCCTCCGATGTCATATTTATCAGGCACTTTAAAACACTCTCTCTTAAAGATTCGTTTTCTTCTTGAAGCAGTTGACACAAAACACTCACACATTTTTCACTTGCTTTCAAAAGACAGTTCAGTCCGTCTCTTGTACCTGTTAAACCTGATGAAAAAAGAAAATGTTACAGAATTATGCATGTGCAAATATATGAATAGTGCAAAACAGTTGAAAAGATTCATCTTCATATCTCTACAACTCAACACTTTGATCAAAGTTTACAAAATATTCTACATATTGTAGTCAAATCCATATTAAGTTATAGTTGCACAGATAAATGTTATAAAGTACATGCAATACTTCTCACAACAAAGTGTCTTTTAATATGGTTTTATAGTTTACTTTCAATAAACCAACAGTTGTTCTTAATATAGTTAAACAATTTTCTCATTCTAAGTCACAAATTAAAGTTGTTTTCAATTTACATGACTTATCTCAATATATCTACAAACTATGTACAAGTTTGAAACACAAACTAAATCATTGATTCAAAGCTCTAAACCTTAAATTTCTCATATTAATGCTCTTTAGACTGTTCTGAAAACTACTAAATGTTACCATTCAACACATAGAAAAAACAAAGGATCCTTCGGAAAGTGGCAAATGGAGGTCCAATTCAAACGTTAGCTTCCTTACATTACTTTCCCAAAGCTCTAAAGGTATATGCCAAGTTTGGTCAAAATTGTTTCAACTCTACAGGTCAAGTCTGGTGACAATCATTTCAACTCTAGATGTCAAGTTGGGTGATTACAATAGTCCCAGCACTACATCCAACTTTGGTGACAACAGTTCCACTTGTACAACATTTATAAACGATTATACACACTAACTTTAGTCCAAAAATAGTTAAAAAAAAAAGAAAAATTGGTTTTAAATATTTGTATTTTAAATGTTCTTTTATTGATTTTCATGTCTCATAACATTATCACAATTCATGGGTACCCTTGTACACTCATTCTGAAGAAAAATTAAAAATAATAAACTTAAATCAAATTTTATTTCAGGAAATTATTAATTCTTTTCTTAAGCTTTTAATAATGTGCTTACCTCACCACTACTAATGTCTTAACTGGAAGCAACCCTGTCTTTTACAAATATTAATTTATGTCCCATCATCTTGTTCTTTTCATAATACAAAACAAATAAAAGGCATTTAATCTGTCATTCCAACAAATAATCCTGCAAAATTCAATACGGTTATCTTTCTTTCTTTCTTTTCTCAAGAGAAAACAGACCTTATCATACCCCTCCCACAACCACCTAGACTAATCTTAGTAGCCCTCTAAGTCTTTATTACTGTTACTGCTGTTGAACTTTATAAATAACTGTCTGTTTTTATAAACCAGGATGGTTAAGAAACAAATATCTACCTGACAAATTCTCTAAAATATGTTGTCTGAAAATCTGCGATTCTGATTTCTCGAGTATCTGTAACAATTCCTCTAAAGCTGAGTCCTCCATCTTCCTAAAATAAGAAATATTTGAATGAATTATCCATCAGTAATTAATCACAGGAACAAACCAAAAACTAAGCTCAGATAAATATCAGTTCAGAACATTATTAAAATGAGATTCATACCTATTTAATAAAAAAATTATTTTTTTATTTACTCAGTTAAAGTTTTAATTATTCATTTTTAAAATGAAACTTTAAAAATATTTTTCAGTTTGATTTGAGTGAACTATAACATGTAAAAAATATAATAAAGGTATGTTGTATTTTAAATTAATTATAGGTTTTAATTACTTTACAATTCCACTTTCTATATATTTATACAAAAATGAACCATACGAACATGTGAAGAACAAGTATTAATAATGAAATCAATATGGTTCACTTTTCAGTTCATCCCTGATCATACAGTGATATTACAATAAATATCTAATAATATTTTTATATATTTAATAAAACAATATCAGGAAGCAAATTACAATACATTCATAAAAAATCCAGACAATGTTTCTGAGAAATAACCTGAATATATGTCCCTGTCTTTTTCTAAGTTTGTGGTTGCATTTATATGGAAATATACCTTTCTTTTAATATTTTGACTTTCACATAACATGTATTATCAAATGTCACGTATTTAACCACACTTTTAGGTCTACATGCTAAACAAGTACCAAACATTCTGTATGATTCCTTTTATTCTATTATTAGCATCAGTAAAGAGTAGACAAATTACAATGATCTTATACATATATCACTAATAATGTGAAACTCAAACTCTTATCTTGGATTATACTACTACTAATAAAGATTACCTACTACAAAAAAATTCATGAATTACCAGGGAACGTTAATAATACAATAAAATATAAATATTGACAACTAAATACTCTTTGCAATGCATCCACAATATTAATTTAATAGTACAGGTATTGTTATTGTTTAATTATAAGTTACATTGTTACTAATAATGTTTGTACTTACTTACAAACAATCCAACAACGTTAGTTACATATACAATTCAAGAGCATTAGTAATACCTTGCCCGATGTTTGGGTTAAACAAAATGTCATACATTACCTATCATCAAATTTAACTTCTATTTCGTTGCAGTTGAATTAATATATAATTTATATTGGCAAGGTTATATATATATAATATATATATGTAAATGTTTCACAGAAAAATATTAATATTTTAACTTTTTACAACAGTTTCTAATTCACACCATGACTAACTACACCTCATCAACACACAACGCTACCTAACCCCAATTCATATTTCATTTGCAGATATATCTCCATCCGATGCTGGTATTTATTGCCCATAAATTAAATATTGCATTTTGTGAAAAAACATATATATAACATAAAATGCATGAAATGATAAAAAAACTAACTATTACAAATCTGTATTAATTTTTGATATTCAAATTTATGTTATTCCAATAAGAGTAATTATCCTTAACTTCTCACCAAAGCAATCTACTTACTTTAATCAGAACTAAAAACTCAATAATGAAAATAGCTGATTTACTATAAAAAGATCATTTATAAGTGCTTTAAAAATACATTAACAGATAAACGACATGACTGCGCAATTAGAAAAAAGAGTACCTTTAAAATTAGCGATATATTTATCCTTAATTCTACAAACAACCCGTTTAAGAGAGTTAGGTCAGTTATAAATCTATATACTGATATAACAATTAAAAATAATCCCCATTTGTAAATATGTAACAAATATCGATACACATATGTATTAAATGTCAGCCAATAACGTTATTGAAATTAATATTACAGGACGGATATAATATAACTTACAAAACATAAAAAAAAGTTGTTTGTTTCTTGAATGCTCATCACCGATTAGATGACCATTCTGTGACTTTCAGGCTCACTATTTTCCATCAAATAATCACATAGGAACCCCCGGAAAATAGAAAAATCAAACAGGAAGTGTATCAAGGTTTAAACCTGGATTTCCTTACTTCGACTATGTTAAAAAGGACAGAGACTGGGCGCAATATAAAACAAAGTGAAATCGCATTTATTTAATACAAAAAAGAATCAAAGTCAAGACAGGTTAATTTTATGCTGCTTTTACTAACAGAGTTTTCAACAAAGTAGAAATATAGGTATAGGTATTACTGTGAGCTATATTTATTTAATTTATTTATTGAGATGTTTGTTAGAGGATAAAATTTAGATTGAAAAAGTTAACTGAGAGTCTTCATGTAATACATATATAACCAGGATGACCAGGTGGTTAAGGTACAAACTCGCAATCTGAGGGCCACGGGGTCGAATTCCCGTTACACCAAAACATGCTCCACCTTTCAGCCGTTGTAATGTGACGATCAATCCCACTATTTGTTGGTAAAAAAGTAGCCCAAGAGTTAGGATTGGGTGGTGATGACTAGCTGCCTTCCCTCTAGTCTTACACTACAAAATTAGGGACGGGTAGCGCAGGTAGCGCTCGTGTAGCTTTGTGTGAAATTAAACAAAACAAGCTTTTTCTTTTAACAAGTGTTTAGACATTTTAATGATAAGTGACAAGGGTTTCAGTAAATCATGTAAAGATAGTTTTGTATCATCTGTATAAGTATTTCATTTCGTGTGCAAATTTTTCAGAGACATTCTTTGTTACTGTGTTGTGAAGAGAAAATGGACAACAGCTACGTCCATAATGAGCATTTTGTGAGCAACTTGGTTGGTTACTGTAATAAACTGACAAACAACGATTTGTAAACATTATTAAATTATTTTCATATTTTATGTATATAACATATTTCAGACTTCAACATTGGTCTGTTGAAGTATTTATAATGTATGTTCTTTACATAAAATAATTTTCATTATGCTTACAAGTTCTTTTTGTGTTATGTGTTTCTATACACAAGTATTTGTTATTGTGTTAGCACACAAAGTCATGTTCTCCCCTATAAATTAACTTTCAGCCGGCATCATGTAACAAGGAAAAGATTTCTACCATAAGGGTAGCTTACAGTTTCCTTCCAGGCAGAATTTAATGTTTATTTTCTGTTTGCATCGATCTCTCATCTTTCTTAATCTCTAGAGGCAATTTTCAAAGCTTTATTACCAAAATGGGGCAAACAGTTGTAGCTATTAAACCAATGACAATTAGCACACTGTAAGAATTTCCACCAGTAAGCTCATGGTTTCTTGAACACTTTTTCTAAAATAACGATCGTTTTTTATCATATAGTATTTTCAGACGAATTTTATTTCATAGATCCAACTAACGCCCGTTTTTATGTTTTGTTGCTTTCTGTTATTATTGAGTTGAGATCTACTGCTGGTTTCTTACCGTCTTAACTCTACTCACTAGGTTCTAAACATCTGTAACAGATACCTCTTTTTGTTATTGTTTAAAAGTTCTTATTTAGATACCTCTTTTTATTATTGTTTAAAAGTTCTTTTTATTATTGTTTAAAAGTTCTTATTTCATATAGAACTTTGCCTGTGGCTTCTGGCAATATGTCCTTTTAAGTTACACTTACCACTTGTGGTAGATTTCCCCCATGACTAACAATCTGATTAATTCTTTCAGGTTTTTAAGACTATCGATGATAAAATTGATATTTCAGTACCATAGGATCAAGTATTCTTGTAACTTCTGTATAGTGTCATTAGTAATTTATATACAGCTTTGATGTATTCAAATTGCATTGCCAACTGCATTGCTTCTTTTAACGACGTATATCTACTTTGCTTCAGGCTGATTCATATATCCTCGTTTAGTATGGCATCTGTAGTCCGTATATTTGTTCTGTGACACCAAATTCATCATTTTGAGAGAAGTACTTGGGTAGGACAATGAGATAAGCCTTTCTGAGTCTTCTGCGAGTTCATTTAAAATTTTCCTTTTTTTCATACCATAATTTCTCGACGAACATCTGGGTAAAATAATAGGGCAAACCTTCTGCAAGGTCAGTTAAAGTTTCCTCTTTCTTTCACACCTTGCTTTGGAACTTTATTCTTGTGCAACATCCCAAACCTGTTGGATAATATAGCTTCCAATACTTGATAGCTGTTATTATAGTAATTTATCTTGTCAGTTGGGTTCTAAAGTAACTAACCAGCCTGTGTGAACTCTTGATGAAAAGAGACGATTATTTAAAGCTCTGGATACAACTGTGGTGATTAACTGTGTAACAATAAGTTAAATATATGTTTGACTTGTTTTGAACACATTGTTTTAAAACAAGTGGATTGTGTGCTCTCTGTTTATTGTTGAACTTTATCGCCAATAAATCACAGACACTTACGCTAAAGAATTATGCACACAAACAATAAATAAAAACCTGACAGTTTCTACCATCATAGTCCATTGGTTTCTTAACTGGCCAAAGATGAGCAGGTCGTCTAAATTTCTGGACTAGATTAAATAATTCCATAACTAAAGAAGTCCAGAAAAGTTCTTCTGTAGCAGGTTTCAAAACAATAGCAATAATATGTGTAGACCAACTAATTTTTTTTAAATTCATATATATTTATAATAGATGGCATATCATACAGTATTTTTGGAGCCAATGTAGAAATAGGGGGTTGATTTTCTAGTTGCATTTGATAATTCACTTACTTGATCTTCTATTCTCATGCTGATATCCTATTTTATATTCAATGACATTATTTTCCATTTCGCTCATGCCTTTCTTTGTTAATTCTGTCATAAGAGCCATGCTATACTTTTCTAATTCCGTCATTACAGCATCTCCATGTTTTTTCTCATTCCAAATATCTTCAAATTTGCAGTCTTAATTTTTCTGCACATCTCCAATAATTTTATCCATTTTATCTTCAATCAGATTTATTTTAAATTTTAGTTCTTATTTAAGTAACATTTTACTTTCCTTTATCTCCTATCTAATTCTTATAATTTTTGTTACGTTCTCTTGTTTTCTGTTATTTTCTTGTTAAATATTCTGTCTCTTTCTGTTTATTTAGCTTTTCATTTCCTTATCGTCCATCAGATTTCCTACCTCAGTTATCCCGGTGATATCAAACATGCTCGCCCTTTCAGCCGTGGGGGCGTTATTATGTCACGGTCAATTCCACTATTTGTTGGTGAAAGAGTAGCCCAAGAGTTGGCGGTGAGTGATGATGACTAGCTCCCTTCCCTTTAGTCTTACACTGCTAAATTAGGGACGGCTAGTACAGATAGCCCTCGAGTAGCTTTGTGTGAAATTCAAAACAAACAAACCTACCTCGGTTTGTGTCTTTGTGGTTATGGTCATCTTTTACTATGCTTTCACTTCTTCTCGGTCTTTATCTTCCTTGATAAAGTTGAACTTTGTCAAAGTTCGATTTAGTTTTCCCCAAATAATCTCACTTCTGAGGCGTGTATTGTAAAGTATTTTGTTTTGTTTCTTTGGAGTTTTTTTTTAAAGGTTATCTGATGAAAATAATTCAACATCCAGTCTGGTAATAAATTAGTTTAATAATTCAACATCCAGTCTGGTAACAAATTAGTTTAATAATTCAACATCCAATCTGGTAACAAATTAGTTTAATTTCCTCCTTAATGGGTCCAGCAAGGCCAGGTGGTTAAGCCACTCAACTCGTAATCACAGGGTCGCGGGTTCTAATCCCAGTTATTCCAAACATGCTCGCCCTTTCAGCCGTGGAGGTTGTTATAATGTGATGAACAATCCCACTTTTAGTTGGTAAAAGAGTATCCAAAGAGTAGGTGGTGATGACTAGCTGCCTTCCCTCTAGCCTTACACTGCTAAATTAGCACGCGAGTAGCTTTGCGCGAAATTCAAAACAAACCAACCCTCCTTAATGTTTTTTATAGGCTTATACACTTTGTAGTTCAATGTTAACAATCACGCTATCTGCACTACATTAAGGTACAAAACAACTTACTTGTACAAAGTAACTAGGCTCGTATGGTAGGCCCCCCCACTAGTACAGCGGTATGTCTCCGGATTTACAACCCTAAACTCAGGGATTCGATTGCCCTCGGTGGGCTCAGCAGATAGCCCCATGTGGCTTTGCTATAAGAAAAACACATACTCGTATGGTGCTGAAAATAAATCTATGAACATACAAACGCTGATTCACTCTACCGGCTAGATTATTTTGTTTGTTTTGAATTTCGCCAAATCTCCACTAGGGCTATCTGCGCTAGCCGTCTCTAATTTAGCAGTGCAAGACTAGAGGGAAGGCAGCTACTCATCACCACCCACCGCCAACTCTTGGGCTATTCTTTTACCAACAAATAGTGGGATTGACCGTCACGTTATAACGCCCTCATGGCTGAAAGGGCGACCATGTTTGGTGCGACCGGGATTCAAACCCGCGACCCTCGGATTACGAGTCGAACGCTTTCACCCAGCTGGCTATGCCGGGCCGCTACCGGCTAGAAAATAAATCCGTATTAGCTTTTTGCTTCATTATTTATATGCAATAGAAATTAGCCAGTTGAATATTCCACCCGTTTTTATAATCTAATCCTTGTTCTTTGTTCACCACAAACTCTCCAGGTTTTCTTGACGTCAGTTTTAGAATATTCCAGGCCTACTTTCACGTGCTTGTATTCTTTTTTTTTTTTTTTTACCTTAACGTCATGTGCACTTTGGCTAACATCTATATTAAAACATAAAAAAGCTTATTACATAATACACACACTGTCAATTAACATTTGAACTCGTGAACTTAGATTGTTAATGATTGATTATCCACCTTTACAAATTCAAAAATATGAGACCGTCGTTAACAAACAGTTTGTGAGAGACCCTAATATCAGATACTTCTTATTAACCTGTCTGTGACTTAACTGGAAACCATAAGATGGTCAAATCTCACGATTTATTTAGACAAGAATGTTCCCGCCTTCCTTTTAATCTATACGTTCAAAATTAAGGACGGTTATGCGCAGGTGGCTCTTGAGTAGATGCAGAAATGTTCATCATATGCGAATTTATAAATATTAAGTATTGCCTGCCAGTTAAACTAAATAAATAATTTTTATGTTTATCATCTTCAACAAACGTGATTCGAAGTAAATCTCAGATTTAGAAGTCTGGGGGGGGGTGTTCATACTTCTAGACAAATCCCCGGAAAATCGGCATAAGGTTAACAGGAAAATCACCACTCATGCGTAGAATATACAGTGAAAAGAAACAGTCACATAAAAAAGTCACGTTTTATATAAAATACCATAAATAATTAAAATAAGACAAAAATATTTTAAATCATCTATTAACTGACAATACATGACTTCTATAGATTGGCAACATAAATTGAAAACATTTTATGTAATATTGTAACATTACGTGTACATGCAGCGTTTTTAATAATATTAAGACGAATATTCCAGCTAACACCACGAAGTCTGCCACACTCTTATGGTTCTCCCGTCGAGCAACGCGCGAGTTGCTGAGACGTTCTTGTAGCTTCGACGAATTCTTCGTTGAGGTGGGTTGCCAATAGCATCCTGCTGTATAATACAGGGTGGCCCGTAAGTCCCATCCATATATCTTATGTATCCAGTGTATCTGTGTGCTGTCCCTCATTCTCGGTGAGCTCATGTACCCACGTACTTGTCACAATACGCTCTTCAAGTGTAAATTGGCTTACATCGGCCATATTTCTCTGAAAAAAATAAAAAAATTATAATACATGCGTAATTGAATATAACGTATGGATGGGTAGGGGCTTACGGGCCACCCTGTAGAACCGGTGGATTAATTAAATCAAACATAATTGTTTCGAATAGTTTAAAATACTGTTTTGCAGTGGCTTCCCCTTACAAAAAAATAAAAATAGATTTACAACATAAACAGTGAATATCTGAATGTTCTTTTAGAAAGAAATTTGCTACATGCAGCACTGAAAATGAGAAATACATAAAACAAAACTGCAGGAGTGTCGTTTATTATTCTCTCTCTGTCGGTGTTTGGGTAAGAAAAGTTCATACCCTGGAAGGTCAGGTTCTCTGTGACCTCTTCCTCCTCCCCGTACTCATGTTCTTGTCAAATTGGTATTTATAATTGTAGAACTGAATATTATTTTGATCCTTTTCAGGGCAATGTCCATGTATTGTGGCTCGTATATAGTGATTATTTTATTCTATCAGCAGGATGTCAAGTTTGTTGGTAGCATTTTTTTTTATTATTTAATATTTATTTTTTATTTAATTTATTTAATTTTATGCATTTATTTTTATGTTTAAAATATAAATTAACTGAAGAGAGATGTTTAGGACTAACTTCATCATGGTATGAGGTACCTGTCTAGTTCGAATAGTAATTCATTTTTATCCAATTCTTATAGAATTACGTTATTGTACTATGTAGGAGTCTATCTGGTATGGTTGGTATGTTCAATATTTATGTATGAATTGAGATGATATTGTTCTTGGAACTCTGTATGCTGTTGTGAGGAGTGTGTTTTAGATTGTTTGTAGTTTGGTTTTAATTATTTTATCGCTTACAGTTATCTATGCTGGAGCTGCATAATCTATTACTGGTCTAATATATGTTTTATAGATTTTTAGTATGTTGTCTGTAAATGTTCTACTGTTTTTACCAGTTAGACTCCTAGCATAGTTAGTTCTTCGCCAGACTTTGTTTTTAATTTCGTTAACATGATTGATCCAAGTTAATATTGAATCGTAGGTCAGACCTAAAAATTTTGCCGATGGGGCAATCTGGAGTAGTGTGCCATTCATATATAGTTCTGGCTGTTGTTTTTTGCGTTTTGTCAATTTCGTAAAGACTACAAGTTGTGTTTTTGCTGTGTTTATTTTTATTCTATATTTTTGACAGTATTCACTTATTCTATTTAGTTGTGGTTGTATGTTCGTAGCTGCTATCGTGGGTGTTGCAGCACTTTTCCAGACTGCCACATCATCTGCGAACTGTGAAGAGAATCCATGATTCGGATCCCTCAGTGGCATGTTGTTTACATACATGATGAAGAGTATAGGGCTAACTACCCCTCCCTGAGGGACACCAGCTTCTGGAGTAAAGTACTCAGAAAAGGTTCCTTCTACATTTACTCTACATTTTCTGTTTTCCAAAAAGTTAGATAACCAGCGAATAATTCCTCGCGGTAGTTCCATTTCATTCATTCGAAACCTTAGACCATCATGCCATACAGTGTCGAATGCTTTCTTGATATCAAGGAAGCAAGCGACAGTACATTCTTGTTTATTGAAGCTGTCCATTATGGTTTCGGTTAATCTGATAAAGTGATCTATCGTTTATCTAAATTTCCTGAATCCATTTTGTTCTTTTGGTAATTTTGATGTTATCTCCAAGAATGTGGAGAGTCTATTACTGATTATTCTTTCAAGAATTTTGCTTACACAGCTGGTCAGCCTGATTGGACGGTAACTATTAGGTTTATTTGCTGGCTTTCCTTCCTTATGGAACATTAATATATTAGCAAGCTTCCAAGAAACTGGGATGCATCCTGAGGATAGAGATAGATTAAAAAGTGTTTTTAGGTGGTCAAATAATTTCTGAGTGCTCTTTTTTTTAGAAGGATAGCTTGTATTTCATCTTCACCTGGTGCTTTGTTTTTTGTGTTTCTTATTGCTTCAAGTAGTTCTTGTAGGACTTGCGTTTGTCTCAGTTACGTTTATTGGAAAAATTGGTTCAAATTGTTGTTTATTATTTAATATGTGACTAGTGACTTTACTGTAGAAATATGTATCCATATCTGGATCAGTGTGAGTTTTAAATGTATTTTGAAGTTGATCTTTGAAAACTTCGGCTATTTCTTTACTTGTGTGTGCTGTAGTATTATTATGTTCAAGTGAAGGATATTTCTTTGTGTCTGTATTATCATTGGTGAGTCTTTTAAGGTGTGACCAGAATTTTTTCGGGTCAGTTGTATCATTTAGTTTTGAGCAGTAGTTGTCCCATTTATCTTGTTTTTGTTGTTTTATTTGTGTTCTGATGTGATTTCTAATATTGTTTATTTGCGTTTTTGTTTCTCTGTCTCTTGTTATCATGTACTGTCTTCTTAATTGTCTTCGTTTTTTGATTAGATTGATTATTTCGGTATTGAGTTTCCATGTGTTGTTTGTTGTTTTGGTATTGTTAACTTGGCTGCTTTCTAAAGGCATTCCGTTATTGTTTGACAGTAGTTATCCATTTCAATATGGGTTTTAACATCTTTTATAACTTTATTAGGTAATAGGTTGTCTAATTCTTGTTTAGAATATTGCCAATTTGCTTTTCTGTGATTAAATTTTTCTTTCCTAAGTGTTATATTTTTTATGGGGGCGAGATCGAAGACACAAAATATTGGTAGGTGATCACTGTCAACATCTTTTCCCACTTGGAAATTACTTAGTTCTTGGCTCAGATTATAAGTACACATGCACAGGTCTAGTATGTCACTGGAGTTAGTGGTATACGCTGTATGTGTAGGGGTGGTATCATTTAATAAAGCTATATTGTTGTCATCTATGAATTGTAATAGGCTTCTACCATTGTTGTTTGAACTCTGGCATTAATTTAACATTTTTACTATTTACGTCACCCATGGCTATAAAGTTATGGTTGTAGGAAAAGATGTTGAGTAATGCTACATCTAGTTGTTTATTAGGTGAGCAGTATACTCCTGCTACAGTTACTATTGTTTCTTTGCAGGATATCGACAGTAACAGGTTCGTTGTTACTGATTAATATCGGCTGTAGCATGTTCGTTGTTACTGCTCAATCTAATTTCTACAGCTGAAAGTTCCATTTTGTAGAGCAGCATAATGCCTCTATTTTCATCATTTTTGTTTATTCTGTCTTTCCTTATTGTTGTATAATTTGGTATTTTAAATCTATTGGTATTGTATATTAGAGTTTCTCTTACTGTTATAATGTGAGGGTTAGTTTCTTCGATTATGTCATGATTATGTGTTAGATCTCATGTTTCTTGGAAGCTATTGCACCTTGGATGATGATATATACAACTGTGAACATTGTGCTGTGAGCATGTAACCAGTAAGTGTTGATATTATGTAGGGTATGTGTGGTGTGATGATGATATATACAACTGTGAACATTGTGCTGTGAGCATGTACCAGTAAGTGTTGATATTATGTAGGGTATGTGTGGTGTGATGATGATATATACAACTGTGAACATTGTGCTGTGAGCATGTACCAGTAAGTGTTGATATTATGTAGGGTATGTGTGGTGTGATGATGATATATACAACTGTGAACATTGTGCTGTGAGCATGTACCAGTAAGTGTTGATATTATGCAGGGTATGTGGGGTATGATGTTCGCTGGTCGACATACACTGACTGAATAAAACTTGATGTGGGACTGTATTAGGCTTACTAAAACATTGTTTTTCGTTCGATGTTTCGGAAAAACTGGGGTATGTGAGTGGAATTTATTTTTAATTTTTTAATTTTTCATTATGTAATCTAATACTAGGTATAAAAGTATTGGCCAGTAAGGCTGTTTAATAGTTTTATTATTATACTGGTTGCTGGACGGGGACACAGAACTAGTATCATGGTAGACAAATACAAGTCATATTTTATTTTAGTTCCTCTGAGATGATCTACCCATTTTCATCGCTGTACTACCATATTACTTATTAACATAAGTAAAAGAGTCCAACGAAATTAGCTTGTTACTAAACACGTAAAGTTATGTGGCCAGTAAATAGCACGACAAAATAAAATCAGTTACACGTTGCACAATATATCGCTTGTTATTGCTATTTCTCTTCATGATCGTGACCATGAAGATAAGTAATCAGGCTGTAATAAACCAGTTACAACCGGTTAGAAAATCTTCCTCTAGCTTCATCTCCTTATGTGATCACAATTTTGTAAGCAGAAAGTCAGGCGAGTGTCATAAGGTGACGCTTCATCTAAGTTTTCACGAGAGTGTCGCAATGAGGCGATTCCTTCAAGGTAACGAAAGATAGCTTGCTTATAGTTATTTATTTACGACGCATGTATAATACTGAGTACAATAAAGAAGCCAATGCACGTTGTTGTTGACCAATGATTTGATAGGGCCTGGCTAAAACTAGCGATTGTCATGTAGCAATACAAATCACAAAAAATACAAAGTAGCCCGCTGAGCACATCTTGCACTTTCAGCTATAATGACAATAAATAAGTCTCAGTTTGTACTAATATTCTGTTAAAACAAGGCCACTATATGGGTATATTAAGTGATTATATATTATCGATACTTTCACGTTAGAGACGCCTATCCCTAATCTTTGAAGTCTGACCTGGCCGCTTACCCTAAATCAACACACAAAGAACGAACAGGTTCGACGCGGTATCGCTAGGTATTTTACCAAGATACCGCAAGGTTTGTATTTGTTGATAATCTATTTCGTGAATAAAATACGCCCACAATTCTCGATACATTTTAAACATTTACAATATGTTAAATGAGAATGTTGTTAATAAATCAAAACTTGTTTGTGTTCAAAATTATGTTTTTTTCCCACATAACTAATCTTGTGTTGAACGTCTCGTGACAAGGTGATGACTTTATTGTATTACCTCTGTAGTTTTTGTTGTCGTTTTTTTTTATCTTCGATCTTCGGAAACTAGTATTAAATTTAGTGGGTAAATAGATACAAACATGTGATGATATGGATTGTTTTAGTTATCCAACTTCAGGTTAAAAAATTGATATAATGGTTACTATCAGATTAAAATCGATATGGAACAACAACTAGAAGAGAAAAAGGAGTTATTAATTAAATAGTTCGTGTTGTGAAAGTTGTAATCACATTCCCATTTATCATGGATATTTGATTACAACTTTAGTTCATGGTGGAATTATGTTTAAGACAAAAGATGGAACATACCTAACTGTAGTCAATACAGTTCTCTTGTAACATTGTTTGTTTTTAAGATAGCATGTTCTTTTAAATTATCTAGTGAAAATAACTTAACATTCAAGTCACGTAACAATAATAAGTTAGTTTTGTTTTCCCTTTTACAGACTTGTACACTTTGTAACTTGTTATAAGACTACATTTACAGCCACGCTACTTGTATTACAGATGCACGAAATAATTCTATGTGTGATAGCTAACACTTTCAAAAACGTCAATACTGATTGATTCATTCTACTGACTGAAACAATCTCCTATCTTCTTTATGCTTTTATATTACATTACAAGCTTACTTAGCTAATTGACTGGCTCACTCTTGTCTATCTAGTTTGTTTTGAATTCCGTGCAAAACTACTCGAGTGCTATGTGCGCCAGCCGTCCCTAATTTAGCAGTGTAAGACAAGAAGGAAGGCAGCTAGTCATCACCACCCACAACCAACTCTTGGGCTACTCTTTTTACCAACGAATAGTGGGATTGAACGGGCCCCAAGAACAAGGACTGGATTACAAATAAGACTGGGCTCGGCATTCCCAGGTGGTTAATACACTCGACTCGTCATATGAGGGTGCGGGTTCGAATCCCCGTTACACCAAACATACTCGCCTTTTCAGGCGTGTGGGCATCATAATGTGACGCTCAATCCTACTATTCGTTGGTAAAAGAGTAACCAACGATTGACGGTTGGTGTTGATGACTAGCTGCCTTCCCTCTCGCCTTATACTGCTAAATTAGGGACGGCTAGCGCAGATAGCCCTCGTGTAGCTTTGCGCGAAATTAAAAAAACTAAAACTAGAAACCTTTTTCTCGATATTTTGCATAGCTTCTCGTTCATAAATATTCCCGAATATTCTTGGTCTAATGTAATTACAGCATTAAAAATATAATACTGCCTCTTTCTCTTCTTGAATTGAGAAGTCTCATGAACAATAATAATAATAAATAGCACATTATCCGTTTACCAAGTCGATTTTATAGTTTTCGTTTCTGAGGGCACAGTATGCTGATGGAATGACATCATATTTCTAGTTATCACTGGTCATCCTGTCACAAGATAAGTTCATCTTGGATAGGTGGTTGGATGAATCCACTGGCAACTCTAGTTTTGAAAATACACTGGAAATAGTCTGGACTCTAAGCTTTTTCAAATGTCGCAGTTCAACTGATAAGTTCGTCTTCGTAATTACCAACTTAGCCGTTTTTTACTGATGTGTTTCCAAAGATAATCACACTGGATGGTCTTTGGTTTTGATTGCCTGTCCTTTGAACATTTACTCATTTTTGATGTGTTTTTCCTCTCACTTGTGACAAGAAATGTTTAGTCGTACAACATTACTTCATCAAAATCCAGATTTATCACCATTTACATCATACTAACAGTTGTGTTATCCGAAACTGGTACATCATACTAACAGTTGTGTTATCCGAAACTGGTACATCATACTAACAGTTGTGTTATCCGAAACTGGTACATCATACTAACAGTTGTGTTATCCGAAACTGGTACATCATACTAACAGTTGTGTTATCCGAAACTGGTACATCATAATAACAGTTGTGTTATCCGAAACTGGTACATCATACTAACAGTTGTGTTATCCGAAACTGGTTTACTTCTTCCATGGGTTACATAATGTATTACATGTTTTATTCTATACAGCCACAGGATATATTCCAGCTATTGGTTACTTGGGATAATATTTGCTTCCACTATGTCATGACCTTTCTCCCTCTTTCCAATTTTTTGCAACACGTAAAATTTCGTGACGTTTTGATGCGACAAAAACAAAACCGTTCAATTACATGTTGCACAATATATATTGCTTTGGTTTGCTATTTATCTTCATGATGTTGGCCAAGAATATAACTGATCAGGGTGTGATAAACTAGTTACAACCGGTTAACAAAATCTTCCTCTAGCTTCGTATATTTATCTGTTTGCAACGTTGTGTCTATAGTGTCTGTATACTAATCGTCTTGAATTTGGTGCACAGGGATTTCCTGCTCATAAACTATGTAGTTATTTCAAGTTAGCCTAATCTTACGCCCATGTCTCCTCACATGAAATTAGTTTCCAAAATGCGCTCCTCCTCGATATGAGTTACTCACGCATCAAGAGCTACACAGATGTTACCTATAGAAAGGATTAACCTTAGCTTCTTTGTCGCCGGAACCATATGTTAACTTCCTGTTTGTATCAATTTCATCTTCATCTTTATATAGAGACAATATACAATATTTCATTATCAAACTGGGTTAGAAAGCTTACAAATCAGCGTCACTTAGCATATTACATGATTTTCCATTTAGAATGGATGGAATATTCCCAGTTCAACTTTACCTCAAACGTGCGGTTAGTTCATGTTTTATTGACATATACTAAATTATGTTGTTCCTTTGATCTAGTTGAGCTCTGTATCTTTAACTTGGTAACAGCTGTTGTGTTCTTACCGTCTCGGCTGTAATTGCCATGTTCCCCACATCTATAGCCTTTTATTATTTTTAGCATTTCTTCAGAAGAGTTCTTTTCCCATAAAAACTTTTTATCTGCAATTTCTGACAATACGTTTTTCATGCTACACTTATTGTTTTGTGATTTATTCTTTCCATTGTGTGCAACTAATTGTATAGAAGAGAACTAACTGTCTGCACTAGTTGTCCCTAATTCAACAGCGTAAGACTAGAAAGAAGGTAGCTAGTCATCACCACCCACTGCCAACTCTTGGGTTACTTTTTTACTAACCAGAACACATCAGAGCAACAACTTACACACTGGGACGTGTAGAACGTCAGAACTACACAAATACTTTAAGATAATAGGAGGTTAAATCAAATCAAATTCGTGGCAAGAACTTAGGCTTAAAAGTATTTCAAGCCTCAGAAAATATTTTGTGACTTGAAAGGCAATTTGTGGTGGTCAGAAACGTTTCTTTAATAAGATGTATTTTGAAGAATTTCTTATATATTTAAGTATTTCAACCAAGCTTGTACGTGAATCGGTATGTTGCACCGTGAGACTAAAATAGTGAATTATTTACTAACCAGTTAAAACAAACAAAAAACTTGACACCTTAATTAGGGATGAATATAATATTGAACTCGTGAGGTTTTCTGAATTTACATTAAGAATCCGGTTAAAACTAGTTTTAACTTAACATTTGTCACAGACGTCACGCCTCTCTTTTTCTATTCGATGGGCAGTAAGCTCGTAACCAACGAAATCATTGAATTTTGCCCCTCCCATTCTACACCGCTTTTACAAATATGTCGAACACCAATTTCGCCAACTCTAAACTTTTATTTATATTTTTTATCACCAAAGACTAAATTGAAAAAAGTACACATCCTACAACATGGAGAGCCCTAATACTATGGATATAATGCTGTTAGACCCGTCTGAGCATTATCGGCCAGAGAAAAAGAAAATGGAAGAATTTAGAACATTTAGTGCTGAAGAGGTAAGAGTAGATTTCTAATGTTTATAAAAATGAAACGTATATTTTACTGAATTACTTGTCAACCAGATTTATCCTTAGATATGAAATATCAAGCAGTCTTTGACCAGAAGGTAATATTAAGTAATATTGGAAATAAGAATGAAATAGTAGAATTACTGGATTGATTTTAGTTATGACCTATGTGGGTAGATGACGCTGATTAGATTTATTTTAAATTTGGCGCAAAGCTACACGAAGCTTATCTGTGGTAGCCGTCCCTAATTTTGCAGTGTAAGATTAGAAGAAAGGCAGCAAGTCATAACTAGCCTTTGCAAAAGTAAAAAATCGTGTGCACTTCAGTACCAATGCATTACATGAATCAGTGGAAAATGTGTACGGACGGAACTTTTACTTGTTCTTTAACATTCTTTCCAGGACAGTTATATTCAAAGGAGAGTACGAGAAACTTACATGAAAATGCACACGAACCAAACGGTGGACTTCGTTCGAAACAGAGTAAGTAAGTTTATAGTAATTTTAACAATATTACGATAAATTACATTCAACTTTACTTACTCTTAAAATTTGGAAAAATTGTATCTATTGATAAGGTGTTTAATTTAACCCCGAACAATATGTATGTAAAAATGGCTCGTTTAGGTTGAGAAAATATTTTACATAGAGGAGCGAACAACGTTTTGACCTTCTTTGGTCGAACATTTAAGCACGCCCTCTACATTCCGACACTCAGTTACACAACCTCTTTCAAATATGTGGTCAGCTTCCGGTCAGTTACCTGTTTCTTTCTTTGTGAACCTGACGATGACCGAAGAAGATCGAAACGTTGTTCGCTCCTCTACGTAAAATATTTTCTCAACCAAAACGAGCCGTTTTTACATATATATTTTTCTATACAAGTGGGTTTTCTCGACATCACTGATTAACCCCAAACAATATTTAACAAATCACTGCCCTATATTAATTCATGTCGTATGTTTATGGATTTGTATGGTTCAGAATTCTTCTCACAATTTTAGAATTTACAGGGCCATACCTTGCATACGGATTACAGGTGATCTATTTTAGTCGTATGACGAATCTCTCTTTGTCGCGGCAGGTTTGATTGGTACATTTGATCCTATGTAAATTACGGAGGATATTTTATACTAGTTTTAGTAAAAAGATTTATACATTTTTGTAATCTTACTTACTTAATTGTAGAACACGCTGTTAAATTTAATCTTTGCTGCCTATAAATCGTGTGTTTATATCACAGTTTCAAGTAGATATTTGTAACTCTCAATAGCACGAGTTTTAAAAATGTATATTTAAAAAGGTTGTTCTTATACAACATTTCTTCTCAATTTCTTATAAATATAAACTCATTATCGTAAACTGTAAGTATTCGAAATTTATAAATGTTAACTTGTTTTTATCTTAGAAAACTTACTGGTGCAACTTCAATAAAACACAGATGACAATCATGGAGGCTTTAGAGAAGCTAAATGCACTAGTAGATGAAAGTGACCCAGATGTGGATCTCCCTAACATCATCCATGCTTTTCAGACAGCAGAGAAAATTCGTACAGCTCATCCGAATCTAGATTGGTTTCACCTAACTGGGCTGATTCACGATCTGGGAAAAGTGATGGCTCTTTACGGCGAACCCCAGTGGGTAGTGGTAGGGGACACTTATCCATTGGGCTGTTCTGTTGCTGACTCGGTAGTTTATAAAGCCACGACATTCAAAGATAATCCTGACCAGAAAGACAATCGTTACAGCACCAGATTTGGAATGTACAAAGAACACTGTGGTTTAGAAAACGTTCTGATGTCATGGGGTCACGATGAGTATCTGTACCAGGTGTTGGTCAACCACAAAACCTCTTTACCAGAAGAAGCTCTGTACATTATCCGCTTTCACTCATTTTACCCCTGGCATACGGGGGGAGACTACCTCTATCTCTGTAACAACAAGGACCTTTCGATGTTACCTTGGATCAGGGAATTCAAGTGAGTTGTTTCTGTGGAAGGGTATTTAGAGTTAATATACGCAACATCTTCTTAACTCCAATACAAGATGATAAAATCATCATATCTTTCGAGAGTGAGCCTGATGAAGACAAATTCATTGATCGAAACCTCTAAGGTTTCTATAATTTTGAGATTGTGTGTATAATAACTCGTATTTATTTTTTAATTTAAAGAATTCTGCGATATTACAATCGAAAACTAACATTTTCTTATTCGATTTTACAGTAAATTCGACCTTTATTCCAAGTCAGAAGACATACCAGATATCGACAGTTTAACTTCTTACTACCAGTCTTTGGTAAACAAATACATTCCTGGAATTGTACGGTGGTGAACAAAGTAGAAGGTTTGAAGATTTCACAAGCTGCTCTTTGACATCCTGAAAATAATGTATGCTTTGTTTAGATTTTAACTGTTTTAAATATATACCAGCATGAATAACGCTAGGTCATGAAATTGAAATGTATGCCTTTATTCGATAAATATTTAACTAAGTGTTTAAATTCCTAAGGAAAAATAAATAGTCTGTCGCTAACCCTAACAACTCCCTTAAGAAAGTGACAAAGTATACACGTCGATGATTTCAGAACTTGGTCTCAAACAGTAAACATCAATATACTGACGCTATAGTTAGAAAAAAATAGTCCATCTTTATTCACTAGATGCTAATAATAATAACTTATTACTATTACATGGAAAGCAAAGTTTTTTGTTGTTTTTTTGTGCCGTTACTGACAAAATGTGTAAATGCCTCCACTATGCCCTACAGTCACACTAGGTGTAAAATATGCGTGACTTATCTGTTTACAATAAAACAACAATTTAACAACAGTTTACAACAAAACAAAAAAACCCTGTTCATTAACCATTGAACGGTATCATTAACACTGTCGTTAAAGTTTATTACAGAAACATGAAACGTACAATAGATGGTAATGACCGTTATTGTAATTTCAATGTTAAATTAGGATAATCGCTATGTCAGTTGACGGTATTGAAAATTTAACGTTTAATTTCTGGTTGAAGCATTGTAGAAACTATCTTATTTATAACAAGATTGATTTAATAATTAACATTCTCGGAAATATGGCGAACTCTTCTGTTCAGCTACCCCGTAGGTCATCTCGATGTAGTAAACACCAATTACCAACTGTTTAGATTAACGTGGCCTTGCTACGTAACCCTTAAACAGCAGGAATGTTGTAGATAACAACATCAATCAATGATAGCCGCCGTTTAAGGGTTAACACTTTTCAGTAATGTACTATGACAAAATAGCAGTAAGTCTATGGGATTATAACGTAAAAATTTGGGGTTTGATTCCCCATAATTGGTAGAGCTGCTAGACCAACGTGGCGTCGCTTTAAACCAAACAAGTTTCCACTATATATTATATTATGTCACGGTGCACACACTTTTCCCCAAACTACATCTTTACAATATGTTTTCAAATATACCCAGTATTTTCTTTGCCATCGTCACTTTACACAATAGTAGTAAAATGATTACATGTAAATAAATTTGAATTCCTACGAAATATTTGACGTGTTAAACAGATAGTAATTCTCACGTGAAATTCTATGATGTAATTGCCGCGTTCTGAGTTTTATTTTAACAGGTAGCAACTGAACATAAAACTGTTTCATGGAGAACGAGTTAAAAATAAGTTTTAATAAGTTTACGAACTTACACCCTTAAAATCAACGGGTCGATTCCCTATGATGGACACGGTAAATAGTCCGGTTTCGCATAAACATGTATTAATACTTTTTCAATAATAACAGTTATATTCGAGTGTTTTACCTAAACCGCACGTAAAAGTAATTTGCCTCACATATAGTTACACATTGGGATCTCTGTGCTCTGCCCACCACGGGTATCGAAATCCGGTTTATAGCGTTTTAAGTCCGCAGATATATACCGCTGTACCACTAGGGGGCGTGTTCTTGGACAAACATGTAAGGTGAATTGATAGAGAGTTTAAGTCGTAAAGGTTTAAAGCTGTTTAAGTTGTTACGATGTTGTTATTATTTCTTTTATAACGAACGTAAAACATCTTCGACCAATCTCATGGCCAGGTGGGTTAAGGCGCTCGACTCGTAATCTGAGGGTCGTGGGTTCTAATCCCTGTCGCACCAAACATGCTCGCCCTTTCAGCCGTGGGGGCTTTATAATGTGATAGTCAATCCCAGTAATCGTTGGTAAAAGAGTTAGCGGTGGGTAGTGATGACTAGCTGCCTTCCCTCTAGTCTTGCACTGCAAAATTAGGGACGGCTAGCATAGATAGCTCTCGTGTAGCTTTGCGCGAAATTAAAAAAACACAAACTGACGAATAACTAATGAATTAGTTTGTGTTAAAATTATCTTCAAAGATTTTGTGAAGTGCGTACAAATAAGGGGAGATGTAACAATAAAAAGAAAAACAAAATCTGACGCTTCTTGGACAGTCAAATTATTACGGTCATTCGAAATCCTTGCTTCTCTAGACACAAAATATTTGTTAATTGCAACTTATGAAACAATAAAGCCACCAACAGTTAACTTAAAATAAATTAACCATTCGTGTATTAGCTTACTTATATTGACTTTCGCAACAGTTTTTGTCCTAATCACAGCCTTTCTTCAAATAATTTTTTTTATATATTTATTTTATTATGTTTTTCATTTGTAAAATTTTTGAATATTTTTGTGTAAATTAATTTATTAATTAATGAATATAAATTTTGTGCAATAAAAACACGAAGCGATGAATATAAGATATGACAATCAACTAACTATAATTTATATTTTCAGATGTTCCTAATGGATGGAAGGAAACATCTTCGACATGTGATGTAACTAAACCTTCTACAACATTTCAGAATAAGCGCATGTTCTCCAACATGCCGCGGTTCTGATGTTAGTTCGTTCCAAGTGCAGAATGTAAGTGAAGCAGTCATGACTTTGAAACCACTGGATCTCTTTTGCAGAAGTATCTCTACAAGACATGGGCCTATTCCGTCGAAAGTACTTTTAAAATCAAATTTCGTAAGAAATGTTTGGGACCTCACTGGTTTAATTCGTGATATCGATTGTATTATAATAAAGCCAATAATGCTGCTCCATACCGTTTTTCGGGTTTCGCGTAAATGCACACAAGGCCTATCTGGGCTAGCCGTCCCTAATCTAGCAGTGAATGACCAAAGGGAAGGCAGATTGTCACTCTTGGGCGACTCTTATCAACGAATAGTGGAATTGATCGTCACTTTATAAAGTCTCTACAGATGAAAGGGGCAACCATACTTGGTTGGACTGGAATTCGAACCCGAGACCCACAAATTGCGCTATTTTGTTTTTGACACACTTCGTTTACCAGTGGCTCAAGGAACCAGAAACTCAGATTTTGGCAAGTATATGAAAAGAAACTAGTTGATGATGTACAATCTTCAACACGAGCTTATGTTTAGCAAGGAAAAGAAAACTTCATCAGAACCAAGGAGAGACAGCACTTGTAATATAATTCGTCCGATTTTAACCTTTCTCTCCGAGACGATGATTCTTTTTCCAACATTATTTATGAAGTTGTTGAACTTACTGGGATCCAGATGTGTTCGACTATCTACGAAAAACATCACGAGTACCTCTAATTAATATCAACGTCATTTGAAATTCTTTGGGATTAGATAATATAAATCTTCATCAACAGAAATAAAATACCATAACCTTGGCCTATACAAAATCGCTGATGTTCCTGTGTTGCTTGGTGTGCAGTTGTAAATGGCATAGGTTGTTGAATTTTTTAAACTAAGTACCAAAATGCCCTGAACATCCGGTAAACTGTAGAATGTAGTTGTAATCTGATTTCCAACAACGTTTGGACATTACACTGGATTACACACACGTGTCAGTTGGTTCCCAAAGTACGCATTATCTTGAATCTTTCTTTAATTTCGTGATTGAGGACAAACGTTTAAATAAAAATAATTTTATGTGGTATTCCATAAAATGCTTTCATTTACTGGAAGTAGTACAAAATTAACGAACCGAACATTTGTGTGTACCAGTGAAGGTCAAAGTGTACATTGCATGACCTATTAGACATTTATATGTTATATATCTGAATAGAGTTATGAACTATTAATTTTAAGTTAAATTAAAAACATGCTGAAAAAAGCAAATAAAGATACCCATTTGAGATGTTATGAAAATTTAGTTATGTTCTTTCTATTCTTCACATGAATAGCACACTTGAACCTCCAACTGTTATCCTTTTACAAAACTATGGAGTACAAATAATTTTAACACCACAATTTTTGTTTCTGAGTGTAGAACAGACTTGCACATTTTTTACTAACCATACTTCGTGTATGTACATAACAGTAAATTAAGAATTATAGTTAAGGTTTCTTCTCCAACGAGTTGGTCCTGCACAGGACAGTTAAGGAAACTGGTATATCGTATTAAGTACAACACACAGATCCAACCGAGCACAATTTATATTACCAAGCCTACAGTAGTAACCGTCAGTGAAACCTCTAATATCTTTGAATTATATTTAACCCCTGCCTGGTCACTCTGATGAATTTTGGATATTAAATGTCATGAAGCTTCCAAACATATCAACCCTGCAGTATTCTAGAGTTCTAGCGTTAGTTTCAGAACCAAAAACCACAAGAATTGACGAATATTTTAAGTAATACTTCACTAGTGTTTATTAAAAAGTAGCTCACAGCAGTGGTTCTCAGACTTAAGTAACCTGAGTACCCCTTTTTTTGTGGATCCCCAAATCTATTGATGTTGTCTTAAAAAAATTGTGTACACAAAAAGCTGTATTCCAAAACCAAATGTTTTAATTCACACACACAAAATTACTGTAAAAATATTTGTTTATGAAATTTAGGACATGACTTACAGACCCAAATGTGAGAAACACTAGCTTACAGTACTGACGTTACTAAGACCATCTGTAATGTTGAACAAACACTTTAAAACTCAAGTTCTGTCTTCCACAGACCATTTTACAGAACAAACTTTTATAGAATACTGGATTTGATTTGGACTGGTCTGAATTTTATTCTCTGGAAGCCTGTTGCCACTCTCATGCCCAATGATTGTTTAGTGTGGAGAAGTGGCACATATGGCAAGTCTTTGGTGGCATATATCTAAATATCTGCTATGGACATCTGGTTTCTACATACAAGCTACTTAATTTAAAGTTATGAAATTCATCACAGACTTATTTATACCTGGTAAAGAAGGAACAGATATGTATCCATATTCAGCTATCTTTATTACTTAGTTGTAGATCTGACCCTCACAGCACATTCTCTAGGGCACTCCTTGGCACTTAAAGCTGCCAAGATCAAGTTTTGTAGCATCATGGTATAGCAGCATATCAATGAGTCAACAGTACATTGGTGGCACTTTTACAAAATGTTATCTGCATTTTGCACATGTCCCCTGAGTAATGTTGTCATTGTGTACATTGTGTATGCCATATATACGATGTTTACACAGAATATTTTGAACTACACTGTGAGGTCTTCTTTTATTGTCTGCTCTATCACTTCATAACAACACATGAAATTGTTATTTGTATGTAACTGTATATAACATTGGAGACGAGTGTACACATACTTGGTGTGTTAACATGAGTAACAAAACCTACTGTGCATCTGTCATTCTACTTTTCATGTCAATGATAAGATCTACCGACTGTAAGCTATGAACACAGTGTACTTTATACAGTAATTTTAATAACACTAAAGTTTCACTCAAATGAAATTGAACAAGATAAACCTTCTACATTGGTATTTATAAAAAAATGATACAACTTTTTTTTACATAACTACCAAACCATTTATAAGCTTTTATAAAATGGTAACATGATAAAGACAACTGGAGTGGTCATTACATTGTTTTAAGAAAAAAGTGAATACTTATTATATTCAATAGAAAAATTACTGACACAACCACTTTCTCCAATGAAACATTCTGAACCTGGTTTTGAACTAAAGGTTTGATACTTCATCAGTCTATTCAGAATTTTCTTCTGATGATGGTGGCGTACTTTCAGCTGGCTCAGAAGCTTCGTCTTCAGATTTCTAAAATAAAAAATCAGAGAAAAAGTACAAAATAAAGTAAATGAAATACAGAACATAAACATAAAGACACTAGTGTTTATAGTTAGAACATCATTTATATATAGACATACTGGCAAGAAATAAAGACACTAGTGTTTAGTTAGAACATCATTTATACATAGACATACTGGCAAGAAATAAAGACACTACTGTTTAGTTAGAACATCATTTATATATAGACATACTGGCAAGAAATAAAGACACTACTGTTTATAGTTAGAACATCATTTATACATAAACATACTGGCAAGAAATAAAGACACTACTGTTTAGTTAGAACATCATTTATATATAGACATACTGGCAAGAAATAAAGACACTACTGTTTATAGTTAGAACATCATTTATACATAAACATACTGACAAGAAATAAAGACACTACTGTTTAGTTAGAACATCATTTATATATAGACATACTGGCAAGAAATAAAGACACTACTGTTTATAGTTAGAACATCATTTATACATAAACATACTGGCAAGAAATAAAGACACTACTGTTTAGTTAGAACATCATTTATATATAGACATACTGGCAAGAAATAAAGACACTACTGTTTATAGTTAGAACATCATTTATACATAAACATACTGGCAAGAAATAAAGACACTACTGTTTAGTTAGAACGTCATTTACATACAAACACTACTAGATAATATCAGATAAATACACTACACCATGTAATCTACAAGGTGGTTTAAATCCACAATAATGGAACAGCACTAAAATCTCACAGATACAAGTTATAACACTAAAGTTTTGGTCTACTGTTATATATCTAAACTTTATATAAGTTGCTAGATAGCTTGTACAGTTTTTAATTTACACAGCAGGTATTATACTTGAGATACATAAAACACTTCTTCACAACATTTATCATAAACTCTTTTCAGACTCAGTAGTGGAACTTGACTGTCACCTTGTGACCACAAAGAGTGACTTTTTTTTTCTTCCTTTAAAGAACCACAGAGATCAAAGGTCTCAGTGCACTAACCAGTATAGTGAAACAAAGGATATATCATAAAGTGTCATTTATATACACAAACACATTTCTCAGTGCACTGACCAGTATAGTGAAACAAAGGATATATCATAAAGTGTCATTTATATACACAAACACATTTCTCAGTGAACTAACCAGTATAGTGAAACAAAGGATATATCATAAAGTGTCATTTATATACACAAACACATTTCTCAGTGCACTGACCAGTATAGTGAAACAAAGGATATATCATAAAGTGTCATTTACACACAAACACATTTATTCTTTCCAATAGTTTACAAACACACACACACCTTTTTCTTTCTTGGTTTTAATGGCTTCTCATCGTCACTTTCACTAGAAGTGCCCGAACTGCTAATGTATTCTTTACTTTTGAAAGTTCCTGGAGATTTGGTTGGAGAGGCTTTTTTGTCACTTTCCTTTTTATCTTTTCTTTTCGTTCCTCTCTCGGTAGTTGTGGTGCTATATAAATACACAGAAAAGTTGTGTCTATATGTTATAAATTACATTGGATGTATATAGAAATGAGCACTAGTTAACAAAGGTAAAAATTTGTTTGAAAATCTTAGAGATTTGTATCACTAGCAATTTAACGTAACCTTGTAACGTAAATAAACCACCCTATAATAACCTTGTCACATAAATAAACCACCCAAAAAACCTTGTCACGTAAATAAACCACCCTATAATAACCTTGTCACATAAATAAACCACCCTATAATAACCTTGTCACATAAATAAACCACCCTATAATAACCTTGTCACATAAATAAACCACCCTATAATAACCTTGTCACATAAATAAACCACCCTATAATAACCTTGTCACATAAATAAACCACTCTATAATAACCTTGTCACGTAAATAAACCACCCTATAATAACCTTGTCACGTAAATAAACCACCCTATAATAACCTTGTCACGTAAATAAACCACCCTATAATAACCTTGTCACATAAATAAACCACCCTATATTTCTATGACAAGGTTATTTTAATACATCCAATTATTAGAGGTGGCCACATTTCTCTCAAATTACTTCACACAGCAGAAGGCAGAAGTTAAAATGTAGTGGGTCAAAGCACCTGACTCCTAGTTTGATCTTCCATCAAAGCAGAAGAGTTTGACATTTGCACTTGGACCACATGTGGCAGACAGAACATTCCCAAAGCTTTTAGGTGCTATGACCACAGACGTTTTTTATTATTGGTTAACGTATGTTGAGAACAACTGGCAACAAACATTTTTCTTTCATTTCTAGGTTAAATTCTCATATCATGTGTCTTGGTTTCGGCTTACACACAAGATAGCTTTGAATTTCAAAAATCTATTGTTCCACATTTAAGCTTATTTACTTAAAGAACAGAGTAAAAACATGATACTTACATCTTACCAGATATCATAAATGCATTTCATATTAAAATCTGAAGTATTATTATAAGTAATTATCATAATTAATAACAAGAAAACAAAAATTAGTTCGTAAAGAAATCGTCCAAATATTTAAGACTAGAAGTTTCAACTGGACAGCAATCAATTTTCACTTGCAAGCTCAAAGTGAGCCTTATAAATCTATGTTAAAGAATTATTTTAATGTTTTATTCAACATGGAAATAAGAAGAAAGTGGTTCAAACTAAACAGTACCTTATGAATACATGGGCCAAGTGACCAAAATGGTTCAAACTAAACAGTACCTTATGAATACATGGGCCAAGTGACCAAAGTGGTTCAAACTAAAGAGTACCTTATGAATATATGGGCCAAGTGACCAAAGTGGTTCAAACTAAAGAGTACCTTATGAATATATGGGCCAAGTGACCAAAGTGGTTCAAACTAAACAGTACCTTATGAATATATGGGCCAAGTGACCAAAGTGGTTCAAACTAAACAGTACCTTATGAATATATGGGCCAAGTGACCAAAGTAGTTCAAACTAAACAGTACCTTATGAATATATGGGCCAAGTGACCAAAGTGGTTCAAACAACAGTGCCTTATGAATACATGGGCCAAGTGACCAAAGTGGTTCAAACTAAACAGTACCTTATGAATATATGGGCCAAGTGACCAAAGTGGTTCAAACTAAACAGTACCTTATGAATACATGGGCCAAGTGACCAAAGTGGTTCAAACTAAACAGTACCTTATGAATACATGGGCCAAGTGACCAAAATGGTTCAAACTAAACAGTACCTTATGAATATATGGGCCAAGTAACCAAAATGGTTCAAACTAAACAGTACCTTATGAATATATGGGCCAAGTAACCAAAGTGGTTCAAACTAAACAGTACCTTATGAATACATGGGCCAAGTGACCAAAGTGGTTCAAACTAAACAGTACCTTATGAATACATGGGCCAAGTGACCAAAATGGTTCAAACAACAGTACCTTATGAATACATGGGCCAAGTGACCAAAGTGGTTCAAACAACAGTACATTATGAATACATGGGCCTAGTGACAAAATTGGTTCAAACTAAACAGTACCTTATGAGTACATGGGCCAAGTGACCAAAGTGGTTCAAACTAAACAGTACCTTATGAATACATGGGCCAAGTGACCAAAGTGGTTCAAACTGAACAGTGCCTTATGAATACATGGGCCAAGTGACCAAAATGGTTCAAACTAAACAGTACCTTATGAATATATGGGCCAAGTGACCAAGTCAGAGATTTCAAGAGTTCATATATGGATGTCCCTAACTCTAAACAAATGACCAGATAAGTCTACCACAAGACCCTTGTTTGGTTCTTTGAAGCATCAGAACTGGCTGTCACACATAGCTAAATGAGCAGGTCATATTCAGTAGCATCACAAATTTAACCTATGATCTATAGCCCAATATACTACACTTGGTCAATGAAAACACTTTAAAAATGTCACTGAACCAGTCAAGTTAAACCCTTTTAACCTTCCAATTTTAAACTTATCAAAACATATATGAGAAAAGTGACACTTCATTTGTCCTCAAGCTTCTAAATATGCCTTAACTGGTCACAGTTGAAATTCAAGTCTCTCATTAAATACATTGGCAGTAAACATCACATCTTCATACATATATAAACAGTCATTACAAAACAATACCATTAGTTATTTCTTTTGTTTTCAACTCAATATGATGAATCTTACCCTCCAACACTAGCTTTGTATTCAGCCATAGCTTTCTCGTATTCTTTCTTTGCTTCTGCTGCCCTTGCATCCCACTTCTAAATACATCACATTTAATTAATATCATTAATGTTGGTTCTAAAAAACTCACAAACTTGTAAATACATTAGGACTGAAGAGATTACATTTTAACATCACCATGCACCTTACAATGTACACAGACATCTTCCACATAAATCATTATTGCTACCAAGCGTGTTTCTTCCAGTACACTAAATTAACTCAGTAAAAGTGACTTTAGTCCTACTGAAGTGGACGTACAGTCAAGACCAGAACTGAAAAGAATAATTTCTACCACAACTAAAACTGAGTGTATTTCATTATTTTATCACTAAATGACATTACCATTATATAAATTATTTTATTTTAAACAGATATCCTAAAAATAATTCTAAAATAGTTTTAATCAAAATATCAGCTGTAAAAACTAGGTTTAGTTCTTCTGGTTTAGTGAAACTGAGGCATTTTACTGAAGAAAAAATAGCTGAAGAAGTCCTTTGTATCGTAAAATTTTTCATTTAGTGGAATAAAACAGACCATGTAATTAAAAACAAGTATCTTTAATGCATTTCTAGTTACCACCAATGTAACAACAGAGAATGAAGTAATGCTTTTTTTTTTTATTGTCCCATTGAAATAGTAATATTTATCCTTCTCAACAACTCCCGAGCTATCTATTTATTCGTTATTACCGACTTGTCTTTTAGTTCCTTCCACATATCTCCACCTTTCTTAGTGATTTCTGTGATGGAGATACCAGGGTTTTCCTTCTTGATCTTCTCGCGGTTCTCGTTCAGCCACAGAAGGTATGCACTTTGTGGTCGCTTTGGTTTGTTTTCATCCTTTTCTTTTTTCTTCCGTCTTTTCTTTAATCCTGGTTCTTTCTGAAATTCAAACAACTCTGCAGTTTAAAACAAATCTAAGTTTACATTTATTAAAACGTCTATATTCTTTTAATGCTTTTCGATGTACAGGTTTCGAACAACTTGCTTAAAATATCCCACTTCACTTTAACGACCTTCAAAGTGTTTCCTTCCTTTGTCACGTTTTATGACGGCTATTGTTTTTCTTCAAGATATTGCTACAGTATTCCTACTAGTTTCAGGTCAAGAAATTATTTTGCTTACAATAGCTTCTATCATTATGAATTAGCTTCAAATAATTATATAAGTATGGGTTCTAAAACCAGAATTTTAAACATTATATGGGTACATAAAATGTGGGCTAACAACACCTGATGACAAAAATACATTTTCTTACATGATTCTTCTTTGCATATGTATTACAACTCAACTCAGACATATCTGTTGCTGTACCTAATTTTGAACTGCCGAACAGAGAGAAGGTAACTTTTCTATGGCCGTTCTGTTACAATATAACCCACATCATTATTTTATTGTTTGTCTATAGCTAATAACTAGAGGTTGTTTAGCAACAGGTGTTTCATTTAGCAACACAGGTTGCAAGTTGAGCACAATTACCACAAGGACATCACAGGCCCCATACAATTATACTACAAATACCCCTAACAAATTAACTGCCAAACAAACAACTAAAAAAAAAACTATACATCTAATTAGCCTTAACAATGAACACATATAAAATTACACTGTGAAGGCAAAAAGAAATAAGTTATTTTTTTTAAGTGTATAACAAACCTCACTGAAGTTCAAAAACATTCACTGGCTATCAAAAACAGCACAACGCTTGTGTCAAGATATAATTTCATAACAAATTTAAGATTTGATCAGTTATCTTAGATTTATTTAAATATGATAGTAGTTTAAAATACAACACTAAAACATCAGTAACATTTTATAAACAGTCCTCCTTGACATTTAAACACACTTTACTGTAGGCCACTGTTTAACTTTATAGAATTTACAGTTTAATATCTGAAAAATTACATTATGCAGTTAACTAGATAACACTTCTAAATAAAGTCTGTTAGAATGGAACCCTTTTCATACAACTCCAATAATGCAATTTCAATTTATTGTGTACCAAAAATAAAAAGATTCATCTGTGTTAGCATGATATATTTAATACACTAGAGATTATTTATTGAAAACATTACAATGTCCTTCCTAGAAGTCTTTTAGTTTATGTTGAAACTGATTTTTAACATACCAGTTTATATACAGAGATTTACCTGATGTTCATCACTTATTTCCAACGCCAAAGGTTTCAAAATGAAAGGCCTGTATTGTTAGATTATACAAGAACTATGTTAAGTAATAATTATTAATCTGTTACATCAAAGCTGGATACAGCATTAAAATAAGTTGATTTTCTAGATTTAAGCTTTTCAAGATACCAGTCGATCATTTTTAATATTTATTGGTAGTTAAAAGGAAACATTGTTTGAGTAAAGAATTGAAAGGATGTGTGAATTTATGTAGCTCAAAATACAAACAATTTTAAAAAATTAGATCAAAACATGGTGATAAACCCTTTGTTCTTCAGACTCTGTTTTTTGTTCCTTAGGAGAAGAAACATATTAAACCAAAAGAATCAAGTATTTTTGACAGATAAGAACAAATCCTGGACTCAAGTTTCCACACTTAGAGTGACACTCATTTTCAAACTGAAATTTCCATAAAACCTTCAGGTGAAGCAAAAACACGTTTTTAACCCATGTGACGTCACTAAACACTTCCTACTTACGGTGAAAAACAAGCATAACACTTCATCAGCCCACACTGGACACTCACCAAGCATACAGTATAACAACACTTCTTCAGCCCACACTGGACACTTACCAAGCATACACTATAACAACACTACTTCAGCCCACACTGGACACTTACCAAGCATACACTATAACAACACTTCTTCAGCCCACACTGGACACTCACCAAGCATACAGTATAACAACACTTCTTCAGCCGACACTGGACACTCACCAAGCATACAGTATAACAACACTTCTTCAGCCGACACTGGACACTCACCAAGCATACAGTATAACAACACTTCTTCAGCCGACACTGGACACTCACCAAGCATACAGTATAACAACACTTCTTCAGCCGACACTGGACACTTGCCAAGCATACAGTATAACAACACTTCTTCAGCCCACACTGGACACTTACCAAGCATACAGTATAACAACACTTCTTCAGCCCACACTGGACCTTACCAAGCATACAGTATAACAACACTTCTTCAGCCCACACTGGACACTTACCAAGCATACAGTATAACAACACTTCTTCAGCCCACACTGGACACTCACCAAGCATACAGTATAACAACACTTCTTCAGCCGACACTGGACACTCACCAAGCATACAGTATAACAACACTTCTTCAGCCGACACTGGACACTCACCAAGCATACAGTATAACAACACTTCTTCAGCCGACACTGGACACTTACCAAGCATACAGTATAACAACACTTCTTCAGCCCACACTGGACACTTACCAAGCATACAGTATAACAACACTTCTTCAGCCCACACTGGACACTTACCAAGCATACAGTATAACAACACTTCTTCAGCCCACACTGGACACTTACCAAGCATACAGTATAACAACACTTCTTCAGCCCACACTGGACACTTACCAAGCATACAGTATAACAACACTTACCACTGTCTTAGCACTTCTGTTCTTCTTCTTTTCTTTAGGCTTCTTCTCCTTCAATGATTTATCATCAGATCCTGAAGCCTTATCATCTTCTTCTTCATCACTATCTGAACTTGTTGGTGGATTACTATCAAACCTACATTCAAATAATGATGAAGTTACAAACCTCTTTAGAGAAACCAAACTTCAATAAAACCCACTGTTACAATCACAAATGGAACTAATGCAGTAAGACCAAGTGATGAAAACTTAACCTATGAATAGAGCTATTATTATTTATTTTATAAACAATTCATAATACCTTCAAAATATACATCTAATTTTAATTTCATTTAGCCTACTGACATGAATTTAACATTACACCTTCAAAATATACATCTAATTTTAATTTCATTTAGTCTATTGACATGAATTTAACATTCAACCTTCAAAATATATATCTAATTTTAATTTCATTTAGCCTACTGACATGAATTTAACATTCAACCTTCAAAATATACATCTAATTTTAATTTCATTTAGCCTACTGACATGAATTTAACATTAAACCTCTAAGCCTAAAAGATTAAGTAAAGACGGCAGCCAACTGTAATACTTGCACATGAGATGAAACCAAATAACGTAGATATCCATTACAGGTGAACCACATAAAACATTCAGCTGTAGTTTACTTTTTAATTATAACCAAATACTCTTCTTAATTACAAAGATAAACAATCCTCAAGAACTTGGGTTTGGTTTGACTTTTATGTAAAGCTATATGAGGGCTATCTGTGCTAGTCATCACCACCCACTGCCAACTCTTGGGCTACTCTTTTACCAATGAATAGTGGGATTATAACGCCCCCACGGCTGAAAGGGCAAACATGTTTGGTGCGACGGGGATTCAGATCAGCAACCCTCAGATTACGTGTTCAGCACCTTAACTACCTGGCCATGCCGGGCCTCAACAACTTGGGATCATTGTCATTTTGCTGAAATGAATATCTAAGACTAGTCTTAACACAAAATTCATAAAGTTTCAGAGTTTACATAAGTTAGTTCTTCATTAGACGAAGTAATATATTAATATAGTTATGTCACGTAAGATTTTATTTACAACAGAGCAGGTAGTGTAAGGCTTTGTACTTCAGTATGTTGAGCCAGCTTCTGTTACATAAGTTTCTTCACACTTTATAATTGTGAAGAAATACATAAAATATTACCAAAAACCTACTTAAACCATTTCAATAGTGGTCATAAGAGTTTAGTATGACATTTTCTTTTGAAAACTGATGTAAATACAAATGGTTTTTTTTTAAAATAAACTGATAACCTAACAGTCTATCAGAACATCAAGGAACGTGATTGGCCAATCAGGAAAATGGCACAAAACAGTATATGCACACTTTAAATTTCTTAGTTTACTTTTGATCACGAAATTTCAAACATTCCTGACCAAAAGGCCCAAAACATAGTTACCTTTGTAGACTTTGTAGTTTATTTCAAAAGTTTCAATAACAGTGAAGAATCCTGGCAAACCTTGTTCATAAAATAGTTTAACGTTTACCTTCTGTACATTAACTTACTCTTCTGCCACTTCGCTGCCAGAATCTCCTGGATTAAAAGATTCGTCTGATTCATCCTCTGAAGATCCTCCCATGCCTCCAGTTTCTTCCTCCCTTTGTTTTCCTTCTTCTTTCACATGAGCAAGATAAGCATCTGGAACTGGCTCATCCTCCAAGTCTGAATCCACAAGTTCATCTTCATTGTATGTTGTGTTGGGTTTTTCCTTATTACAAACAGGACCACATTTTAAACACAAACAATATGTAAATACCACTACTATCAAGGCATGCCCACACTATTTACCACTTCTTCCAAAACTAATGTATGCTAAAAATAAAACAAATGACAAGGGCTCTTCCCTCCACATCGATCACAGCTGTTTTATGGTGAGCACTAAAAATCCTTGATGTAAGTTGAATGAGTAACTTTAATGCATGGTTGATTCCTCTGTTCAGCCCCATAGTTTATAAAGTACTTAGCCAGACTGATGTATAATGCAACGAACTTGATAACTTACACATAATCGATGACTGTTTGGCTTGTACTCTCTGATCATGCAAGTCAGACAGTTACTACTATTATTAACATGTTATGGGAGCATTTAACAAAAACCAAAATACAGGTCAACTTGCTTGTTATCAGACATCTAAAACCCTACTTTACATATATAGTTGTGAATCAGAAGCTTTGTGTTCATTCAATGTTGGAACTGACAGAATACTGGTGAATTAAAAGACACTTAGGCAGATTGATACATATTATGGGTAGGAGCTGAACTGAATATTTGAATTTTGTGCAAAGCTACACAAGGGCTACGTGCACCACCTGTCCACTATTTATTACTAGAGGGAAGTGGCTAGTCATCACCAACCACCACTACTTTACTAATGAATAGTGGGACTGATAATCACTTTATTGCATCCTCACAGCTCAAAGGGTGAGCATATTTGGCAGGGTGCAGATTCAAAATCCATGGCCCTCAAGTGCCCTAATCATCTGTCAAGCCGAGTTGTTGTAGATAAGAACACACAAGTCTGGCTGAAACAAATTAGGATAGGTTTACCCTGACTATACAAATAAACACAATTTCACAGAAGATTAACTACTGTAATTTTCCCCACCCCTTCCTAAAGCATCAATTCTTTTAACAGTGAACAATGAAAGCTCACTGGTTGCAGAGATATGAAACAATTTAGGGTAAATATAACAAACACTTATAAAATATATTAATTTATACTGGTAATTAAAAGTTACTCATCAATAACGAGAGAGAGATATTAATAAAAGAACTAATCCTTACAAATGAAGTTCCACGATTCTTGATACGTAGTTTCTTGTTATCAACAAAGTCAAACAGCTTTCCATACTCTTCCCTGAAAAGGCACAATGAATTTTAATACAGGTATATGCAAGTAACAACAACAAAAAAAGAAATGGACTAAAAATTAGAAAAATTTTTTATTTCTTCATGAATGTTTGGACACTTTTCATCACATACACTTTGTCATTATAACTTATTTTACTTAGTATAAGTTTTGTACCAATTTCATTATTCATTGTGACAGGTTAAGTACACAATAGAAGTATTACTACTCTGATTCTAAGAGGAAGTCAGTTAGAAAAAATGTTCGTTTTTTCCTAAAACTTCATATTTATACATGGTTTATCTATACATGTTCATATTTATACATGGTTTATCTATACATGTTCATATTTATACATGGTTTATCTATACATGTTCATATTTATACATGGTTTATATATACATGTTCATATTTATACATGGTTTATCTATACATGCATACATTAAAAGTGCCCTCTAAAACATATAAAAAAACGTTTACATGCTCTTTCTGTTACTAATTTTAAGAACAACTTTCATAACTTAAAAACCTTGAATGAATTACATATGTTACAAATTCACCTAAATTGTGTATGAAACATACATTTTGTTTATGATAATTTTGATTTACAGAAAATAAACTTTTGTTGCAATATTTAGGTCTGACATATGTACAATTTATTTTAGGCTTTTTTTATATTTATTTTTCTGTTTATAGGGAGGGTGAGAGATTGAACATTTTAAAAAATTATAAACCGACTAGTAAAATATTCAAATATATTAATTTTTGATATTTAAGAACATTTGAAGACATTTTTATAAATTCAAGGACACCTTGCAAGAGAGTTCCTAAAGTGGGAAGATTTTTAAGCTTATGTGAGTGTGTATATATGAGATACAAAACAGTATTAAGAATTCAAATGATTTTAAAGATTTCTTTTGTACTTAAACTCTTTCCTTACTTAGTGTGTCAGTGACGTCTCTTTAAACATAACATTTAAGAATACTAAACTTTAGTAGTTACAAAAAACAAACTAATAGTTTAATCATAAAATAGTTTCTTTATACATTTAGAACTGAATAAAAACTAAAACCATTGTTGCATTAAAGAAAATTTCAAAGGAATATAAACAAATATATGTTTCACCTCACATAATATCCATTGCTTAAAAGGTAATATACATATGTGTGTGAATCTCTAACAAAAAACTATAATGAGGTCTCACAAATGTTTAGAAATGAACTAAGTCAGATCGAGTTAAATGTTAATTTTGACAAAATGCTCTAGACAGGTTTGTTATAACAACAATTGTGAAATGTTCATGAACCTAAACTAGATATTAAGCACAAAGCTGCTAAATGTGCTCTGTCCACCATGGCTATTAAAACCCAATTCTTAGCATTATAAGTCCACAGACTTACCACTGAGTTGTGTGGCTACATGTAAAGGTATGAACAGAGACAAATCTACTCACTTTTCAATGCTACTAAAGGTGTGAACAGAGACAAATCTACCCACTTTTCAATGCTACTAAAGGTGTGAACAGAGACAAATCTACTCACTTTTCAATGCTACTAAAGGTGTGAACAGAGACAAATCTACTCACTTTTCAATGCTACTAAAGGTGTGAACAGAGACAAATCTACTCACTTTTCAATGCTACTAAAGGTGTGAACAGAGACAAATCTACTCACTTTTCAATGCTACTAAAGGTGTGAACAGAGACAAATCTACTCACTTTTCAATGCTACTAAAGGTGTGAACAGAGACAAATCTACTCACTTTTCAATGCTACTAAAGGTATGAACAGAGACAAATCTACTCACTTTTCAATGCTACTAAAGGTGTGAACAGAGACAAATCTACTCACTTTTCAATGCTACTAAAGGTGTGAACAGAGACAAATCTACTCACTTTTCAATGCTACTAAATGTATGAACGACACCATTTTTAGTTTCTACTTCAAAATCAAAAGATCGGGTGCTTCCACCACTTCGAGCAAAGTTGACGTTAGCTATTTCATCAAAGCGAATATGAACTGGAGGTTTATGAACAAAGATAATTCCTCGTTCCAAGGGATAAAGTAGCCCATTTCCAGCACGATAGGAACACGTGATAGCAGGAGTCCCAGAATGGCTGTGGAAAAAAAACAAAAGATGTCTAATGAAGTTACAAAAAACATCAGACTTTCATTAGCTAATAGCCTAGAAACATTTAATAATTACTATACATTAGTTTTAAAACTTATGAATTAGGTTTTACAAAAAATATTTTGTTGTGCCCTAATTACTCGAGAAATAACAGTAGAACCTCTTTTATCCAAACTGTATGCCCCAATGAGCTGATACAAATGCAGATCTTCAATATGAAAGAACATAATAATGGAGTTCCACTGTTGTATGATTTATTGTACACAAATACTTCATAGTTGATTTATATTATTATAATAAGTTTAAAACTTATTATGACTGTACGTCATATGTGATTATCTCTGTTTTTTAAGGTAAAATGTACTTATGTGAATACTAACCCACAAAAGTTGCCAGGAACTGTAATCTTCCTCTGGACCAAAGCTTTCATGATTCGACTGATGACTTCAAACGTTGGTCCACTCATCTCCTTCTGTAACTTGTCTTCATACTTTTCCTTGATTTCTTCCCTGAAGAGAAAACCACAGAAATTACTTACAAAGTACGATCAGTCATAAACAACCCTAGAGTAAATATTACATAGAAAGTGAGATTAATCTATTAAATCCTAGTGTGAACCTTCTGAAGACTGCCTCAGCTGTAACAGTAAAGGATAAAAAGAAATCTTTAACTTAACATTTCCCACTATAGTATTGGAAGCAATTCTGAAATTCTTACTCAGTGAGTCTCAGATCCAATGTTGTTTCCTCTTCCTTGCTGAACAACAAAATCAAGAAGTGATACCGAGTCTGACCTTGTTTAATTGGTGGATCTAAACTGATCTGGGAAGAGAGAGATCTGAATAACAGAGCTGTACAATATCTTGTATTTAATCAAAACTGATAAGTCTAACACTGAAATAACAAATACAACCTTAAGAAAACATCTGAAGCATTCCTTTGTTAAAATATAATGAATGTATTTAAAGTTACAAATTTATAGAAGAAAGCTGCAAATACCTCATACTGTTTATTTAGCAGACAATCATAACTGTCACAACATGTGGTACGTTATAGAGAAACAAACAATATGGAATTAGTGTCTGTATTATGTCTGCTCTTTTATAAACTTTAGATGTTTTAGTCATATTTTCATGTAAAATGTACATAAACTGAACATTATGAATGAATTAAAACTAAATGACTGGGATGACTGGATGGATTTTAGGTTTTTATTTTATAAATGAAAAACAGATATTTATAATAACAAACGTCTTTTTCAGTGACATCTAAGTTGTTCAACAACAAAATGACTCTTTATCTGGATATTTGCCAAAACATATATTTTATAGATTGTGCAAGTAGAGTTACCTGTGATAACATTTTGATACCTACCACAAAAAACATCTGACGACCATCTTTGTGGGGAAGAAGGAAAAGTCTCAAGACAGTTGTCAGAGGTATCTTGTAGTCAAAAGTCTTGCCATGAAGTTGGATGAAAGATGGAAACATTTTGATGTCGTATCGACCTCTAAAACCAGAAAGAAAGAAAAACAGCTACTGGAAAGGTGCATGAGAAATCTCAGATACATACTTGTTGACAAACAATAAATTTCATTTCAATTGAACATATAATCCAATAAATATTCATTTAATAGTTGTATTTTAAAACAATGTCAGAAATTTAAATATTAATCTAATTATCTTCAACTGTTTTACCAGAATTTGTTCTTTAAAAATCAGCTGATAACAAGAACCATACACTAAAATCCATTTAATCTGGAACAAGGTAATGAGTTGTATGTATCCACACACTTAACACTAGCACATTTCTGGTTAATGTGTCCATTGTCCTAGTAAAACTTAAAAGGCCCTAGCAAAATACTACTAGTATACATTTCAGAAGGAAGGTTTCAAACGTTGTTACCGTTGCGTATCAATGCACCCATGATACACGTATTTCAATCAATTATAAAGTGAAATCCCGACTATAAAAGGTAATATAATTGTGATTAGCAAGTTTGTTTCACTATGTGAAGATATGTTTTGCAATTCCCATTTAAGCTGTAGCACATACCAAGGCTATGTATCTGTAAATGGGAAAAGAGAGAGACTAGAATTTCAACTCATTTGACTAGTTAACAAAATAATTACCACATGGGTCTACCAGCTATCCTTATATCTGGTTTCAACTCTTGGTTAAACATTGTGTAAAATTGGTTGTGCAGATGACATAATAACAAAACTAAAATCACATACATCAGTTACTTTTTCCCACATTACTATTAATTTGCACATGATTAACGCATATTAGGCTTAACAGTTTCCAATATTTTTCACTTCAGTGTTTAAACTGTAACCTTGAATAATAAAATACTGTTTTTTAGCACAGAGTAGCAAATAACAGTAACATGATGCAGATTTTGTCAATCCAGGTGTTCCTGACCTGGATATACCAGTTGTCACCCCAGAAGACCAAATTTTTAGCTTTTGTGAAATGGTTAAAATAAAAGCAGTTGCATTTACAGTGAAACCTCACCAACCTTTAAAGTTTTAGAAGGAAATACTTCTGATGGATCACTCCTGGATTATTAAGACATTTGAACAGTCGAATCAGTTACTTTTATTGTAATAGATATCAATTACAGTGTGTGTGTCTGTTAATGTAAGATTGGGCATGCAACTGGTAGACCTACAGAATTTCGTCTAACAAACTTAACAGTTGGTTATTGTATGTCATCAATATTTATAAAAAATGCATGAAAGCTAACAATGATGTCATTTTCATCATCTTGTTAAAAACAATGACTTACTTCTTGAATGTAACATTCATCATGTTTTAATGTATCATCAGTGTGAAACACAAGAACAGCAATCGCTCTGATGACCTCTTGACATTTGTTACGGTTTACACTAGCATCCGTAATGCCAGTAAAACTGGTAACCACACCAAGTGGAGATGCTTTGAGAGATCTTCCCTAGAGTACACAGTGTAAGTGCTAACACAATCATGCCCTCATCTGATCAACCCCTACTTGACTCTTGTCGAGTCACATATTGATTACTAAACCATGTAACAATTACAAATACATGCTTGTTATAAGAAATAAGTGTTGAACTTTCAAATGTAAATAAACATATCATTAACTAAGTTTCTCTTTGTGAAAGATCATGAGGGTTGTCAATATTTGGATTAATGATTATCAAAATGAGTTTTGATAGTGAAAGAAATATCTGGAAAGGAAATGTGACAGAACAAGCTTACATGCCAGTATTTATTAAACTTTAACACACAAAATAAATAATTGTGACACAGTTACTTTTAAAGAAGATAAATGTTTGTAGCACTCCCAATTCTCTAAGAAAGGGAGAGAAAAAAAATAGTAAGTATTTCCTGAGGTTGATACTTGTATCAAAATGAGTATACATCCATAACTAATATGAAATACAAATACATACATTACACAACTCCAACAAATATTACAGATAATTACTTAATACACAAAGATAAACATGTAGAAACCCACCTTGGTGTAAGACACTGTAGTTCTTTGAATTCTGCAATAGCATCACCTGTAGCTTGGATAATACTGGCTTTAGCTACAACATTGTCATTAAATGCCTGTAAAATTTTAGAAAGTGGCATTAACACCATCTGATGCTAAATACTTTGCTGATATGAAGATAAATCATGCTAAATCTAAAATCAACTTTGACATGTGTTAAAGGTTATAGGCTACTTGTCATTCACTTTTATATACAAATCAATGAAATATTTAATAAAACAAATTCCAGAAAACTTGAAATTCTAGGTAATCACTCCAACACTATTACAACTAATCAATAAATTTACTGATCAAATTTCTATTAATCATCAGACATATGATACAACTCATGCATACAACATCCATCAATGTGGTAAAAATATGCAATTTAAAACTTTGCAGACCACTTCCCAGCATTAAATGCTTTCAGTACTCATTTGTCAACAAACAGAGTTAAATATGACAGGCTCTGCTTAACAAGCCTATTGTTGTCGAATCTGTTTTTTTTTTTTTTTTAAAGGATAACTGACAAGAAAATTGGTCACTCAAGACAGAATATTTTAGTTTTGTGAACAGTCATAGAGGTACATATAAAGTACTATTAAAGTAAATGACAATTTAATAAATAAAACTGTATGGTTGAGCTGAGATACATTTCTCAAAACTGTGTTTAAGTAAATAGAAAAATCCACAAAACTAGCCTTGAAATATCTGACATTTAACATTCTGAAAACAAATATCCTTAACACTCCTACGAAAAGATGTTTCTGGTCCTGATTTCTCCAAGCCCGTTCCCCTGGCTGTGGTTTCGCTAGATAGTAGATAGGGACAGTGGGAATCTCGTTAATCCATTCATTAATGGATTTAAATGGCAATTTCATTTAAATACAAAATTATTAACCTAATATTAATAACCTTTCAAGTTGCTCTGGGGCCTATTAGGCCCCACTTTTCGTAGGAGTGTTAAAGTGTGAACTACAAATGTGTATCTAATAGAAACTCACCTCCCTCTCACAAAATAGCTTTACTTCATTAGTATCACCCTCTCTCAGTGCAAATTTTCAATGCTTGCTACCAGCATTTTACATCTCACTTATACGTATCCACATGTAACTGATTATACAGCAGCTCTCCACCATTTTACATCTCACTTATACGTATCCACATGTAACTGATTATACAGCAGCTCTCCACCATTTTACATCTCACTTATACGTATCCACATGTAACTGATTATACAGCAGCTCTCCACCATTTTACATCTCACTTATACGTATCCACATGTAACTGATTATACAGCAGCTCTCCACCATTTTACATCTCACTTATACGTATCCACATGTAACTGATTATACAGCAGCTCTCCACCATTTTACATCTCACTTATACGTATCCACATGTAACTGATTATACAGCAGCTCTCCACCAATAACATCACAGCTCAACCTCTATCACAATGAGTGCTCTCTTCACTTACTAATCACTTCAAGATTGGTCAGATGACATACACTGCATATAAAATGTGGAAATAAGACAGAAAATATCAAAACCCTGTGAGACAGCACATCATCTGATCCAGGTACACCCTTCTCTCTTTAATGACTGTGTCTTGAACATAAAATGTGTGTGTGTGTGTGGAGGAAATGAAGAAACTGCAGAATATGTATCACCGTTTAATGGGACCTCTGGGTGTGTATCACCGTTTAATGGGACCTCTGAGTGTCGAGTGTTTAAGGCACGACAGACCATAATGATGTGTACAAGTAAGAGGTGGAAGTCTAGTAGCAAGCATTGAAAATTTACACAGATAGAGGGTAGTACTAATTGAGAAAAGCTATTTTGTAAGTAGTCGTAAATTATTATATCATAAAAACTATGCTCAAAGGTAATTTTCCATTCTGAAAACTGAAGTGTGAGCTAGCCAGGAAATAAAAAACTACAATAATCCATACAGACTTCATATTGTGAAAAGTCTCTGCATTTCTCTACTTTGGCCAAGATCTGAGCCATGTCAGTTTGAAAGAATTTGTGGGTTAATGGCAAACACAAGTCCACTACTGGTGCCAATATGGGTTGAAGAAGGTAGAAAATCTAGTGCACATTAACATTACTGATTCTATGTTGTGTATACCTTATATTTGTGAGCTAATAACAAAACACTAATTATCCACAACAGGATTATATCCTGCCAGTTTTGAGTTAAAGCAACACTACTGAACTGATTTAAAAAGAATTTCTTGTACAAGCACTGTAAATCTCTTTCACCTTCAATGCATTTTCAATGTAGAATATTTTTACCTTGAAACAAATACAACAACGTGTTAACTCTTACACTGTTAAATTTATAGAACAGCCAAGCCTAATAAAAAAAAAAAAAAAAAAAAAAAACAGTTTACCATTGGTCAAGCAGACTTTTTGTTTGTCTTTAACAAAATAAACTTCCATTACATAAGTAATTACATATAACACTAGTCCTACAAGATTTACTACATGGAAAACAATGAAGCAGACAACTTGACAGAATATTAATGGGGTACAGATAACTAGTAAATCTAAACATTCTAGAAGTATACAGGGAAATTTTGTTAAAGGAAAAAAATGACTGGAATCCATTTTGATAAAATTTGTACTAATTCTAATAATGTATTATTTTGTAATATTAAGTATTTTCTTGATAAAAGTTCTAGATCATAAATACAATAACAATAATACTTTAAAATATTTTATTATTTTCACACGTCATCAATCTGAAATCTTCTGACAGAAGAAATGTCAGAACAAATAAATACTTTGTGACTAATTATTTCTTATATTAATAAACTCATCAAGAAAAAGATTGGTTATTTTTGTATGATGTCTAAAAAAATTTATATAATTTCATTAAAGTCTATATAACTGTCATAAAAGACAAATTTACCAAATATGTGAGGAAAATTTGTTTTAAACTCATTCAAAAGGATTTCTTGTGTAACAAATTGGTGTACTGTATTATTCTGATTCTTCATTTATAACTAGTTTAAATTGGTGTACTATATTATTCTGATTCTTCATTTATAACTGGTTTAAAATGTATGAAAAATGACTACCCTATTTCTAATACTTCATGAAAACAGTTATTAAGTGTTGATGTTCAGATGTTCTTCTTACAAATCCTTATAATTGAAACAACAAAACTGATTTTCAAAGACGTATTCCAACTTGGTCAACAATATGATGTTGCAAGTTATTAATTGTGATGATAAAGGAAGTGAATTCTATTATGAATTTCAAGGTCTTCTCTTTGGATTGTATTCTTAGTTTTGGTTTTGTTAGCCTGCAAAGCTAATGAAGTGACCTTTACTTTCGGTATTTTCAAAATTGAAAATTGCTGGAGGTAAAACATGCAGATTATTATAGTAGTATAGCCGAAGAATCCGACTATACAAAATTTGGGGAGGTTACATCAATATGACCTCTTGACAACAAGACAAGTTTAATGGGGAATATAGCCAATGATTATGTGTACTGGTATTACCAAGTGTGGTGTGTACAAGTATCTGATTAGGTTTTATTACTCATTATACTCTCTACTAACCTAACCTCAACTCCAATTACATGCCAAAAGTATTGCATGTTGTGTGTGTTTGTTTTTGAATTTTGTGCAAAGCTACACAAGGGCAATTTGCACTAGCCATCCCTAATTTAGCAGTGTAAGACTAGAGGGAAGGCAGCTAGTCATCACCACCTGCCACCAGCTCTTGGACTACTCTTTTATCAACAAATAGTGGGATTGACTGTCACAGCACAATGCCCTCACGGCTGAAACGGTGAGCATATTTGGTGTGACAGGGATTCAAACCTACGACCCTCGGATTACAAGGCAAGTACCTCAACCACCTAGCCATGACCTGTGTGTGTATATACAAAAATTTGAAAAGACAAATTGGCTTGTCATGGAAGAAAGCACCATCGTTTTGTGCAAGCGTGAATCAGTAAGTACCATAATACATGAGCATTATAGTCTGATAGCTTTTTGTTTTTGTACCGGTACTTAGTAATAAACTGCAGCTTCCAAGACTCTTACGCTTAAATACTTTTCATAAAAAAATTAAGAATTGGTTCCAATAAGTTCTGATATTATTAATGTTATTACTGACCAGAAAGCATTAAATTATCAATTACATAAATTACTAAACCCTTGGGAGGAACAATTCTCACCTGCACAGGGTCTATTTCTGAAGAGTTGTCTGTAGGAATATGAAAACGTAATTCCATCAAAGACACAGCAGCATCATCATTCTGGTGGAACTCAAGAGTCACTTCGTTTTTGGTTGTGGTACAGTGTGACACGTTGCCTAGCGGAATCTCGAAAGCACTGTTTTTGTCAACATCGAAAGATAACACAGACCCTAGAAATAATTCCTTTTTTAACATTATAAAAGTTAAACAACACAAAGGGGGAATCCTCAGAAAGTTTAATTCCTATTTAAAGAATAAAGCATGTGTTATTCAGAAAAATAATTCCAAACACAAACACACACACACCTAAAAGGTCACCCCAAAAAATTATCAAATTTTCAGCTACATGTTTAGTTTTCAGATAATTATTTACATAAAAAATTCCTCATCCATACAGACAGACAGAATATCCTTCAGATAGTTATAACAAGAAAATAATGATTTGTCTCTAACTCTTTCCACATGTGACCACTCAATCTTGTAACAAGTAATTCAGTTTCCATGATATAATGTTTTGTGTATTTTCACAAAATCTGGCAAGCTTTCAGTAAATATTACAAGCTAAGATTATTCATAATGAAGAAGTTTAATTATGTTTCAAATGTAACTCTAGAAAAGTGTGTGACTATGATCTACCCATTGGGAAAGGCCTAATTAACAAAATATGTAAGTACACTTTCCATATTATAAAGTTTAAATATTAACTGAGAAAAATTATACCTCAAGTTTTATACTCCAGTCTACTTTATTTCTGATACTTTAACTTATGAATGTGAAACCTATGTAATTAGAATTATTTTAAACAGGAGACTTATTTTAACTGCTCTATTCTATACATGAAACTATTTGCAAAAATGTCTTGAACGACCTCATTATGTCCAGAGGTGCAGCCCACATACAAGTGTCTTAAGCATGAACTGTACATCTTGTTTCACTGTAAAATGTTAGAATCCTCAAACAAAGTAAATGTCCATACTATAGCTTAACCCTGTTGCTACAGACTCTTGAATCATAACCCAAACTGATCCTTTGTAGTTTCCATAACTTCTAGTACATATTGTGTATCTTCAATTAATTTTATGAGCTTTCACCAATCATTAAGTCACTGTCAGAGAGAAAATATCAGAATTTTTAAGAAATCATTTTCACTAAAACTTTCTTCATTAATGTAACAAGTTAGTTATATTCATGTTAACATTACAAATACTTTCTTTCATTAGAAAAATCTCAAATTTCACTTCCTTAATCTCTAAAATGTCTGAAATAAATTAGTTTTAGTGGAACTTTATATTTAAAATGTTAATATTTTTATTCTAACTTTGTACAAGGCTGATTAATCTCGTCAGCACTGTAAAGGAAAAACAAAGTTTAAATTACTTCTTGCTTTCTAGAATGCCTTCATATTGTAACATGAAACTACACCTGTTTATTCTAGGTATTTTTAAACTTGTAACAGTACACATGTGATTATACTTAAATTTTGTTTCATTACTTTTTTAAATGCGTCTAACATAAAATGTGTATATCACTTGTAGCTCAAATTACCATTACTTTACTCTAATGAATTATATAATGCATGAGCTACTTATGAACATTTTATTATAATTCTTTGTTTTACCCAGCATAACCTTATCTAATCTAAAAAGAATCTAAGTTTGACATTTTAGTTTTTTATAATAAAGAATAAAGATAAAAAACAGTACTTACTTGTGTCTTTCTTAAACACTGTTAACTTAATGACACTTAACCTTATTTTTTATCTGATGGTGCTATTACACTAAACACCTATCTTTAATTAAATTATGCATCAAAGAACATAAAATAATAACATGAAGAGCAAGAAAAAACCCATAACTAACAGTTTTTCCAGCCTTCTAACTATATAACAAGACATTCAACTAATCTCAATGCTGTGCTTCCTGTGGGAATAAATGTTGAACTGGAAGTGAAATAGACAATTCTCTGTACAAAAAACAATGTAATATAATGTTATTAAACATCAGACAGAACTATTGCCAATTCCTGAAAGAGAGAATGTGATAGGTAAGTGTGGCAAGAGGGAGTGTGTTTTTCTATGTTTGTATGTTTCTGTAACACAAAACAAACATTCATAAAAATTATGCTTTGTCTTGGCAATGAAAGAGTTGTAGTAAGTAACTTACAAGTGGATAATACAGATGCAAACAAAAGTGTTAAACAAGTGGATAATATAGATGCAAACAAGTGTTAAACAAGTGGATAATATAGATGCAAACAAAAGTGTTAAACAAGTGGATAATATAGATGCAAACAAAAGTGTTAAACAAGTGGATAATACAGATGCAAACAAAAGTGTTAAACAAGTGGATAATACAGATGCAAACAAAAGTGTTAAACAAGTGGATAATACAGATGCAAACAAAAGTGTTAAACAAGTGGATAATACAGATGCAAACAAAAGTGTTAAACAAGTGGATAATATAGATGCAAACAAAAGTGTTAAACAAGTGGATAATATAGATGCAAACAAAAGTGTCAAACAAGTGGATAATATAGATGCAAACAAAAGTGTCAAACAAGTGGATAATATAGATGCAAACAAAAGTGTCAAACAAGTGGATAATATAGATGCAAACAAAAGTGTTAAACAAGTGGATAATATAGATGCAAACAAAAGTGTTAAACAAGTGGATAATATAGATGCAAACAAAAGTGTTAAACAAGTGGATAATATAGATGCAAACAAAAGTGTTAAACAAGTGGATAATATAGATGCAAACAAAAGTGTTAAACAAGTGGATAATATAGATGCAAACAAAAGTGTTAAACAAGTGGATAATATAGATGCAAACAAAAGTGTTAAACAAGTGGATAATATAAATGTAAACAAAAGTGTTAAACAAGTGGATAATATAGATGCAAACAAAAGTGTTAAACAAGTGGATAATATAGATGCAAACAAAAGTGTTAAACAAGTGGATAATATAGATGCAAACAAGTGTTAAACAAGTGGATAATATAGATGTAAACAAAAGTGTTAAACAAGTTGATAATATTGATGCAAACAAAAGTGTTAAACAAGTGGATAATATAGATGCAAACAAAAGTGTCAAACAAGTGGATAATATTGATGCAAACAAGTGTTAAACAAGTGGATAAGAAAGATGCAAACAAAAGTATTAAACAAGTGGATAATATAGATGCAAACAAAAGTGTTAAACAAGTGGATAATATAGATGCAAACAAAAGTGTTAAACAAGTGGATAATATAGATGCAAACAAGTGTTAAAGAAGTGGATAATATAGATGCAAACAAAAGTGTTAAGCAAGTCGATAATATAGATGCAAACAAAAGTGTCATATAAGTGGATAATATAGATGTAAACAAAAGTGTTAAACAAGTGGATAATATTGATGCAAACAAGTGTTAAACAAGTGGATAATATAGATGCAAACAAAAGTGTTAAACAAGTGGATAATATAGATGCAAACAAAAGTGTTAAACAAGTGGATAATATAGATGCAAACAAAAGTGTTAAGCAAGTCGATAATATAGATGCAAACAAAAGTGTTAAGCAAGTCGATAATATAGATGCAAACAAAAGTGTCAAACAAGTGGATAATATAGATGCAAACAAAAGTGTCATATAAGTGGATAATATAGATGTAAACAAAAGTGTTAAACAAGTGGATAATATAGATGTAAACAAAAGTGTTAAACAAGTAGATAATATTGATGTTAACAAAAGTGTTAAACAAGTGGATAATATAGATGTAAATATTCACTGAATAAAAAACAGCTTTAACTTTAAATAACCTTTTTTTCAGTGATATCTATTAATTTCTGTATTGTCCAATTACCATAGAAAATGGTTTACAGTTATGGTCCTCAGTCCTTACCATTGAATTTTGCTGTTCCCCAGTTCCAACCCTTTAAACACAATTCTTTTGTTTTCATCTCTAGGTCAAAGTTGTGAGAAAAGAATTTTCCAAGCTTGTCATGATCCTGGAAGAAAATACCTCTGTCATTAAATGGTACAAGCCAAAAGCTTTACACACAGATCTCACAATATTTTAAACATTTCTTTATCCAAACAAACTTTAAATATAACTTAGAATATTCCAAACAATCCTTTAAGGATAACATTGTCATTCATACCTGTCAGAAACATCTTGTCAGTGGTACTACACAATGTAAAAAAATGCATGTGTTGGGCTAAGGATTCTTGTAATGTCTACAACTAGGTTGTTACAATTTCAGCAATAGAAGAACAGCATGCATTTCATTTGTTTTTAAAATAATATATATTTGAAATAAGTTAAATGTATGTACAAAAATTCTTTATACAATGGAGATCTCTGTTACATCTCAAACACTATATAGTACATTTATGTCTTATCACAACAGTATCCTTGTACAATTTACCTACACTGTCTCATTAGTTATCACAGTTGTACACCAAACTTACAATAATCACCTGCCTTTTGTCAAATTCCACAATTAGAACACCCTCTGACAATACAAATTATTCACTTTATCTTTGTCAAATTCCACAATTAGAACACCCTCTGACAATACAAATTATTCACTTTATCTTTGTCAAATTCCACAATTAGAACACTCTCTGACAATACAAATTATTCACTTTATCTCTGTCAAATTCCACAATTAGAACACCCTCTGACGATACAAATTATTCACTTTATCTTTGTCAAATTCCACAATTAGAATACCCTCTGACAATACAAATTATTCACTTTATCTTTGTCAAATTCCACAATTAGAACACCCTCTGACAATACAAATTATTCACTTTATCTTTGTCAAATTCCACAATTAGAACACCCTCTGACAATACAAATTATTCACTTTATCTCTGTCAAATTCCACAATTAGAACACCCTCTGACAATACAAATTATTCACTTTATCTCTGTCAAATTCCACAATTAGAACACCCTCTGACAATACAAATTATTCACTTTATCTCTGTCAAATTCCACAATTAGAACACTCTCTGACAATACAAATTATTCACTTTATCTCTGTCAAATTCCACAATTAGAACACCCTCTGACAATACAAATTATTCACTTTATCTCTGTCAAATTCCACAACTAGAACACCCTCTGACAATACAAATTATACACTTTATCTCTGTCAAATTCCACAATTAGAACACCCTCTGACAATACAAATTATTCACTTTATCTCTGTCAAATTCCACAACTAGAACACCCTCTGACAATACAAATTATACACTTTATCTCTGTCAAATTCCACAATTAGAACACCCTCTGACAATACAAATTATTCACTTTATCTCTGTCAAATTCCACAATTAGAACACCCTCTGACAATACAAATTATTCACTTTATCTTTGTCAAATTTCACAATTAGAACACCCTCTGACAATACAAATTATTCACTTTATCTCTGTCAAATTCCACAATTAGAACACCCTCTGACAATACAAATTATTCACTTTATCTCTGTCAAATTCCACAATTAGAACACTCTCTGACAATACAAATTATTCACTTTATCTCTGTCAAATTCCACAATTAGAACACCCTCTGACAATACAAATTATTCACTTTATCTCTGTCAAATTCCACAATTAGAACACCCTCTGACAATACAAATTATTCACTTTATCTCTGTCAAATTCCACAATTAGAACACCCTCTGACAATACAAATTATTCACTTTATCTCTGTCAAATTCCACAATTAGAACACCCTCTGACAATACAAATTATTCACTTTATCTCTGTCAAATTCCACAACTAGAACACCCTCTGACAATACAAATTATACACTTTATCTCTGTCAAATTCCACAATTAGAACACCCTCTGACAATACAAATTATTCACTTTATCTCTGTCAAATTCCACAATTAGAACACCCTCTGACAATACAAATTATTCACTTTATCTTTGTCAAATTCCACAATTAGAACACCCTCTGACAATACAAATTATTCACTATCTCTGTCAAATTCCACAATTAGAATACCCTCTGACAATACAAATTATTCACTTTATCTTTGTCAAATTCCACAATTAGAACACCCTCTAACAATACAAATTATTCACTTTATCTTTGTCAAATTCCACAATTAGAATACCCTCTGACAATACAAATTATTCACTTTATCTTTGTCAAAACCACAATTAGAATACCCTCTGACAATACAAATTATTCACTTTATCTCTGTCAAATTCCACAATTGGAACACCCTCTGACAATACAAATTATTCACTTTATCTCTGTCAAATTCCACAATTAGAACACCCTCTGACAATACAAATTATTCACTTTATCTCTGTCAAATTCCACAATTAGAACACCCTCTGACAATACAAATTATTCACTTTATCTCTGTCAAATTCCACAATTAGAACACCCTCTGACAATACAAATTATTCACTTTATCTCTGTCAAATTCCACAATTAGAACACCCTCTGACAATACAAATTATTCACTTTATCTCTGTCAAATTCCACAATTAGAACGCCCTCTGACAATACAAATTATTCACTTTATCTTTGTCAAAACCACAATTAGAACACCCTCTGACAATACAAATTATTCACTTTATCTCTGTCAAATTCCACAATTAGAACACCCTCTGACAATACAAATTATTCACTTTATCTCTGTCAAATTCCACAATTAGAACACCCTCTGACAATACAAATTATTCACTTTATCTCTGTCAAATTCCACAATTAGAACACCCTCTGACAATACAAATTATTCACTTTATCTCTGTCAAATTCCACAATTAGAACACCCTCTGACAATACAAATTATTCACTTTATCTCTGTCAAATTCCACAATTAGAACACCCTCTGACAATACAAATTATTCACTTTATCTCTGTCAAATTCCACAATTAGAACACCCTCTGACAATATAAATTTTTCACTTTATCTCTGTCAAATTCCACAATTAGAATACCCTCTGACAATACAAATTATTCACTTTATCTCTGTCAAATTCCACAATTAGAACACCCTCTGACAATACAAATTATTCACTTTATCTCTGTCAAATTCCACAATTAGAACACCCTCTGACAATACAAATTATTCACTTTATCTTTGTCAAAACCACAATTAGAATACCCTCTGACAATACAAATCATTCACTTTATCTTTGTCAAATTCCACAATTAGAACACCCTCTGACAATACAAATTATTCACTTTATCTCTGTCAGATTCCACAATTAGAACACCCTAGTTTATCACTTAGGCCTTCTTGAGATCTCCATATGAATGAATTAAACACAAAATAATTAATAATGCTACCTAAACTAAACAGTGTTTCATATCTGGCAGTACCCTAATTCAACTGTGTGTGTACAATTAATCTTACTGGGAAGCAAAATTAACCATTTTTCAAAAGGATCCATTAACTTATGGCTTCTCCACTGAGTATGACTCTTGCAATGTAACACGATTCAAGTTTTGGACTATATGCTTAAATGGAAAGCATTTTTACCATTAAGAAATGAAATGTTTAACATTCAGGGTAATTTACCAATATTATTAACAACAGAAAAACATGTTAATCAAACTATGGTGTAAGACTAATGGTTGGGAAGGAGGACACATTTTTACAATCATTTACACTGTTTACAACAGTTCTTCTTTTAAAAAAAAAACAACTCATTTTCATTACTAAGAATACAGACAGTTTTGAGAAACCATACTCTTTTCCCCCATCAAAGGTGGGTAAATAGACAGTTATACTTTATTACGGAAAACAAAAATTTTGCAAAGAGATTTCTCTGGCAATTCTCTTGTTAATTCTCCTGCTTGTTTTGGAATATTGTAAGTGAATATAGAGTAGCTAACTTAGATGATTCTTACAACTCACTTATTTAATTTAAAAATCAGGGAATTTGAAAAATCACAGATGACAGTGGAAACTTTTCAAACCATATTAATGGATACTGAGAAAATATGGATAATATTAAGCATATTTTCTAAAATTGCATTAAAAAACTGTAAATCAACTCAAAAGTGTATCTCCAATTAATCCAACAAATTAACAATAAGGTATAACAGTTGATTTTTAATCTTTATATCCACCTTAATGTCCTACAGTTGAAAGGATAAATACAACTGTCTGCTTGCAAAGTTATATGAAGCATACAGGAAAATTGTTTAACAGAACTTTAAAAAATAATGTCAATACATGTACAACATTGGATGAAACATGACCTGCTTTCACTTTCAGAAACAAAAAACTAAAAAAGAAAAACAAACTATATTAAATTTCAAGATACTATATTAAAAGCTAATAAAATAAACAATGTATATTTATGTAACACTTAAGATAACAGCTATTAATATACAATGAAGACTAATTGTAAGTTATAACATGATGAGGGTGAAAAACAAAAAAGCTTCCCTTTAATCACCATTCCAAATTCTGTTTGATTTATACTTCCAAACTACTTACTGGTTCACCAAAGCCTCCAAATCTGTAAGCTTGTCCATTTTTCATCATGATACGGATTCCAAATCCTGAAGCTAACCTATGCCAACAAATACTCTCCATTTCAGAACCCTGGACTTGTTCAACTTTTCCAGTTTTACTATTCTTAAAGATAACTCCTTGGTTTGTCATTTTCAAGCGCCCAGGATTCTGGAAAATCGAATAGAAAATAATAGGTTCAAAAAAAAACCTGCACATGTTCCTATTCTCACATCACATTATTCAAGTGGGTTTCCAATCAAATAATGAATTTACCAAAAGAGATTGTCATGTATCTTAGCCTTTCATTACAATATACTTAAGCCAGACTTTGGTGAAATTTTACTTGTCTTTGGTAACATTTGGATTCTTCTAATTGGTATTTGATAGATTTTACAATTTTGAAAAATATGTTGAATTTAATTATTTTTCATGGCTTCGAAATGTGGATGATAATAGCAAAGATACAAATCTGTCTCTGCACAATGTTTCAGATTTACTGGTCACAATTAATAGAGGCAAGCAAGACTGCTGAAAAAGAAATCCTAAGGGGAGGTCGAGGCTACACCAGGCACAATGTGGAAAGCTAGTCTCTAACATCACTTGGAATAAAGAAAAACAGACACCTAGAAGCACGACTTTGAGGCACAGACAGAAAGATGGTTGCACATGAAGAACACTGGAGAAAATGACCCAGTGTCACACACACTAGAAAGGTATTCTCAAGACAGCTGGTATGGGAATTTAAACTATAATTAAAATAAAGTACAGAACAACATTTTGACCTTCTTAAGTCATAAAGAAGATGCTAACCTAAATATGACCTAAGAAGGTCAAAATGTTCTGTACTTTAAAGTTTTAATACCCATACCAGCTGTCTTGAAAATACGTTTTCACTTCAAGCAGGTTTCTCATCATGAATTCCACTAGGAAAGTGTCGTCAATGTTCCAAAAGGAGCAATGGTCCTAAATAAGTAATTTCAGTTTACTACAACATATATAAATTTTTTGTCAAGTTTCATTAGTTTTGTATGCAGGAGAAATCACACAAGGTGAAACACTAAATGTCACATCATTAATGGGTTTTTATTTGTTCACTGCATTGTTTAAGTCATTTACATAAAAACATTCAAGATGACCAACACTACCATATTACTCAACTTCTTTATGTATGAAACACATTAAGTTGTCAAACTGAAACTAATATGCTACAAAACAATTGTTTACAAACAACTTACGAACTGGATCTTCATTTATCAAATACCATGACTACTGACAAACATTTTTCATATATTTCAGCCTATTTTTCAACACACAGTTTCAAGTTCCACAATTAACTTTGGTTTCACTATTGATACAGTGGTTCTAAGTTAATCCACAATTTCAAAATGGGATTCAACACTGGGAACTGACTACAATCTATAAGGTTTTTTTTTTCCTCTATACAGAATACTTAGGGTCATTATCCTGCTAGAATAAAAACTTCTGTCTAATACACTTCCTATCATTGAGTAGCAAATTTCTCGATATTTTCTAACAAACGCTGATGCCTCTAAATACTTCCAGTACACAAGCCTTAGTTTGTTTTGAATTTTGTGCACAGCTACACGAGGGCTATCTGTGCTATGCCTTTCCCAAATTTAGCAGTGCAAGACTAGAAGGAAGGCAGCTAGTTATCACCACCCAACACCAACTCTTGGGCTACTCTTTTATCAACAAATAGTGGGATTGACCTTCACATTATAACACCCCCATGGCTGAAAGAGCAAGCATGTTTGGTGTGATGTGGATTCGATTGGTTGGTTGGTCAGTTTGGTATTTTATGGCACACAGCAGCTAGGTTATCTGCACCAAACATCTGGTAAGAAGTTAAAATTAAAGTAAATTTAGTAAAATTCATAAAAGGAACTTAAGGTAAAACAAAAAGTAAAAAAAACACAAATAGCATAAAACTAATGTTTACATCTAATCTACAACGTTAAGAGAAAAACTACAGTAATACAAGTTTTAAAGGACTTTCTGCGGCATAACTCCCCAGGAAGACTTAACAAGTAAGTACAAAAACCACTATCAGTCACCTGAAGTTGGTCTTTCCAGTCCTGGTTCAGATTTGTGTCATTATAGCCATTTTGAAAAAGTAAAGTAATTAAAGTTTTAAAAAGATTTGCAGCAAAATGTTAATAACTCGCCAGGATGACTAATGGCTAGTTCAAACAGCAGCGCTGGTCACCTGAAGTTGGCCTTTCCAGTCCTGGTTTCGAAGTATTTGATGTTACAGCTATTTTCTAATTTCAAATCAAACTAGTTGGACTGTAATTCTTAAAAGGGAATCACATTAAAAAAAATGTTTAATTTATAAATTAAAAAACTTAAATGGCATTAAAAAGGCCAATAGCCTTTAAAAATCTAAAAATATGTCCAAGGTTGACAGTATAACCATCACCAATAACACTGTTTAAAGCTATGGACAAACCTTGCATCAGAACATGCTTAAAATGGTGCTGTCGTTATGAATTGTAACGATGACAAGAAAGTAAAATGTGATCTGAGTGTTACACAAACTGCACACTTGTGCATCAGTTCCAGATAAAAGAAAATGATGAGATAAAAAACTGTGACCAATGCATAGTTTAGTTAGAACAACTTCCTCTTTCCAATCCTTATGGAAGCAAAATGGCCAAAGTCCAATATAGGGTTCTATTTGGAAAAGCTTATTTTCCCATTGTTCACTCCAAGTCGACTACCAACTGGCACAGCAGTTATAGTGCCAGATGTGATTTTAGCCCTCAATCCTCAGATTACGAGTCAAGTGCCTTAACCACCTGGCCATACTGGGTCCCAGTACATAAGAAAGAAAAACAAGCCCATACCATCATACAATCTCAACTGTTTTCAACACCAGTTTGGATTTGTCCGCTCACAGACTTTGGTTGACAAAACTCATCAGGTTTATTTAATTATTCAATGGAAAACTCTAAACACTTTGTTGTGTATTATTTTTAACAAAATTTTGCATCCTTGTTTTTTCCCATGGACGTTTATCTTAAGGTATAATTAAACTATTTGTTTGCAAACTTGGTAATCTTCTCTAAATTTTTGAACCAAACCTTTTGTAGTACACACAGACTTTGTCAAGTTGCTCAAACAATTATTCTTTCAGATATTTGAGAAATCTTGCTTGGTCTCCTACTCGTGTAGTTTGATACAGTAATTCCATTTCCCATACAATTGTCAATAATAGTCCACACAATGATTTTTCATAAGCCAAGTCTTTATGCTGTTTTTCATTTTAAGTTTAATGTGTCACTTCCAATTTACACTTCAGTACTTGATTATTAAGCACTTACAAAATTATCTTTGGGTGATGGTTTTCATTTATGACAGTAATTAATAACAAATTGGTTTGATATATGTTGACTGCCCAAATACATTTGTCAACATATAAATTTTCCATATTGCGTTTTATAAAACTATGACTCTAGTTTAACAGAAAAATCACAAATATAAATCAATTTATTTTTGACCTTTTTTTGACTATCCAAATGCTTTTGTCTGCAGCTTACTCTATATGAAAAATATTACAGAATCAATATCAAATATTATCTTCTTTTTCTGTTACTTTTAACTTTTTCTAGGCCTAAGTTATATAAAACATCATCTAGGCCTAAGCGTTTTATTATTAAATAGCTTACCATTGCACCCCTGTCTTCTTTGAAAATATCAGGAAATTCCAAAAAATCCATCAAGACCAAATTTCAGACTAATTTTTACCACAGTTCTACTTCAGAAAAAAAAATCGAAAAGTCAAAGATATTGTATAAACTGTAATTATTTAAGGTGTTTATGTACAATGTCACTAACTAACATTATAGTTTATACATATATTTAAAAAAGGGCTACTCAATACGCGCAACACACTAACCGGTAATGCAAGACTTAAAGTAAAAAAAAAAAAGATATGTCGGCTATACTTTCTTTTAAGGTAAAGTGCTCTTTAACGAGTATTTTCCCAATTTTTAATCATTCCAAAAACTCACGTTATAACTATTTCTAATTCAGTATTTACTAATCACTGTAATTTAGCAACACCTTATTTCCCGCGTTACACTACTTCAACCAGCTTCAGTTTTAACTCATTAAACGATTTAGAATCTCTCTTTTTTTTCTGTAGGTAGCGCTATTTATTATTCCAAATCTGTAAAATTAATTATTATTCTGAATTTTGTTTAACGCAAACCGGAGTTTATTATGAAACATTTCTATAATCGTAAATCTATTTGTTCAGGATGTAACTTATTTCGCTCAATAATATGCTATTACTGCTTTGTCAGGAGCTGTTGGTTTCCTACAAGTTAAGCATTAAAAATATTGTTAACGACCTTATTTTTAGGATTGAATAATACTCAGACTTACAAAAATGTGTTTAGTGGTATTTATTACAAGTCTATTTCAAATGAACCCTTAAAATACCTCATATCCCTTGGCATTTTAAATTCATTTTTTAAAACTAATTATACATTTATTTTTTGTTTAAAATGTCTTTAATAATATACGAGTTACAAAGAAAAATACAAACAGAGAAAATACTGCCATTGCAGTTAATCTCAATAAATACATCAGAGATATTCTATGCATTATACATAGATAATGTATGGTTTCATTCACTTTTTAGTCTTTACTAACACTGAAAAGTGGCGGATTTAAGTTTTGTGTGCCGAGGGGTTAGTACTTTTTTGCAGGCCCAACATCCCATGAAATTTTACTTAGCATAAAATTATCAATGGGCTTCCATTAAGAGAATGAGTCCGAGGGCTTAGCTCCTTTTGTCCTCTACCTAAATATGCTATTGGGACTGAGCAAAAGCGTAAAACTAGTTAGTGTAAATTACATTATCTTTCAAGATTTCACAATATTTTCCACTTCGAATAACGTACCTGATATATCATGGTAAAAATGCCTGAAGTTCAGTTTGTGGTGCCATTTTCCCTTAATTTAAATCAGTGTGAACTTATAGGATATCAATAGCTCCTGACGAAGCTTTAATGTCAAAACATTGAGCTAATAAAGTTACATTCGGTAGATATAGGTCGTGATTTTATTCATATATATGGACTTACTGGTGGCCTGGCATGGGACTAGTAATCCGAGGGTCGCGGGTTCGCGTCCGAGTCGCGACAAACATGCTCGCCCTTTCAGCCGTGGGGGCGTTATAAGTTACGGTCAATCCCACTATTCGTTGGTAAAAGAGTAGCCCAAGAGTTGGCGGTGGGTGGTGAGGACTAGCTGCCTTTCCTCTAGTCTTACACTGCTAAATTAGGGACGACTAATACAGATAGCCCTCGAGTAGCTTTGTGCGAAATTCTAAAACAAACATCAAACTGGAATATTTGTTCAAGTTGTTTTCGAGAGCTAAAAAAAATATTTATTTCATATTAAATAAGATTTTTCCTTTTTTTTTTCATTACCAATAACGTTTGATTTTTGAATTTCGAGCAAAGTTATATGTGGGCTATCTGCGCTAGCCGTCCCTAATTTAGCAGTGTAAGACTTAAAGAAAGGTAGCCAGTCATCACCACCCACCGCCAACTCTTGGGCTACTCTTTTACCAACGAATAGTGGGATTGACCGTCACTTATAACGCCCCCACGGCTGAAAGGGCGAGCATGTTTGGTGTGACGGGAATTCGAACCCGCGCCCCTCGGATTACAAGTCGAGCGCCTTACGCGCTTGGCCATGCCAGGCCCCAGTTTGATTTCAAGAGTTATATTTATATAGCCAGATTCAATCCTTTGAGTTTAGTAATAGTTGCATAGTAAGGTACTGGTACAACCGAAAGAGTAATGGTAAAAGTAGACTATGTTTTAGATTTCACATAATTTTACTTTGAACAATTTAACTGATAACTCATAGTAGAAATGTCTGATGTTTAACTTGTGATGTCATTTTCCCGTAAATTAAATCAGAGAAATAATCATAAGGAATTTTCAAAGTTAAGAGATTAACCTTAGATTAATTAATAATATAAATTGCTAAACTGTATACTACTCATAAGTATTATATGCTGAACATGTTCATACACAGTAACCCACAAATTACAATTTTTTTTATTTTGCTCACTTCCAGTAGGATCAACATATTGCTTCAATTTGACTAATTTTATACTTTTCTTGTTGTAAAAAATAACTAAAAATGAATAAACTTACACATTATCGACGTAAAATACATAGAAGATTCCAAACTTAATGACAATAACTGCAATGTTGTTTAATTTTTTCTTAGTAGCTAGTATATTATTACATACTTTGCAATTAAAGAATTAAATGCATAAATATGTATATTTTTGAATGTAGTTAAAATGTCGAAGATTATGAGATACTTTTAGGGTCCATTAAAAGTATCCATGTAATAAATATCACTAAACACATTTTTCTAAGCCAGTGTTTGTTTTTGACTTTCGCACCAAGCTACTCGAGGGCTATCTGTGCTAGCCGTCCCTAATTTAGCAGTGTAAAACTAGAGGAAAGACAGCTAGTCATCACCACCCACCGCCAACTCTTGGACTACTCTTTTACCGTCACATTATAACGTCCCCACGGCAGAAAGGGCGAGCATGTTTGGCGCGAATGGGATGCGAACCCGCGACCCTCAGATTACGAGTCGCACGCCTTAACACGCTTGGCCATGCCGCCCCTAAAATTATAACGTCCCCACGGCTGAAAGGGCGAAATGTTTGGTGCGACCGGGATTCGAATCCGCGACCCTCAGATTACGAGTCGAACGCCTTAACACGCTTGGCCATGCCGGGCCACCTAAGCCACTGTATTACTCACTTCTGAAATAGAAATAAATAAAAACACTATAAACCGGGCCCTTTCGAAAGCTGGACCTTTCTTCCTCAAGGTCAAACTAGAAATGGTTGTGTAATCGAATGAGTATCCTATTTGAAGGACGTTTAGTGACATCATAAATGTCGTCTGGTTTTACAGGATGAAAATATAGCGTTGTGAGCAATATTTTTAATGTTGTAACTTAATGGTTAGATGGCGTAGAACACTTAAAAAATTCGAAGAATATAACGTCAAGTTTTATTTAATATATTCGAATGTTGCTTATAAATATAAGTTGCTAAGCAAGTTAGAAAGTTTAAATTGATTTCAAAATAAAGAGTGAACAGCTATCACGATTACTTTGTACTAACTGGTTAATGTCATTTTAAACGTAGGCCTACAACAACCTACAGAAGTGTTCAAGTTTGTAGAAACGTTAAAGGAGGAAATTAAATAATTTATTATTCTTGTGTTGACTGGACATTAAATGACTTTCGTTAGATAATTTAACCTGCTAGCAGAATATCTTTGTTAAAACAATATACTTGGCATTAAATTATGCAAGAACAAGTTGAATGAACATAATTTTGGTAGTATATAAAAATATCGATCATTTACGTTGTTGGTTATGGTTAAATGATAGTGGAGTTTTATCATTAGTCAAGGTCAGACTATCCTCCTTTCATATATGGAGTAATATCGCAACATTTCGTCATTACACAGACAAGGATTGTGTGTACTGTTACAGGCTATGCTTCTTTTTATTCGGTATAGGTATATTAGATATTTAGTAGTTATATGAAGTTTTGACACCACGTGACGTGCCTGTTGCGCAGTATGTTATTTTATGAAAGATTAGGCAACAACTTACTTGAGTAATCTAAATACATGTCTTATGGTGTGGCATATAAGAATACCATGCAAATTGAACCTTTCCATTTTAGCATACTATTGTTTTCTGAATTAATCAGTTATTATATGTTTATGCGGTTTTTGCCTAACACATAGTCTACAAAGTTATTAAGTTGATTTATTAGTTGTATTTGTCTTTATTCCTTTGTCATCATATAAAGTTAACTCTTGTTGTACCCATCGGCTCTTATGGTTGTAATGCTGTGCATTGTGAAGGATGTCAATAGCCCAGTGTCAGTGGCGACGCCAAGGGGGGAGGGCTTGGGGAGGCGTGAGCCCCCCCAATGAGCCAAAGACCCCAGCCCCAAAATATTGTTACCTACATATATTCATAAAATATGGAAAACACAATTATCGTTGTTGCTTAACAATTAACATCAAAAGAGACAGATCTGTAGAACTCAACGTCTTCATTAAGACGGAAGTATGTGTCATGCGTTTCATAGCAACGTACTGAATGTACTGAAATTCATGTGCTGTATTGCCGCTCCCTGTGTAATGCCATTCTATCTTGAGCTTTGACGAAGATTAGACAACCACGTTGATTTCAAGTTACAACAGATCATCAGGGATCTTACTTGATAAACCAAAGGTTCCACAGGTATTTACCCATTAATATCATTTATCTTTTATTGAAAAGTAAAGCATGCATGCATAAGTGTATTGTGTATAGGTCAAAACTATGAAGCATTTAGCTGGTGTTGTGTCCTCTGTGAGATCATTTTGCATTGTGTATTAACCATCCAAAATTGTACTGATGATTGTGGCATACACTTAAAATTGTGACTTACAATCCAATTAATGTTATACTTATGATTAGATAATAACCTTACATGTTAACTGACCAAATAATATTTCTAAACAATTCTAGAATGAATTTTAAAATTGTCATTGGGCTATTTAGAAGTGCCCAATTTAATGTAATGTAGTAGTTACATTATTGTAACAGGTCACACTTATGATAATAAGAACAATATCACAATCACAGTTTGGCCTGTATGAATAATGTGAATTAATGAAGAAACCAGCCTTTCTGTGATGGTTAACTCCAATTTAGACATTTTGTTTTGGTGCTACTATGATCATTCAATGTCCAGGCCGCGGGTTTGCTTTGTTCAAGCGCGCGGTTCCCTCCTCACATGCCTTAAGCGTATGATCACAGAGCCACTGACCATGGTGTATACTATCCGTATGGCTCAGCCCAATCGAAATTCAGATGCCAGCCGCACGCTACCCCCCGCTCACTCTCATTAGCTGTCCACAGTTTCACAACACGCCCTATCAAAGCTGTGTTTGTGTTCCCTAATTAGCCCTGTAATTTTACATTATTACTACCCTCTAATTAAGTACTTGTGCTGTATGGTTAAAGATAAACACTTTCTCTAACAGTATTTCACGGATATGTTCTGGATTTTCATGTACTATTAATATAATTTGGTGATTTCAATGCCGCAGAGCAGTTGTTCGTAATGTTGAACTATGTTTAGTTGTTATTTGTTCTTTATTCATGAAATGACCCAATAGTATGTACGTTATATATTTTTCCTTAGATTTCGATGTTTAAAATGAATATTCTTTGTAAGCCATAATGCCAATATAAGGAGAGAAATTCCCATTCGTTTCATATAAACACAACTTGGAAGTAAAAAGTGGTACTAGCAGTCAGCCGGCTCGGAGGTCACTTTGACGTTTGCGCGCTCTGTATAAAAGGGAGTTATGTTTGTTTACACAGCTCTCGCTCTCTCTGGTACTCGGCCTCACACTGGAACACACACTCAGTTTGGATTAATAAAAGGAAATCAAAATCAGCAACACCAACACACAAGGCAAGAGTCAGACATCACCCACCAAAACAAACTGGTTATACTACACATAGGGTTGATTATGCAACACTACCTGCTACCCAAGAAGAAGCAGCGAGTAGATGGTCCTACAAACACATGTGGTGCAAGTGAGGAGGACAGTGGTGATCGTGATGGTGAGAATGCTGACACGACTAGTGCGGGACCCCAGCCGCAAGAGGGCACCACTCACACCCAGGATGAAAACTACCACCAGGACCCAAGGACCTGAGCCAGCTTCCAGATAGTGGTCCTACCTGTACAGACTTGAAGAGATACCTGGTCACAGAATACAGCGGCCAGTCAAGGTCAATAAACAAGAATTGGCGTGATCAAGACTCGTGGTTAGAGTACTCTGTAACCCAAGATGCTGCATTCTGCTTCGCATGTCGATTTTTCAGTCACACACACTTCAGTAAAACTGAGAAGTCCTTCACCCATGAAGGCTTCCGGAACTGCAAGAAGACGACCACATTACTGAAGTCCCATGATAACTCTGCAGGACACAAGTTTGCCATGCAAGCTTGGGCAGAGTTTAAATTGCAGAAAATAAAGGGTGCAAGGATCCAACATGCTCTCGATGCAAGCCATGCTTAAACTGTGGAGGAAAACCGACATTACATAAGAGCCGTGATAGATGCACTGCTCTACACAGCCTGCCAGAATGAAGCCCAGAGAGGTCACAGGGAAGGTAGTCAGTCAGATAACAGGGACAATTTCCTGGAACTTCTTGACATGATTTCCAGGTATGATTAAATATTGAAGAAGAAGCTGAGTGGTCCTGCCAATGACAAGTACACGCATGATGATATCCAAAACGAACAGCTTGACATCATAACTGGAATGATCAGGAAGGATATCAGCAAAGAGGTCATGGAAGCTGAGCATTTTGCTCTAATAGTGGATGAAACAAAGGATGTGAGCAAAGAAGAACAGCTGTCCATTGTGGCAAGGTATCTCCACCAACAGAACCTTCACGAGGAGTTCCTGGACTTCACAGCTGCTGAGGGTCTGGATGCAGATTCATTGCTCAAGAAAATCATGGAGACTCTGGCTAAATGTGGTATTGACCATAATGCCTGCATTTGCCAGTGCTATGACGGAGCTGCAGTCATGTCAGGGCATATCAGTGGCATACAGGTGAGGTTTAGGAGAGAGGTGTCTCAGGCTGTGTATGTCCACTGCTATGCACACAGGTTCAACCTTGTGCTAGTTGATTGTGTGCACAACGTCCAGGCTGCAGCAGAGTTCTTTGTGACAATTCAGAAGCTGTACAAATTTTTCTCTACATCAGTTGTGCATGAAGAATTTCTGAAGGTACAGAAGGAGCTTGAACCCGTGAACCAGTACATAGAGTTGAAGCGACTGTCAAACACAAGATGGGCCTACCAACATGCTGCTTGTCTGGCTGTGAAAAGAACCTTCCCTGCCATTGTGACAATCCTAAAGCGTCTTGTGGAGGGGGACAATGTTTACAGAGTTACTGAATCAAAGGGCCTGTGCATCCTCCTAGATCAGTAGTTCGTAACCAGTCTAGTGTCCATAGAAACACTACTGCTGATGACAAAACAGCTATCAGACCACCTCCAGTCACATGACCTGCAGCTGGCCTTGTACAATCTATCATCTCTGGTCTCTCAGAAATGAGAACTGAAGCAGCATGGAAAGACTTGAAAGAGTCTGCTGAGGATATATATAAGAAAGTGGGAATATGCACTGAGACGGTGCGTCAAGGTGGAAAGTGATCTGCCCCCAGACACCTGGAGGAATTCATAATCACATCTAGTACTGGACAAAGAGATGAACCAACACCAGATGCCACGAGACATACCTTCTATGCCAACATAGATAGGATGCTCAACAAGCTGAATAGAAGATTCTCCTCTGATGCCTGCAGTGTTCTGATGGGTGCAACTGCATTGAACCCCAAACACTCCACATTTCTGGACAAGCAAGCACTCTTAGGAATGGCAGCAAACTATGGTGTGGCAGAGGATGACTACGCAGTGGAGGTCCACCAGTTGAACCAGCTAATTGACAGGAAGAAAGACAAGGGGCAGGAAGTATCTACACCATTGGAGCTCGCAACCATGCTAGAGCCATACAAGGATGCCTTCATGAATCTCCACAAACTTGTATGCATCGCTGTGACCCTGCCTGTCACTTCAGCTGCCTGTGAGAGAAGTTTCTAATGTTTAAAGCTTCTCAAGACATACTTGTACAACAGCAGTGGTAACATCCGCACCATCAACCTTGCTGTCATATCAGTAAATTCTAGGAGGGCAAAACAACTGGATATTAATACTGTTATAGACATATTTGCTGCCAATCACCAGAACAGGCGCATTGTTTTAAAGTAATATTGACTATAAACACAACATGATGAAAGATAGTTAGCCTGATACTGACCTTACTTTTCCTCAGAGTGTATTAACTTCACATGGGATAATTCGTTTCTGCTATATAAACTATGTCTTTATGTTATATTTCTTTTGATTTGTAGCTTTACTCTTAATGGTATATTGAATGTTCAATCTAAAGTAATCTTGATTTTCTTTATTATTATGTATTACCTTGGGTGGAATTTAGGTGAGCTTCCTCTTTTATATATACGCATATTTTCATAAACAGATTATTTCTAATTTGTAACAATGAATTATTAATCAGAGTATGAGTTTCCAATGAAAACTGCATTAAAAACGCAGTTCAAAATAGCACACCTTTCTGAAATGTAACTTGGTATTTACATTATTATAATTTACCATCTATACTTCATATTGATGGTATTTTTGGAAGCCCTTCCACAGTTTACCTCAGCCTCCCAACAAAAATATCCTGGCGCTTCCACTGCCCAGCGTATCCCAAACTTTCTAGGTTTACGGCGCTCTTAGTGTCTCATCAATTTCTTCACGGCGTCCCAAGGCGAAACGAAAAACCTAACAGTTCCATTTATTAAGTAGTTAGATTCAAACAACTTAATAAGTATTCATGTCCTAGCAACTTAATAGCGGTTTGAAAGGATAATACATGTAAATTAAAAGTAAAAACAATATTTTATTTCATTTTTAAATAACCACAATTACTAACAGGATGTGTGTCCTGTTCGGCACTGCACAGTTTCTCAAACCTGATTGGACACCGTCATCCTCATTTACTGTTTCACATTAATTTTCTTGCGGTACTTGCTTTTTATCACAGCAACCGTCGAAAACCCAGCTTCGCAAAAATATGACGTCGCAAATGGAATTAGGATTCGCTGAGCTTTAGCACTTAGCAGTAGATATTCACCTTTTACTGATATACAACACTCAGTTAGTTCCATGCTGCCAAATTTTGTTTTTAAAGTCTTGACACAAGACAGCTCAATAAAATTTTTTCAGAGGTAAACTTCAATGAGACCTTAGTCTTGAATGGGTCTTAGATCCATATAAACTTCTCCATATCTTCTGGAAAATAATTTTCAAACCAGTCACTAAGCTGTGTTAGGTGCTCCTCAAAAACAGATTTTAGTTCGTAGGTCAAATCAACTTCATTGGATGTAACAAACTGCTGCAATAAGGGGAAACTGTCTTTGCCATCATCTTCATTCACTTTTCTTCTCCATAGTAGTAACTTTTTCTGAAGGCTGAAACCTTCTCTGCGAGTTTAAGAATGTGCATGTTGCTTCTTTGCAGAGCGAGGTTCAACGCATTCAGTTTTTCGAAGAGATCACATAGGTATGCTAATTTTGACAAAAAATCAGTATCCAAGAAGTTTCTAGCACATTCGTGTTCTTATTCGAGATAAGAGTAGAGTTCCTGTCGTAATTCAAACACACGGGACAGTACATTCCTACTGGAGAGCCATCGCGAATTATAGTAGTACAACAAAGATGTGTGCTCAGATCTCATATCCTCCCACGGTTTTTAAAAAAAACCTCGCTTTCTGTAGCCAGTTTTTATAAACTTCACCACTTTCAACATACTTTCCAGGACTAGGTTCAGTAAAGAACTCAGGTGATTTGATGCAAGGGCTTCCCTGTGGATTATGCAGTGGGTCCACAGTGTATCAAGAGCTTTGCTTCGTACGAGTGCCTGAAACTCTCCATAACAGCCGGACATAGAGCAACCACCATCGATACAGACACCAATGCAGTCCAGTCTAAGTTGTTTTCACACATAACAGTGTCAAGGATCCCAAACAAGTCTTGAGCCTTTGTACCTACAGTGGTACTTCTACAAAAGAGGTCTTCCACAATTTTGTCACTATCCACGAATTGTGTGTAGCAGATCAAATGAACATCCTTGTTACAATCTGTTACCTCATCTAACTGTAATCCGAACTCCTTCCCTTTCATTTTTGCAGTTAGCTGATCGTTGAGATCTTTGGTCATGCATTGGATTCTACGACTGATAGTATTGTTGGATAAAGGCACCTTTGGAAGCAGTTTTCCCACATATTCACCAACCATAATGTTCATTATATCTACTGCAGCCAATAAAATCAGTTTTCTGCGATGGTGTGAAGCTTTTTACATTTCGCGACTCTATATGTCACCTTGTAGGATGCTAGCAAAGCATTGCTTAGTATTGGTGCTTGTTTCAAAAGTGTACCTTTTTGTTCTTTCAATTCTGTTAACTTTCTGGTAAAATAATAACAGGATTTACAAGTTTTAGTTTACTTGGAAGCATGCACTCTAAAGCCAAAACTTTTAGAAATAGTACACAATGCGGACACTTTTCATGATTGACATCTATTGGGCCCGGCATGGCCACGTGTGTTAAGACGTTCGACTCGTAATCCGAGGGTCCTGGGTTTGAATCCCGGTCGCACCAAACATTCTCACCTTTTCAGCCGTTGGGGTGTTATAATGTCACGATCAATCCCACTATTCGTGGGTAAAAGAGTAGCCCAAGGGTTGGCGGTGGGTGGTGATGACTAGCTGCCTTCCCTAGTCTTACACTGCTAAATTTGGGACGGCTAGAGCAGATAGCCCTCGAGTAGCTTTGCGCGAAATTCAAAAACAAACAAACATCTACCGAAGTTAAATCAAAATCTAGATAATTATCGTCATTGAATGAAAACTGCCAGTCACGTGGTATTGGCAATCATTATAGAAAAATGTAGCATGTGTTTCCTAAAGAGAACTGAGATTGTTTATATATGTATATAACACCATGATTTCTCAGTCAGGGGCCAAACAACTTCAACTTCAATAACTTAAGAATAAGATTCAAAGCTTCAACAACTAACTTTGAACTAACTTTCAACAACTTGAACATTCTTAGCTTTAACTACAATTTACTTTTAATTTGAAATGTTGTGAACTTAGTTTAAACTTAATGTTCGCACATCTCTTTCCATTAAAGATGCGTCACATTTTAACTTTGATTGTGCATACAAATAAAAATTTTTGCTGTGTGCAAACTTGTGTTCAGACTTTTTTATTTGTGCCTGACTTAAAGCAGGAAAAGCCAAGCTCTTCCTCTGCAATAACATTTGTTGAACTCCTTGTTATTCTACAATTCCATCTCTTTTATTTTGCTGGAAGCAAGTGAATTTCAATATGACAGACATTTACCCATTCTTTAAAGGTTTACCGATCATCTTACACATTTCAGGAAGTAATTTTCATTACGCCAAAGTTTATTTCTTCAGTTAGTTTGTTGCGTTTCTATTTATATAAACGTGTGAACCAAATTTTGGTAACCTAAACACATTACTTTATGTTGTTTGTTATTAAACATGAAGCTACATAAAGGGCTATCTGTGCTCTGCCCATTACGGGTATCGAAACTTGGTTTCTATCAGGATAAGTCCGCAGAAATACCGCTGTGCCACGAGAGGGCACATTATTTTGTAGTTAATACAATAACAGGTCGTCTGTCAAACCGTTGTCCAATACCAACTAATTCAACACATTTTGTAACATCACAACATGTCAACGCAGCTTGAAGTATCCGATAATTTATTGTCAAAAGCATTTTTTTAAAATTTACTAATTGTACCTTTAGCAACATTATTAATGTAAATAAAAAGAGATAAAGGCCCAAATACACCGCTAATAATAAGAAACTCTACCCTTTCAAACAATGCGAATGGTTCTTCCATAATTTTCACTTGAAATAGGATCAACTTAAGTTTCATCTACTATAGTAGATAGATACACGTGGTATGTTAGATACACGTGGTTTGTTCTTATTTATTATTCTTATTAAAATTAACTGTACTACAATTATTTCGTGTATCGACTTCTGTCAGTTTTTATAAGTATGTATATACCTTCTGCCAGTTTTTATAAGTATGTATATACCTTCTGCCAGTTTTTATAAGTATGTATATACCTTCTGTCAGTTTTTATAAGTATGTATATACCTTCTGTCAGTTTTTATAAGTATGTATATACCTTCTGTCAGTTTTATAAGTATGTATATACCTTCTGTCAGTTTTTATAAGTATGTATATACCTTCTGTCAGTTTTTATAAGTATGTATATACCTTCTGTCAGTTTTTATAAGTATGTATATACCTTCTGTCAGTTTTTATAAGTATGTATATACCTTCTGTCAGTTTTTATAAGTATGTATATACCTTCTGTCAGTTTTTATTTTCAAGTGTTAAAACTCATTTTAATTATATGCAACAGCTTTTAAATACATTTTACAAAAATTTGATTTCCGCGCAAGTCGAGCATATTTTGTAGTGTATCTAGGCCACGAATGCCAGCCTGGATCAACAAATTTTATACTATATTACCTCATTGTTGATGCCCTCTATATTATAAATGTTTTCTATCGTTGTGAGTTGGGTTTTTAGTATTTTGTTCACAGTATGAAGTTTTATTAACATGGCGAAACGATTACGTGAAGTGAAAAATCGAAGATTTAAGAAAGTTTAGGTCTCTGTAGAATGTTTCCTGTACTATTGTGTTGGAAACACTGGTAAAATATAAACTGCGAAGTAGAATTAATGAGAACAATGCTATTTAAATAATTTTAGTTAGGCAGTAAGGATTAGCAAGTTTGTTTCTCAAGTGATCGATAAGTGTGGTTTGTTTGGAATTTTGCGTAAAGCTACAGGAGGGTTATTTGAGCTAACCATCTCTAATTTAGCAGTGAAAGACTAGAGAAATTAAAATAGTCATCACAACCCACCGCCAACTCTTGGAATATGCTTTTACCAACTAATAGTGTGACTGATCACACATAATAACGACCCCACGGCTGAAAGGGCGAGCATGTTTAGCGCGACTCGGATGCGAACCCGCGACCCTCAGATTACGAGCGCATGCCTTAACGCGCTCGGCCATGCCGGGCCACCGAGTATTCTAGTTGTAAATTTAAGATACTCTAGATGTTTTTTTATAATATTTTATGAAAGTTTTTAATGTTCAAGAGGACTTACTACAGGTTGGTTTCAAATACAATCCAACTCATAGTGGAGATTAACAATTCTTCTACAGTCAGGATGTTTAAAAGGTTAAACCTAAGAAAAACATAGTTGTTTACTGGCCATGTCTGCAGACAGAGGGTTCAGTTGAAATACTTTTAAATTACAGGAATAAAAATTTATAAATTAAGCCAGGCATTCAATATGTCAGGCTTAGTCTATTTGTTTATGTACTAAGAATGCAAATCTGATGATTCTAGTAACACGTCACATTGCTGCAAAAACCTCCATGTATCTCGGGCCATGAGTTGAAAGGTTAAATTCCACTGTGACTTAGAAAACAGTAGCCCAAAGTTGGTAGCAGGGGCTGTTGACTAGTTGTAGTCTATCAGTTAGAATTCAGAGATAACTTTGTGTGATAATTCTGAAACTAAAGACATGTTAGGATATTTTGTTTAATATACATAAAAGAAAAACAGCTAGTGTTTTCTTAACTTCAACAACAATAAAAAACTGCAAAGAAGACAATGAAGAAAACATTTCAACATTTAATAATATACATTTTATTTTTAACAATACAAGCAGTTGGTATTAAAAACAATAAGGGATACAAATTACATAAGTTACTAAAGTACTTACAAACTGTGAAAAGATTTTTAAAACTTACATTAAAAACTTACATTACAGTTTTTCTATTTGACCATAACTTTACAAGTTTCTATAAGAAGTAAGATATTTTGTTTTTGAGCTTATAACTTGATAGTGTCATCTGTAAACAAACTATAAAGGTAAAAACTATAGATATGCAAATTAATTTACATATGATCAAAGATACCCTGAAAAACATTTAGTTTTTATAGTAAATCAAAGCTTAAAAAATGAAATTGAACATTATTTCATAATTCTGATTATTAAAAACAATACCAGTTAAACTGTATATTCATGAAACAACCTGGTTTTGATAATACTTGTCTTAAACTATAAATTCATAACAAAAAATATTGACCTACAAGAAAGAATCTTCAAAGAAACTGATATAAATATGCTTTCAAAATGTTAATAGTTATAAAAACACCTAGAAATACATGTGACGTACAAGTACAAACACATCCATCAATGAGAAAGTAGACAAACCAGATCTAACAATCCTTAAAATATGCATTACTGGTACTAAATACATATGTATAAAAATACACTTTGTGTTTTGAGACCAATTGCATGAGTAATCTACTTAATAAATCTGACATAAAGATCTGGACAACCCGAGTTTAATAACGTACTTCTTCCTGCAATGCATAAAAAATAACCGATGCTAATTTTGATCGTGTAAATATTTTACAGTTTTCTCTTTCAATGATTTAGAATAATTCACAAGCACACACATATAGGGTAATATTTGTAAATTTTTGTATGCACAATATCACAGGATTGAGTCTGTCAGAAATGATGTGTTTGAATACAAAAGTTCTATTTCTGAACACAGTTTCTACATAAAACAAGACACTTAATAAAATAAGTCTTACAGACGTTCATACTGTGAACTTGAGTCATGAGTGAAATGAAGTTTAACAAAGTTATTGAAAATGGTAAGCAGTTGGTATTACTACTAACATTGATGATTATACAAACACTTTATCATTACTTCAAAAACCACAAATGTATTATTGACTGAGCAACATAACTAGAAACATTCATATAAACTGCCTTTTATATAAAAATATTTAACAATTATATGAAGAACAACAGTGTAATATTTCTACGTTAGCATTTTGAAATAGTGAAAACACACTTTTTTGAACAAATGTGGACTTAAGTAAATTCACATAAATAGAAGAAAAACATTACATTTTGGGTCTGCATGGCTTTATCCAAAGGTTTATTTCAACTGGTTGTATAATTATTATTTAATTATGCAAATAAATAAACATATTATTAACAATTCACATGAATTAGTTGATGTGGCAAATTTTCTTATCATCTTTAATTGTGATATATTACTACTTTAGCTGTTACTGTCAGCTAAAACACTACTGTACTATCAGTTTTTATATTCAAGTCTTCTTTACAACAAATGTTTCAAGATATTCTGTCAGTGAATAATGTTAGTAGCCTATAATATAACAACTACAGTTCTTTCATCTCTGTTTCCAACCAAGTATTTGTTGTTATATCAATCTTGAAAGCTTTGTGTTACAGTTTATACACACTGCTGTTTAACTGTAAGCATGCTTGGATAAATATCTGATGTTACAACATACATGCTATTTTTTATGGGACATTTACTGCAGTTCATAGATATGCACTACTGTTTAATTGATGTGGTAATGCAGTTTATAGCTACATACTGCTGTTTAACATGCTTGGTAATGTAATTTATAGATACACACTACTGTTTAATAGAGTTGGTAATGAAGTTTACAAATACACACTACTGTTTAACAGACTTGTTAATGAAGTTTACAAATACACACTACTGTTTAATAGAGTTGGTAATGAAGTTTACAAATACACACTACTGTTTAATAGAGTTGGTAATGAAGTTTACAAATACACACTACTGTTTAATAGAGTTGGTAATGAAGTTTACAAATACACACTACTGTTTAATAGAGTTGGTAATGAAGTTTACAAATACACACTACTGTTTAACAGACTTGTTAATGAAGTTTACAAATACACACTACTGTTTAATAGAGTTGGTAATGAAGTTTACAAATACACACTACTGTTTAATAGAGTTGGTAATGAAGTTTACAAATACACACTACTGTTTAATAGAGTTGGTAATGAAGTTTACAAATACACACTACTGTTTAATAGAGTTGGTAATGAAGTTTACAAATACACACTACTGTTTAATAGAGTTGGTAATGAAGTTTACAAATACACACTACTGTTTAATAGAGTTGGTAATGAAGTTTACAAATACACACTACTGTTTAATAGAGTTGGTAATGAAGTTTACAAATACACACTACTGTTTAATAGAGTTGGTAATGAAGTTTACAAATACACACTACTGTTTAATAGAGTTGGTAATGAAGTTTACAAATACACACTACTGTTTAATAGAGTTGGTAATGAAGTTTACAAATACATACTACTGTTTAACAGACTTGGTAATGAAGTTTACAAATACACACTACTGTTTAATAGAGTTGGTAATGAAGTTTACAAATACACACTACTGTTTAATAGAGTTGGTAATGAAGTTTACAAATACACACTACTGTTTAATAGAGTTGGTAATGAAGTTTACAAATACACACTACTGTTTAATAGAGTTGGTAATGAAGTTTACAAATACACACTACTGTTTAACAGACTTGGTAATGAAGTTTACAAATACACACTACTGTTTAATAGAGTTGGTAATGAAGTTTACAAATACATACTACTGTTTAATAGACTTGGGAATGAAGTTTACAAATACATACTACTGTTTAATAGAGTTGATAATGAAGTTTACAAATACATACTACTGTTTAACAGACTTGGGAATGAAGTTTACAAATACACACTACTGTTTAATAGAGTTGGTAATGAAGTTTACAAATACACACTACTGTTTAATAGAGTTGGTAATGAAGTTTACAAATACACACTACTGTTTAATAGAGTTGGTAATAAAGTTTACAAATACACACTACTGTTTAATAGAGTTGGTAATAAAGTTTACAAATACACACTACTGTTTAATAGAGTTGGTAATGAAGTTTACAAATACACACTACTGTTTAATAGAGTTGGTAATGAAGTTTACAAATACACACTGCTGTTTAATAGAGTTGGTAATGAAGTTTACAAATACACACTACTGTTTAATAGAGTTGGTAATGAAGTTTACAAATACACACTACTGTTTAATAGAGTTGGTAATGAAGTTTACAAATACACACTACTGTTTAATAGAGTTGGTAATAAAGTTTACAAATACACACTACTGTTTAATAGAGTTGGTAATGAAGTTTACAAATACACACTACTGTTTAATAGAGTTGGTAATGAAGTTTACAAAACACACTACTGTTTAATAGAGTTGGTAATGAAGTTTACAAATACACACTACTGTTTAATAGAGTTGGTAATGAAGTTTACAAATACACACTACTGTTTAACAGAGTTGGTAATGAAGTTTACAAATACACACTACTGTTTAATAGAGTTGGTAATGAAGTTTACAAATACACACTACTGTTTAATAGAGTTGGTAATGAAGTTTACAAATACACACTACTGTTTAATAGAGTTGGTAATGAAGTTTACAAATACACACTACTGTTTAATAGAGTTGGTAATGAAGTTTACAAATACACACTACTGTTTAATAGAGTTGGTAATGAAGTTTACAAATACACACTACTGTTTAATAGAGTTGGTAATGAAGTTTACAAATACACACTACTGTTTAATAGAGTTGGTAATGAAGTTTACAAATACACACTACTGTTTAATAGAGTTGGTAATGAAGTTTACAAATACACACTACTGTTTAATAGAGTTGGTAATGAAGTTTACAAATACACACTACTGTTTAATAGAGTTGGTAATGAAGTTTACAAATACACACTACTGTTTAATAGAGTTGGTAATGAAGTTTACAAATACACACTACTGTTTAATAGAGTTGGTAATGAAGTTTACAAATACACACTACTGTTTAATAGAGTTGGTAATGAAGTTTACAAATACACACTACTGTTTAATAGAGTTGGTAATGAAGTTTACAAATACACACTACTGTTTAATAGAGTTGGTAATGAAGTTTACAAATACACACTACTGTTTAATAGAGTTGGTAATGAAGTTTACAAACACACACTACTGTTTAATAGAGTTGGTAATGAAGTTTACAAATACACACTACTGTTTAATAGAGTTGGTAATGAAGTTTACAAATACACACTACTGTTTAATAGAGTTGGTAATGAAGTTTACAAATACACACTACTGTTTAATAGAGTTGGTAATGAAGTTTACAAATACACACTACTGTTTAATAGAGTTGGTAATGAAGTTTACAAATACACACTACTGTTTAACAGACTTGGTAATGAAGTTTACAAATACACACTACTGTTTAATAGAGTTGGTAATGAAGTTTACAAATACACACTACTGTTTAATAGAGTTGGTAATGAAGTTTACAAATACACACTACTGTTTAATAGAGTTGGTAATGAAGTTTACAAATACACACTACTGTTTAATAGAGTTGGTAATGAAGTTTACAAATACACACTTCTGTTTAATAGAGTTGGTAATGAAGTTTACAAATACACACTACTGTTTAATAGAGTTGGTAATGAAGTTTACAAATACACACTACTGTTTAATAGAGTTGGTAATGAAGTTTACAAATACACACTACTGTTTAATAGAGTTGGTAATGAAGTTTACAAATACACTACTGTTTAATAGAGTTGGTAATGAAGTTTACAAATACACACTACTGTTTAATAGAGTTGGTAATTAAGTTTACAAATACACACTACTGTTTAATAGAGTTGGTAATGAAGTTTACAAATACATATTACTGTTTAATAGAGTTGGTAATGAAGTTTACAAATACACACTACTGTTTAATAGAGTTGGTAATGAAGTTTACAAATACACACTACTGTTTAATAGAGTTGGTAATGAAGTTTACAAATACACACTACTGTTTAATAGAGTTGGTAATGAAGTTTACAAATACACACTACTGTTTAATAGAGTTGGTAATGAAGTTTACAAATACACACTACTGTTTAATAGAGTTGGTAATGAAGTTTACAAATACACACTACTGTTTAATAGAGTTGGTAATGAAGTTTACAAATACACACTACCGTTTAATAGAGTTGGTAATGAAGTTTACAAATACACACTACCGTTTAATAGAGTTGGTGATGAAGTTTACAAATACACACTACTGTTTAATAGAGTTGGTAATGAAGTTTACAAACACACACTACTGTTTAATAGAGTTGGTAATGAAGTTTACAAATACACACTACTGTTTAATAGGATTGGTAATGAAGTTTACAAATACACACTACTGTTTAATAGAGTTGGTAATGAAGTTTACAAATACACACTACTGTTTAATAGAGTTGGTAATGAAGTTTACAAATACACACTACTGTTTAATAGTTGGTAATGAAGTTTACAAATACACACTACTGTTTAATAGAATTGGTAATGAAGTTTACAAATACACACTACTGTTTAACAGACTTGGTAATGAAGTTTACAAATACATACTACTGTTTAATAGAGTTGGTAATGAAGTTTACAAATACACACTACTGTTTAATAGAGTTGGTAATGAAGTTTACAAATACACACTACTGTTTAATAGAGTTGGTAATGAAGTTTACAAATACACACTACTGTTTAATAGAGTTGGTAATGAAGTTTACAAATACACACTTCTGTTTAATAGAGTTGGTAATGAAGTTTACAAATACACACTACTGTTTAATAGAGTTGGTAATGAAGTTTACAAATACACACTACTGTTTAATAGAGTTGGTAATGAAGTTTACAAATACACACTACTGTTTAACAGACTTGGTAATGAAGTTTACAAATACACAGTACTGTTTAATAGAGTTGGTAATGAAGTTTACAAATACATATTACTGTTTAATAGAGTTGGTAATTAAGTTTACAAATACATATTACTGTTTAATAGAGTTGGTAATGAAGTTTACAAATACATATTACTGTTTAATAGAGTTGGTAATGAAGTTTACAAATACATACTACTGTTTAATAGAGTTGGTAATGAAGTTTACAAATACACACTGCTGTTTAATAGAGTTGGTAATGAAGTTTACAAATACACACTACTGTTTAATAGAGTTGGTAATGAAGTTTACAAATACACACTACTGTTTAATAGAGTTGGTAATGAAGTTTACAAATACACACTACTGTTTAATAGAGTTGGTAATGAAGTTTACAAATACACACTACTGTTTAATAGAGTTGGTAATGAAGTTTACAAATACACACTACTGTTTAATAGAGTTGGTAATGAAGTTTACAAATACACACTACTGTTTAATAGAGTTGGTAATGAAGTTTACAAATACACACTACTGTTTAATAGAGTTGGTAATGAAGTTTACAAATACACACTACTGTTTAATAGAGTTGGTAATGAAGTTTACAAATACACACTACTGTTTAACAGACTTGGTAATGAAGTTTACAAATACACACTACTGTTTAATAGAGTTGGTAATGAAGTTTACAAATACACACTTCTGTTTAACAGACTTGGTAATGAAGTTTACAAATACACACTACTGTTTAATAGAGTTGGTAATGAAGTTTACAAATACACACTACTGTTTAATAGAGTTGGTAATGAAGTTTACAAATACACACTACTGTTTAACAGACTTGGTAATGAAGTTTACAAATACACACTACTGTTTAATAGAGTTGGTAATGAAGTTTACAAATACACACTACTGTTTAATAGAGTTGGTAATGAAGTTTATAAATACACACTACTGTTTATCAGACTTGGTAATGAAGTTTACAAATACACACTACTGTTTAATAGAGTTGGTAATGAAGTTTACAAATACACACTACTGTATAACAGACTTGGTAATGAAGTTTACAAATACACACTACTGTTTAATAGAGTTGGTAATGAAGTTTACAAATACACACTACTGTTTAATAGAGTTGGTAATGAAGTTTACAAATACATATTACTGTTTAATAGACTTGGTAATGAAGTTTACAGATACGCATTACAATTTAACAGACTTGGTAATGCAGTCTACAGATACACACTACTGTTTAACAGACTTATAGCAAAGTTTACACATTGCTGTTTATGAATCAAAGAAAAGTATGAAGAATTCTTGTAAAAACTAATATAAAAGTATAAATGTAATAAAATATATATTGTGAATATATTAAAAGAAAAAGAACATATAAACATTTATTATATGAATTCCACTCTCTTGTGGCTGAAACATAAAATATCCATCATTAGATTTATATGCAGCTTAATATGAGTTTAAAATGTAAGTATTGAATTATAATTCTCAAAAATATATATAAATTACTAAGTTATAAGGAAAAAAACTTGTTAAAAAACATACTTAATTCAAACTCTGAGAAATATATTCAGTAATTCTTAAGTTTGGAAAAGTTTCACAAGAGTGTGAGCTGAGTAATATTAACTACAGGTAGAAATTATTAGGCTTAAGAAGTGGGCACAGTGACTTAACCTTGTACTACATCAAGTGATAAGAGCTTTGAATTAAAAATAATAGAAGGCTATTTGCTTTCCACTAAAACAAAAATATTGCTCATAAACTCAAACTAATTTCTCGATTTTTGATTATCAGAACAGAAAGAGGAAAAACGTATGGTCAGTATAGGCTCTTAGTAACCTTTTATATTGTTCATTAAGCATTCATATAAAGTATTTCATGTAACAAACTTAATACTTAAATGTTAACAGTAAATACACTACGTTTATTGATTTAGTAATGAAGTAAAAACAGAGATATATTTAAAGGTTTCAATATCATTAACAAAATTAACTACACATACACATAATATAAGAGGTCATAAACCAATTACTACTTAATCTCTGATGGAGCCTTGAATTAAAACAGGCTTCTTAAGGGGGCACTGTAAGTCAACACAAATGTTTTCCACCAAGCAGTACTTTCTCTAGAAAATGAACATTGTACCCACTCAACTGTAGTTAGTAACAACTTGTGCTTTCCAGTTGATGAAAGAAACAGACATCATCAGTTAACATCATCATAACTATAAGATAACTATTGTACCCACTCAACTGTAGTTAATAACAACTTGTGCTTTCCAGCTGGTGAAAAAAACAGACATCATCAGTTAACATCATCATAATTACAAGATAACTATTGTACCCACTCAACTGTAGTTAATAACAACTTGTGCTTTCCAGCTGATGAAAGAAACAGACATCATCAGTTAACATCATCATAATTACAAGATAACTATTGTACCCACTCAACTGTAGTTAATAACAACTTGTGCTTTCCAGCTGATGAAAGAAACAGACATCGTCAGTTAACATCATCATAATTACAAGATAACTATTGTACCCACTCAACTGTAGTTAATAACACCTTGTGCTTTCCAGCTGATGAAAGAAACAGACATCATCAGTTAACATCATCATAACTACAAGATAACTATTGTACCCACTCAACTGTAGTTAATAACAACTTGTGCTTTCCAGCTGATGAAAGAAACAGACATCATCAGTTAACATCATCATAACTACAAGATAACTATTGTACCCACTCAACAGTAGTTAATAACAACTTGTGCTTTCCAGCTGGTGAAAGAAACAGACATCATCAGTTAACATCATCATAACTACAAGATAACTATTGTACCCACTCAACTGTAGTTAATAACAACTTGTGCTTTCCAGCTGATGAAAGAAACAGACATCATCAGTTAACTACAAGATAACTAATACAACTTTAATTATTTTATACCATTATTTCCCTTCTTTTCTTCTCACGTAAAGTGACAAAGAATCACACAAATAGTTAATCTGATTTCTACCCCAAATTAATCCAAACGTTATTATGTAATACTTATTTATCAAATTAGTCAACTCTTGAAATGCAAATGATCACAAAACTAAGTGGTCATCACACAGGTCTTAAAAAATGAAACAAAAAGATAGTAACATTTCTAACATACTGCAGGTGGCTTATCATGGTGGTGGTGTTTACATTCTTAAGTAAGTTAATTTTTATATTGGTGTAAATTACATTTTTAACTGATATTCAGTATAAAGATAGTTTAATTTATATATATATATCTAGGGTTAAAAGAAAATAATAAACTGTTTGTGGGAACAGCTTAATAATACGCAACTCCACTTCTGGGTATTATAACTTTCTCTATGTTTTATAGTAGAGCATCTGTAACATTTTGATAACACAGGTTCCATTCTTGGAAGATATAATTTAGCAAAGATCACAGTAATGTTTTTCACTTGTGATAGTCTTCCAATCATTGTTACTCTTACTGTTAGGCTTATGAGATTATTGCCATGCTATAATAACCATTGATGCAGTTTGTCTTGTAAAGCCAAGAAGTTGTGTACTTGAGGTCACTAGAGCAACTGTTAATCAAAATTGGATTCCTATGTTATGTTCTCTTTAAAAAATGCCAGTAACATTTACTTTCAAGGTTGGCTGACGACCAATGTAAAATAGAACTAATACAGGTATAAATAATACAGATAATCACCTATGAGGTTATTAAAATAACAAATTAACCATCAAGAGGAGGATTTACTCCATTTTAACATGTGGAGAATAATGGGAGCATTTCAATTTTCTGTCAAACGTCTGTAGCGTTGGATTTCAGGAATTTACAAGATTACTCCATTTTAACATGTGGAATATAATAGGAACATATTTCAATTTTCTGTCAAACATCTGTAGTGTTGGATTTCAGGAATTTACAAGATTACTACATTTTAACGTGGAGAATAATGGGAATACATTTCAATTTTCTGTCAAACGTCTGTAGCATTGGGTTTCAGGAATATGATAACAATTTACAAGAACTGTTAGCAACATATACCATCTTATTTAAACTATATTTCTAGTGGCTATAGCTGACAAACATATAATTCAAATACATCTTTTTCCAGATATCTTTTTCATTTTTATAATCCATACAGAGAAAGGATACAACTCTCACTTATTTCAGATAACTATTATCTGTAAAAGTTTTAACAAATGTAATAAACACATTTATCTTAGATTTTGGGTTACATTCATATGTACAGTATTTAAAAAAATGTTAAAGTCACATAATTTTAACAATATAAAGAATGATCATCTGTGACACCCAGCTCTGAAAAATCATGATTTTACAAACTCTGCAGAATAATTACATTTTGCAGAATGTTTGTGACACTCGACTTACATAATTCATTACTGTGACACTCTGATTTTAGTTACTGAAGATGATTTCAAGCGATAAGTCTGCAACATATTATACTAATTAGTTTGTTGTGATTATAGGAAACACAAAAACATCTAAGACATAAAAGAGCACTGTTAAAATCTGGGAGATAATGTGACACAGATATAAAAGCAGTTTTAAAACTTGTAGCATTACACACACACACACATGAATAATACAGTTTAATGACGACTAAGAGTACTATAAAACTGTATAGACATAACAGTATTATTACAACCTGTGAAGATCGTAAGTGACATGACTCAGACATGGAACATAAATCATCTTTATAAGAAGTTGTGGGAAGATAAAGACATTTTAGTTATCCTATCATATTACCAATATTACTAAGAAGTACATATGATAAACACTGGATTCTGGTCTATAAAACCAAAAGTCCTTGTATTACTATGCCGCAAATGACCACCTAATTAACTTACAACTTGTACAATTAATCACAATTCTACATAACATCAATATGAAGTGATTATAAACAGTGAAAAGACCTGAGAGCCTTAAATTATAAAAAATAATTAGTAAACCACATCATTATAAGATTCTACATTATTATGTAGAAAAATGTAAGAAAACTATGTAATAAGGTATAATAAACAAAATGGTATTATGTTACAATATTATCCAACTAGAATATAAACTAAAAAACATGTCTTAAGTTGTAGCATACACTTCAGTGAGCTTCCTATATGAAATTATTACATCTAGAGAGAATACGACTTAACAAGTCTCTAACTTTATGTGGTCACCTCCATACATGAAATTATTACACCTAGAGAGAATACCAATAAGCAAATATCTAACTTTATGTGGTCACCTCCACTAATGAATTTATTATATCTACAGAGAATACTACTTAACAAGCCTCAGACGTTATCTAGTCACCTCCATACATCAAATTATTACATCTAACGATAGAATACTATATAGTGAGTTTCAAACAGTGCTGTTTACATACATGAAATTATTATATCTAAATAGAATACTACTTAGAAAGTTCCAAACAATGTCTTTTCCATATACAAAATTATTACATCTAAAGAGAATACTACTTAGAAAGTTCCAAACAATGTCTTTTCCATATACAAAATTATTACATCTAAAGAGAATACTACTTAGAAAGTTCCAAACAATGTCTTTTCCATATACAAAATTATTACATCTAGAGAGAATACTACTCAACAATTCTCAATTTTTAATCATTTGTTTCTGTACATTGAATTATCAAACTTAGAAGGAACACTACTCAGCAAGTTCCAAATTCTAATTCATCATTTTCCTACATCAATGTCTTACATCTAGATGAAACAATAAAAACCAAGAGTGAACTAAACTTTCCTTCCACAAATCTAAACGTTACAAATTACAATGTTACAATGATTAACTCCATTGGTTAGATATAATACTATAGCCTCCATTATCTTACAGCAAAAACAAACTTAAGAAATAATTTGTTCTTGAAACATCTGTGATAAAATAAATACATACATGTATTTACTTCATTTATATTTATAGTAAACTTACATTAAACAGTGTTTCTTATTTGAAAAAAGCGGGTGAATGAAATTATGCATTCCTGAGAATCCACCCACCCCCAAAGAAATATGACAGCACCCTTTAAAATATTACCTTATTCAATTTAGATTACAGATATATGAAATTGTAAGTTTGCAATATATTAATAAATGGATTGTGTGGATACCTTTAAATGAGTCAGTGTGCTCACAGTTATTCTTGTGATATGTTGTAAACTGAAAGCACTCAGAGAAATTCATTCTTCAAATAAAAAGTAGCCAAAAGGAAGGGAGGAAGTAGAATAAAGTGCTTTAAAAATAAAGCAGTGTTATGTGAACAAGATTTATAACTGAAATAAATACCAGTATCTTGATGATTGCAAAAAAATACAGCAAGCTATAATGTAATCTATTAATTGTTCATAACTCTCAACTGCAAAAATACAAACAACTTTAGTGTTAATTAACGGGTGTTTAAGTATATATATATATATATATATATATATATATTTTCATTTATCATTTGATCTAAATGATGATTAAACAGGTCCAGCACAATACAAAAACAACAAGAAGAAGTAAGTTCGATTTTCATCTAACTTTTATGACTGTTGCTGAGAAGCTCGCAAAAGTGAAGCGAACGTGCCTCCTCTTTTGTTAAGAAGATCCTTTGGGGAACCTTTTTCCACAATACGTCCAGCTTCCAAGACAATCACCTTGTCAAAATCTAAAATACTTGTGACACGATGCTGTTCAATGAAACAAAAGAAATCATGGTTTAGGTCAGTAAAGATACCACAGTCAGTGTTGTGGTCAACAACTTAGATGCATTGATCTTAACAATACATATGTAGAACATATTATTGTTAACATATCACAGACAGTGTTGTGGTGGTCTGGTGTACTAAAATATACCGGTTTTAATGTTTAAAAGGCAGATTTCAAATTTAGAGTACTATACCGCAATGATGCCAGCAAGTCACGGATTCCTACAAAACCAAGGTGTTTAATAAGTTTTACATCTAAATGTAAACTCATTACCATCAGTGCACATATATTAAGTTTTGAATTACTTATGTTGTCTTACTTAAACATATAGAAAAATGAATAATGAAGTAATGGAGTAGATAATGTGAAGGATACCAACATTTCTACTCTGCTGACAATAGTAATGGAGTAGATAATGTGAAAGATACGAACATTTCTACTATGCTGACAGTAGTAATGGAGTAGATAATGTGAAGGATACGAACATTTCTACTATGCTGACAGTAGTAATGGAGTAGATAATGTGAAGGATACGAACATTTCTACTATGCTGACAGTATTAATGGAGTAGATAACATGAAGGATACAAACATTTCTACTCTGCTGACAGTAGTAATGGAGTAGATAACACGAAGGATACGAACATTTCTACTATGCTGACAGTAGTAATGGAGTAGATAACGTGAAGGATACGAACATTTCTACTATGCTGACAGTAGTAATGGAGTAGATAACGTGAAGGATACGAACATTTCTACTATGCTGACAGTAGTAATGGAGTAGATAATGTGAAGGATACGAACATTTCTACTATGCTGACAGTAGTAATGGAGTAGATAACGTGAAGGATACGAACATTTCTACTATGCTGACAGTAGTAATGAAGTAGATAACATGAAGGATACAAACATTTCTACTCTGCTGACAGTAGTAATGGAGTAGATAAAGTGAAGGATACGAACATTTCTACTATGCTGACAGTAGTAATGGAGTAGATAATGTGAAGGATACCGAACATTTCTAGCTGACAGTAGTAATGGAGTAGAGTGAAGGTAATGGACAGTAGTAATAATGATGAAGGATAGAACATTTCTACATTTCAGTAGTAATGGAGTAGATAAGGTGAAGGATCTGAACATTTCTCTGCTGACAGTAGTAATGGAGTAGATAAAGTGAAGGATCTGAACATTTCTACTATGCTGACAGTAGTAATGGAAGGTAGATATGCTGACAGTAGAAGGATAACTGAAGGAACATTTCTACTATGCTGACAGTAGTAATGGAGTAGATAAGGTGAAGGATACGAACATTTCTACTATGCTGACAGTAGTAATGGAGTAGATAACGTGAAGGATACGAACATTTCTACTATGCTGACAGTAGTAATGGAGTAGATAATGTGAAGGATACCGAACATTTCTACTATGCTGACAGGATACAGAACATTTCTATGCTGTAATGGAGTAGATAACGTGAAGGATACTGAACATTTCTACTATGCTGACAGTAGTAATGGAGTAGATAACGTGAAGGATACGAACATTTCTACTATGCTGACAGTAGTAATGGAGTAGATAACGTGAAGGATACGAACATTTCTACTATGCTGACAGTAGTAATGGAGTAGATAACGTGAAGGATACGAACATTTCTACTATGCTGACAGTAGTAATGGAGTAGATAATGTGAAGGATACGAACATTTCTACTATGCTGACAGTAGTAATGGAGTAGATAATGTGAAGGATACGAACATTTCTACTATGCTGACAGTAGTAATGGAGTAGATAATGTGAAGGATACGAACATTTCTACTATGCTGACAGTAGTAATGGAGTAGATAATGTGAAGGATACGAACATTTCTACTGTGCTGACAGTAGTAATGGAGTAGATAATGTGAAGGATACGAACATTTCTACTATGCTGACAGTGTCATATCACAAGAAAGATATACCAAGATCTACTGCTACTGTTTTGTTTTTAAACCATACAGAAAGGTATGTTGAGATTTCACAAGAAAATGTTTTCACAGCAAACCTACATATAGGTACAAATATATGTAAAAAAGTCATAAAACATCAAATCCTGATTTTGATTTATACAACTTTTCAAAATAACTGCATTCACATGCATGTGTGTACAAACATATACACATAACCTACTAACAAGACACCTACTGTAGACAGAATGCTATTTCATTCTTTAAACAAAAGGAGCACATGGTTGTCATTATCATTTTGTGGAACGGGTGTCTCTGTTGTTTAGGATGCTTTTGCAAAGAACAGTTAAGGATAGAAAACAAAATGACAGATCTAATTAAACTAACTGGAGTTTTACACAAATGAGGATTTTCTTCAAACATTATTGGTAAACAGTACCATATGTAGTAACTGTAGTAATTACACCTGGCAAACAGTACCGTATTTAATATTTCATACTTGCTAACAGAGTGATCAACAGTGTATTAAGTAATTGATAACCACAGTTATTATAGCTTTTCACAACCTGTATGTTACTAAAATATTTGGTACTTAAACCTTTGAGTGGTTCATATATATCGCTATTTTACCACATTAAAAATGACATTTGATATAAAGATGGTAAATAATTTAAGCACAATTTTTGTCATAGTGTCAGGAAAGTGTTAATGAATTTCCCATTAAGATTAGAAAAAAACATTAACTTTGTCACACCATTCAGAAGACAAATTATCTAGTCCTTTTTTAAAAATATTATTACAATGCTGCCATATTCTATAAACACTGTAAATACTTACAGCAATGGCAAGAACAGTACAGCCAACCCAGGATGAAGTGACCACTGTCTGCAGGGCCTTGTCAGTTTCTCGATCAAGAGACGAAGTGGCCTCATCTAACACGATTATCCTACTCTGTCGTAGTAGTGCCCTTGCTAGACAAAAGAGCTGAAAATTGTGTAAAAATCAATTTCGATAAGCAAAGAAAGGCCTTGCAGTTTACTAAAAAATAAAGTCAGCAAAATTCATTTATGGACAACCAAGTTCAACTAATTCAGATGTAGAAATGTTTCAAATCAAACTAAAACACATAGTATCAAGTAAAACTTCAAATAGCAAGCAGAAAAGTAAATCTATCAATAATCCTTCTGTTTCTTGAGGAATCAAGTTAATAAAAGTTTTATGTTCTGGCATTTGAAAAAGAAAATTAAAACAAATGAGTCGCCTCACCTGTCGCTGACCAGTACTGAAGTTTGCTCCTTCTTCCAACACCACAGAATCTAGCATGTGACAAAACACATTTGTACATACAGACTTTGTAAATAAAAATACAGTATTTCATTTGCATGTGAGGCTCAGTATGTGATACCAGAACAATAAGACGGTAACCAGATTCATCTTGTTTAAATGGATTTTTATATTTTATTTTAAAAACACCTGCCACACGGGCATCTTTATGAGGGTTGAAAAATGTGATGTACTGTGTAAAGGTTTGGGTAGTTTTGATTAGACTAAAAGAAAACATTTGGTACTGTTTTCAATGTTTAGGTCATTGGACCAAATCTGTGATCATGAGAGCTAACATGGAGAAGATAACTTGTAAATGAAAAGTAAAATAACACAGCAAGGAAACAAGTCTAAATGTTCTACATCTGGTTGTGAATATTATAGTTTAAGTGGAGAGATATAGCTGAACTATTGGTCCAGGTAAGTGAGGGAAAATCTTATTTGGATATATCCCATTTCAATATGACACAGGAGCTGAGTTTGAGATTCATCTACTGATTACTACACTGACAGCAAAACATAAAACAGTGAGTACAATAATATCAGTATCTTCAAAAATAAAGTTGTAATCATGCGTAAGAAATTATTAGTTTCAATATTGTGTTGAACTAATGACACAGTAAAGTCCATAGATGTAGTGTTGAAGTTGAGGCAGATGCACAGTGCATTACAAGATGATGTCCCTAGCAATTCTCAAATTAAGAATGTCATTTCTGCAATGACAAGTAAATACAAGAAGGATGATATAATACCCACTACGATACCACCACAGTATAATCCACATATAGCATGTCTTATTTTAATTAATATTTAGTTTTTATTGATTTTATAGGTTGTGCTGAGATTCATTATACCCTAAATCACCAGTTTCCAGAATGATCCTATGATAACCATCCTTGGCTGTGTAATAACAGATGCTGGTGTGGCTTCTGTGGCAGATGTTAAGAACTTTATATAAACCATAAAATAACAATAATACCATCTATCATCATGACAATAACTACACATATAAATTTGTACTTTTACATAGAAATATACATTATGTTATATTTCAGGTTAATAAGTTGCTCAGATTATTAAAGATTCTCCACTGGATAACTAGCTTAACAATCATTTGAGAAAAAAGAAATTCTGTAAGAGACTTTCCTTGATGGTGGGTAAAACTTTCCTTGATGGTGGGCAAAAGTCTCCCTGTTACTATCATCTATAAGCTAACTTATTATAAGAATTTATTCAATGTGTAAAAATATTAATATAAACATTTTTTGATCCATTAAAAGTTATGTAGTCAGCCTCCTTGCTGAGATATATTGTCTGGAAGTGATAATGTAAAAATTTAGTTTTTACTTCTTAAGTAAATTGTTATCAACAGATTGTAATGCTAAGTTTCTAGACCTTAACTTATGATTTAAAAAACAAATTATTCTGTAAGTTTCTCCTGTCTTTACATAATTAAAAATATTTCGAGATTCACTTAAACCAGAGGTTAGAGAATGGAGAAAATGTTCACAAGATTTTGATAAGTATAGAAGGAACATTTAACTGAAGGAACATTTAGCATCTTATCACGTGTAAGGATGTTGTTTGTACTTGTTACTAGTGAATTTTCTAATTCACTATTTCTAAATATAGAAGGAATATTTAGCTGAAGGAACATTTAGCATCTCTTCATGTGTACAGATGTTGTTTGTACTTGTTACTAGTGAATTTTCTAATTCACTATTTGTTATGTATCATATATGTTCCTGCTTTGGTAAAATGCATCAAAACAACTCAGTACAATTTTATCAGACAAAAATAAGTGCTTAGCTCAACCAAATAACGTTACAGCTTTAAATAACCAAGAAATAATGGAAGTAATAAAATTTAAAACTAATTTATTGAGATGGTTATGAAGTTACTTAATTAATATATGGTATGACAACTGTCCTGTAAGTAATTCCTAAAGATGACATAGAAGCACATTGATACATGAAACGTATGCCTTTAAGTGAAAGCCATTGATGGCTTCATTAAATTTCTAACAGTGTAGTTATAAATCAATGCACTTTAATTACTTATTTGATTTTAAACAGTCAGCAAAGTTTCATGTTCTAGTGCAAAGCTTGAAATAAGTATTTTACAAAAGGTATGGTTTACCTAAACCTTCAGAGAATGAAGTGACCAAGTCTTTTATTTGGGCTGTTTCAAGTGCTTTCCACAATTCTTCATCAGTATGCACATTTCCAGGATCAAGGTTTTCTCTACAAATCCAATAAACGTTTTTCATGTATTACATAGAAAGCCAGCTTTATTTTTTAACCCACAATTGACTTCTTTTCAACATGTACTTATTGTCCAAACATGTCAAACATTAAGCAATCTAAAAATACTGAATTATTTTGAAAACTCTGACAAAAAGGAAGAAAGAGTGATTATATTTCAGCTAATTTTGTTTCAGATTAACAGTAGTTGGGTAAAATACCCAAATTCTAGTAGGACCTGGAGACATATAATTAAACTTTACTGAGTTAATGTTCATTTCACTTGTAAAATTAACATATCACATAGTTTGCTGAATTAGGACTATGAACTTATGAATAATCAAACTGTCTGATAAGTCAGTGTAATTACTGAATGAATTCTGTGACAGTGTTTGTTATGCTAGCATCTTGTTTTCAAAATAGTGTGTAAACTGCATTTAAAAAAGTAGGACAGATGCAAACTAGTTTCAAATTTTATTTATAGAAAATTATTTAAGATGAACTCAGTTATCTATTGATGTACATTTTAGATACTATTTTTAAATGAGAAAAAAAAAAAAAACGTTACCTCACAGTACCAGAAAACATGATAGCATCCTGTGGAATTATGGACAGTTTTGTTCTTAACGTATTCAAGGGAATGTCGGTCACATTTACACCATCAATACAGATTTTGCCATCCGAGATTTTCAGAAGCCGAAATAAGCCCATGACTAAGGAGGACTTTCCACTACCAGTTCGCCCACAAATCCCTACCTGTAAACATGTACGAAAATCTAGAAAAATACATATGATAAACCAAGGAAATTTGACTTTTGGAGATTTATCATCTTTAAAGTCTTTAATTCATTCTAACTCTCCTTGGCAATGTTTTGGGCAAACACTCTTTTTTTAAAACGAGAAACTAGCCCGAAACAGATGAGGATGTATTTATAAAGGCATTTCAGATACACGTTTTAACTATGATTGTATACAGGTTTCAAGAGTCCTTTTATCACTATGTAAAAATATAAATATATATATATTATTAGCAAAATTTAGCATCAGTAACAGTAATAATAATTATAATAATAAAAAAGAAAACAGCCAAGTGTATTTTCACTTGACTCCTGTAGTACTAATAAATTTACCCTGAAGGAAAAACATCCCCCTGTTTAATTAGTGGCTGGTTACCAGCTATTAATAGTCTTAAATCATTTCTTAATCACTGCAGTACCAATAAAATTACCCTGGAGGAAAACATCCCCCTGTTTAACTAGAGGCTGGTTACCAGCTATTAATAGTCTTAAATCATTCCTTAATCACTGCAGTACCAATAAAATCACCCTGGAGGAAAGCATTCCCATGTTTAATTAGTGGCTGGTTACCAGCTATTAATAGTCATAAATCATTCCTTAATCACTGCAGTACCAATAAAATTACCCTGAAGGAAAACATCCCCCTGTTTAATTAGTGGCTGGTTAGCAGCTATTAATAGTCTTAAATCATTCCTTAATCACTGCAGTACTAATAAAATTACCCTGGAGGAAAACATCCCCCTGTTTAATTAGTGGCTGGTTACCAACTATCAACAATCTTAAATCTTTCTTTAATCACTACAATTCCAAAACAGTTACATTTGAAACATCCCTCTGTTTAACTAGTGATTGGTTTCAAACTTTCCTTAAACAATAGATCGTTACAATTCCTGCAATACTTCTCTTCATGCCAAAAACTGGCTTACACTTTAAAACTTATGAACTGGATCTTCAACAACCTGTGACCTCAGCAGTAACAGTTTCATTACTACATTTAAAATTCTACTGAGAAAAAAGGATTCATTAAAACCGTATTTACATAACGTACACATTTTTCTTATCTATCATAGTAGATAAAACGTCTGAGATTTAATTAACAAAAATAATGTTTGTGTATCACAAACATTAAAAGTCCCTTTACATTAAATGTTCATAAAGGTAAAAGGTCAAATTATAGGGTAACTGTTACTGTATAATTTCTTGATCCTTATTATTATACAATATTATAATTAGAATGCAGATCATATGATGTTATTACCACATTTCCTTCTGATAGGTGACGTGTTTACATATGTAACATAAAGAAAAGAACAAATTAACAAACACATTTTAATAAACTTTGTACAATAATCACAGGAAGTTTTACTTCATCATTCACAAGTTAGTTGTAAAGACTCACCTTTTCTCCTGGCTTGATGTTTAACGTTATATTCCTTAATACTGGTTCTAAGTCATTATCGTAACAAAGTGTCACATTCTCAAAAGTCACTTCTCCATTGGCTGGCCAATCTTGTGAAACACCTGTAAGAATGAAAGGATCACTTAGCTTTACATAAAACACAGACAGCATGATAACTTGGGGTCTGAAGAAGTCAGAATGTCTTCTTGAGAATTCCTGAGATTTCTTAAATTGTGAGTCAATAGTGAAAGTTGATTATACACAGTAAAAATATTTCAGAGGCCAATATATGTACTTGTTGTGAAACTTCAAACGTAAAATTCTTTAACTTACATATTTTTTACATCATTTTCTTACATATTCATAATATTAAATTTTTATGTAAAAGAGTATAATTATTAGTGTTTTTCTCTAGCTCTATGAATGTTATATATACTTACAATAGTATAATATAATGTAGTATCCACAATGGTTTCTAGCTCTATGAATGTTATATATACTATGAATGTTAAATATACTTACAATAGTATAATATAATATAGTATCCACAATGGTTTCTAGCTCTATGAATGTTACATATACTTACAATAGTATAATATAATGTAGTATCCACAATGGTTTCTAGCTCTATGAATGTTATATATACTTACAATAGTATAATATAATGTAGTATCCACAATGGTTTCTAGCTCTATGAATGTTATATATACTTACAATAGTATAAAATAATATATGATCCACAATGATTTCTAGCTCCATGAATGTTATATATACTTACAATAGTATAATATAATATAGTATCCACAATGGTTTCTAGTTCTATGAATGTTACATATACTTACAATAGAATAATATAATATAGTATCCACAATGGTTTCTAGCTCTATGAATGTTATATATACTTACAATAGTAAAATATAATATAGTATCCACAATGGTTTCTAGCTCTATGAATGTTATATATACTTACAATAGCATAATATAATATAGTATCCACAATGGTTTCTAGCTCTATGAATGTTATATATACTTACAATAGTATAATATAATATAGTATCCACAATGGTTTCTAGCTCTATGAATGTTATATATACTTACAATAGTATAATATAATATAATATTCACAATGGTTTCTAGTTCTATGAATGTTATATATACTTACAATAGTATAATATAATATAGTATCCACAATGGTGTCTAGTTCTATGAATATTACATATACTTACAATAGTATAATATAACATAGTATCCACAATGGTTTCTAGCTCTATGAATGTTATATATACTTACAATAGTATAATATAATATAGTATCCACAATGGTTTCTAGCACTATGAATGTTACATATACTTACAATAGTATAATATAATATAGTATCCACAATGGTTTCTAGCACTATGAATGTTACATATACTTACAATAGTATAATATAATATAGTATCCACAATGGTTTCTAGCACTATGAATGTGACATATACTTACAATAGTATAATATAATATAGTATCCACAATGGTTTCTAGTTCTATGAATATTACATATACTTACAATAGTATAATATAATATAGTATCCACAATGGTTTCTAGCACTATGAATGTGACATATACTTACAATAGTATAATATAATATAGTATCCACAATAGTTTCTAGCTCTATGAATGTTATGTATACTTACAATAGTACAATATAATATAATATCCACAATGGTTTCTAGTTCTATGAATGTTATATATACTTACAAAAGTATAATATAATATAGTATCCACAATGGTTTCTAGTTCTATGAATGTTACATATACTTACAATAGTATAATATAATATAGTATCCACAATGGTTTCTAGCTCTATGAATGTTACATATACTTACAATAGTATAATATAATATAGTATCCACAATGGTTTCTAGCTCTATGAATGTTACATATACTTACAATAGTATAATATAATATAGTATCCACAATGGTTTCTAGCTCTATGAATGTTACATATACTTACAATAGTATAATATAATATAGTATCCAGAATGGTTTCTAGTTCTATGAATGTTAAATATACTTACAATAGTATAATATAATATAGTATCCACAATGGTTTCTAGCTCTATGAATGTTACATATACTTACAATAGTATAATATAATGTAGTATCCACAATGGTTTCTAGCTCTATGAATGTTATATATACTTACAATAGTATAATATAATGTAGTATCCACAATGGTTTCTAGCTCTATGAATGTTATATATACTTACAATAGTATAAAATAATATATGATCCACAATGATTTCTAGCTCCATGAATGTTATATATACTTACAATAGTATAATATAATATAGTATCCACAATGGTTTCTAGTTCTATGAATGTTACATATACTTACAATAGAATAATATAATATAGTATCCACAATGGTTTCTAGCTCTATGAATGTTATATATACTTACAATAGTAAAATATAATATAGTATCCACAATGGTTTCTAGCTCTATGAATGTTATATATACTTACAATAGCATAATATAATATAGTATCCACAATGGTTTCTAGCTCTATGAATGTTATATATACTTACAATAGTATAATATAATATAGTATCCACAATGGTTTCTAGCTCTATGAATGTTATATATACTTACAATAGTATAATATAATATAATATTCACAATGGTTTCTAGTTCTATGAATGTTATATATACTTACAATAGTATAATATAATATAGTATCCACAATGGTGTCTAGTTCTATGAATATTACATATACTTACAATAGTATAATATAACATAGTATCCACAATGGTTTCTAGCTCTATGAATGTTATATATACTTACAATAGTATAATATAATATAGTATCCACAATGGTTTCTAGCACTATGAATGTTACATATACTTACAATAGTATAATATAATATAGTATCCACAATGGTTTCTAGCACTATGAATGTTACATATACTTACAATAGTATAATATAATATAGTATCCACAATGGTTTCTAGCACTATGAATGTGACATATACTTACAATAGTATAATATAATATAGTATCCACAATGGTTTCTAGTTCTATGAATATTACATATACTTACAATAGTATAATATAATATAGTATCCACAATGGTTTCTAGCACTATGAATGTGACATATACTTACAATAGTATAATATAATATAGTATCCACAATAGTTTCTAGCTCTATGAATGTTATGTATACTTACAATAGTACAATATAATATAATATCCACAATGGTTTCTAGTTCTATGAATGTTATATATACTTACAAAAGTATAATATAATATAGTATCCACAATGGTTTCTAGTTCTATGAATGTTACATATACTTACAATAGTATAATATAATATAGTATCCACAATGGTTTCTAGCTCTATGAATGTTACATATACTTACAATAGTATAATATAATATAGTATCCACAATGGTTTCTAGCTCTATGAATGTTACATATACTTACAATAGTATAATATAATATAGTATCCACAATGGTTTCTAGCTCTATGAATGTTACATATACTTACAATAGTATAATATAATATAGTATCCAGAATGGTTTCTAGTTCTATGAATGTTATGTATACTTACAATAGTATAATATAATATAGTATCCAGAATGGTTTTCTATGAAAGTTACATATACTTACAATAGAAAGTTATAGTATACAATGGTTTTAGTTCTATGAAAATAGTACAATAGTATAATATAATATAATATTCACAATGGTTTCTAGTTCTATGAAAGTTACATATACTTACAATAGTATAATATAATAGAATATTCACAATGGTTTCTCGCACTATGAATGTTACATATACTTACAATAGTACAATATAATATAATATCCACAATGGTTTCTAGTTCTATGAATGTTATATATACTTACAAAAGTATAATATAATATAGTATCCACAATGGTTTCTAGCTCTATGAATGTTACATATACTTACAATAGTATAATATAATATAGTATCCACAATGGTTTCTAGCTCTATGAATGTTACATATACTTACAATAGTATAATATAATATAATATCCACAATGGTTTCTAGTTCTATGAATGTTATGTATACTTACAATAGTATAATATAATATAGTATCCACAATGGTTTCTAGTTCTATGAATGTTATGTATACTTACAATAGTATAATATAATATAGCATACACAATGGTTTCTAGCTCTATGAATGTTACATATACTTACAATAGTATAATATAATATAGTATCCACAATGGTTTCTAGTTCTATGAAAGTTATGTATACTTACAATAGTATAATATAATAGAATATTCACAATGGTTTCTCGCACTATGAATGTTACATATACTTACAATAGTATAATATAATATAGTATCCACAATGGTTTCTAGTTCTATGAATGTTACATATACTTACAATAGTATAATATAATATAGTATCCACAATGGTTTCTAGCACTATGAATGTTACATATACTTACAATAGTATAATATAATATAGTATCCACAATGGTTTCTAGCACTATGAATGTTACATATACTTACAATAGTATAATATAATATAGTATCCACAATGGTTTCTAGCACTATGAATGTGACATATACTTACAATAGTATAATATAATATAGTATCCACAATGGTTTCTAGTTCTATGAATATTACATATACTTACAATAGTATAATATAATATAGTATCCACAATGGTTTCTAGCACTATGAATGTGACATATACTTACAATAGTATAATATAATATAGTATCCACAATAGTTTCTAGCTCTATGAATGTTATGTATACTTACAATAGTACAATATAATATAATATCCACAATGGTTTCTAGTTCTATGAATGTTATATATACTTACAAAAGTATAATATAATATAGTATCCACAATGGTTTCTAGTTCTATGAATGTTACATATACTTACAATAGTATAATATAATATAGTATCCACAATGGTTTCTAGCTCTATGAATGTTACATATACTTACAATAGTATAATATAATATAGTATCCACAATGGTTTCTAGCTCTATGAATGTTACATATACTTACAATAGTATAATATAATATAGTATCCACAATGGTTTCTAGCTCTATGAATGTTACATATACTTACAATAGTATAATATAATATAGTATCCAGAATGGTTTCTAGTTCTATGAATGTTATGTATACTTACAATAGTATAATATAATATAGTATCCAGAATGGTTTCTACTTCTATGAAAGTTACATATACTTACAATAGTATAATATAATATAGTATCCACAATGGTTTCTAGTTCTATGAAAGTTATGTATACTTACAATAGTATAATATAATAGAATATTCACAATGGTTTCTCGCACTATGAATGTTACATATACTTACAATAGTACAATATAATATAATATCCACAATGGTTTCTAGTTCTATGAATGTTATATATACTTACAAAAGTATAATATAATATAGTATCCACAATGGTTTCTAGCTCTATGAATGTTACATATACTTACAATAGTATAATATAATATAGTATCCACAATGGTTTCTAGCTCTATGAATGTTACATATACTTACAATAGTATAATATAATATAATATCCACAATGGTTTCTAGTTCTATGAATGTTATGTATACTTACAATAGTATAATATAATATAGTATCCACAATGGTTTCTAGTTCTATGAATGTTATGTATACTTACAATAGTATAATATAATATAGCATACACAATGGTTTCTAGCTCTATGAATGTTACATATACTTACAATAGTATAATATAATATAGTATCCACAATGGTTTCTAGTTCTATGAAAGTTATGTATACTTACAATAGTATAATATAATAGAATATTCACAATGGTTTCTCGCACTATGAATGTTACATATACTTACAATAGTATAATATAATATAGTATCCACAATGGTTTCTAGTTCTATGAATGTTACATATACTTACAATAGTATAATATAATATAGTATCCACAATGGTTTCTAGTTCTATGAATGTTACATATACTTACAATAGTATAATATAATATAGTATCCACAATGGTTTCTAGTTCTATGAAAGTTACATATACTTACAATAGTATAATATAATATAGTATCCACAATGGTTTCTAGTTCTGTGAATGTTACATATACTTACAATAGTATAATATAATATAGTATCCACAATGGTTTCTAGTTCTATGAATGTTACATATACTTACAATAGTATAATATAATATAGTATCCACAATGGTTTCTAATTCTATGAATGTTACATATACTTACAATAGTATAATATAATTTACAGTAGGTGCTGTGGCAACAAAACTATGTAATTTGGTCCAACTTCATGTTTCTTTCATGATAATGAGAAACCCACTTGAAGTAAAAATATATTATAAAGACAATTAGTATGGATATTAAAACTTTCATTAAAGTGCCCCAATAGCACAGCGGTATGTCTGTAGACTTACAATGCTAGAATCCTGGTTTCGATACATGTGGTGGCAAAGCACAGATAGCCCATTGTGGAGCTTTCTGCTTAACTTCAAAATAGTAAAATAAGAACAATTATAATTAAAATAAAGTACAGAACAAAGTTTCAACCTTCTTAGGTCATCTCCAGCAAGAAATAAAGTGCGAAAGTATACGTTGTTGGACCTCAAATGTAGAGAAGCAAAACCTTACCTGTGTCATCTTCCCCATAACTCTCAGTTGGTAACTGGGAATATTCGTCCACTCGTTCCACTGCCGACATGTACATTTCAACACTGGCCATGTTTCGTACCACCCAGTTTAAATAGATGGGAACCTGATGATATTCAAAACATGAAACGAGTTCCATCAATACGTTTCACTTCTGTAAAAATCCTTTCCACAAACTCTTAATTAATCTTGTGTACACTACATTCTATTCATAACACTAAACAATAAGGTTACCTTGGAAACAATACTTCACAATAAGGTTACCTTGGAAACAATACTTCACAATAAGGTTACCTTAGAAACAATACTTCACAATAAGGTTACCTTGGAAACAATACTTCACAATAAGGTTACCTTAGAAACAATACTTCACAATAAGGTTACCTTAGAAACAATACTTCACAATAAGGTTACCCTGGAAGCAATAATGATTATGTATATATTTTTTCACCAGTGGTTTTATGTTTTCTTTGATTGGCTGAACACTCTGCTGTGGACTGTAGTTTTTCCAAGGGCCATCAGCATAGATTGAGCCAGCAAACCAAAGAAATACAGTTAGGCCTCTTATAATGGTGAAATGTATATAATATCTATGGAGTTTTGAATCCATTTTACTTTATGATGTAGCAACCTAAATTAAATATGTAAGTGTTAGGACATTTTACAAGTTCATTATTCAATATTATACAGTGGACAAACTGTTTAACAATTGTATATATAGCTAAACTATACAACTATAATGTTACTTCAGATACGATGCTCAACTATAACATTGTTTTTGAAATGAGCTCAACCCATTATTTATTACATGATTTTAAATGAAAAACTATAATGTTACTTCAGATACTATACTCAACAATAATGGTACAGTTTTAGAAACTTACAAGAAGAGTGTAGTTCAAGGCTAATCCCAGAAAGGCAGGAGTCACGTAACCGTAAATAGCAATCGTTAATGTTGACACTGTGGCTATGAACAAGATGACCCCACCAAGATAATCCTTTAAAAGATAAAAGATATTAGTTAAAATGGAATGTTATCACCAACAACTCCTATATTTCTAGACACTTCTCAACAGTCATGGATTGAAGAATTTTTCAATATAAGACTATGAAGGTTTTATGCTAGACAATATAATTCTGCATCAAGTTTCTTTGTAAATTAAAGTAACAGTAATATATGTGACAGTAATATACATGCACATTTTTGTAAAGTACTTTCAGTTTGGTTTGTTTTAAATTTCATGCAAAGCTACGTTTGGGCTATCTATACTAGCTGTCCTTAATTTAGCAAAATGACAGACGAGAGGAAAGATTGTAAGTCATCAACACCTACCATCAACTCTTGGGCGACTCTTTTATCAATGAATAATGGGATTGACCATCACATTACATGTTCCAACAGCTGAAAGAGCAACCATGTTTGGTGGAATGTGGGTTCAAACCCTTGACCCACAGATTGTGAGATGAGCACCCTAGCCACCCGGCCATGCTGGGCCCCATTATTTGTGACAAATGCTAGTGATATCATGGTCCCATTTCACTAAATCTTGTAATGTAACAAGTATGCCCAACTTGGTTCAAGGGTAGGGAAGTATTAGAAAGAACTGATGAAAAAACAAGCTTTTCTCTTACCAATGAATAGTGGATCAACTTTGACATTATAACTCCCCTACAATGAGGTTGAGAACATTTTGTAATAGGTATTTGAATTTGTGACCTGTAGAATGTGAGTGGAGCACTCCAACAAACAGGCTATGCTAGACCATGAACATTTACATATTCAATAGTTCTTTTAAAAATATTATGATAAAAAAAACATCTGTTCAACAGTAACAATATTGTACACACATTTGGTTATAGCTAGTTCTACTTACAAGTGCTATTCCCAACCAGCAGTTTGCGCAGTTGACCATTAAGAATGCAAGGTTGTTCATGTTGATAAAGTTTGTCAAAATTTCAAAAAATCTCTTTTCATCCCTAAAAATATAAAAAGGAAAATAAAAACAATAACAGTTTTATTTTTCATAAGATGTAACTAAATTAAAGGAAAAAATATATTCTTCTGTTTCATACATTAATCATTCAAAGTATTTCATAAATGGAGATTTTTAAAAACTACTTGTTTTTAACAATAAAAACAAACAAGATATTCATTTCCACACTAACAGATAATATTTTTCACACAATTATCACATTATTGACTTGCTTTAAACACCTGTACTGGAGCCCTTATGAAGCTGTATAGCACCTTTCAGGAAGATAGCACTGGAAACAACCTTGTAATAGAAAACTACAGTGTGTATTTATATATAAAGGTGTATTGTGGTCCACATATTGATGTAAATGTTCTTATTTCAGGAAAGTCTGAATACTCTCTCAGACATTTCTAATTCCATGCATGGAGTCTATAAACATAATTAAGTACCTTTTCTGTTGTTGACTTAACTTTAAAAAACAAAACGAGTACATTTGAAAGGTAACACGATTGTCAAAATAAATAACTTGCCACAACTTATAATGGTTAATCAATAAGACATAATAAAGTACAAGTAAATTCCTGTTTCTCTTAGTTAGATATTCAATATGAAAACAGCACAAGAAAAAACCAGTTGCTGGTCAATAGCTTTTTGTTTAAAGAGTCTGAATGTTAAATCTTTACATTTAAGAAAACAATGTTGTAATTCTTCTTTCAGTCTTTAATATAGTAACAAAAGATAAATGAAACCACATAACTCTGTGAGATACTACTATCAGAATAATAACTGTTAAAACGTGCATAGATGTGCAGGTTAAATCTCTGTTTTTTTCACAAAAGTACAGTAGTCAAGGTACAATTTCGATTTGTGACAATATAAACGAAAGTGTAGAACAATAGGTAAGTAGCTTCAGAATGCTCAAAACAAAATAAGATAGAGGTTATATCAAACAAGACTACAATATGTTTTGGTGTAGTTGAATAAAAAACGTGTGCTAAACATTATATCCATGAATGGAAAAACCCTATTGCACATCATTTTAATCAAAGATGTTTATTTGTGTTACATTCTACAACAAAGTTTGTGAATATTTACGAACCTACAATGATTATTATCCATGTGTATACAGTATGTTTAAAATAGAAACATACAAATACATACCTGAAAGCTCGTATTGTTGAAAGACCATTAAGTGTTTCTGAGAAATGAGAAAAGATAGGAGATTTTGTAATGCTATCAAGCCGTTGTAACTCCCTGAAAAAATAAAAACATATCTTCTAAGTTAGGGTACAACTATCACTAGAAATATTTTATTATCTATTTTTATGGCTTTTGTAACATTTTATTACTCATTAAGCTGTTATAAGGTCTTAGATGTAAAGAAATTACATTTAAACACAACAAAAGGCTTCAAAAGTTTCTGCTTTACAAAACATGAAGTTGGTTACACATATTCACAAACATCTACAGATGTTTAAACAGGTAAACTCTTGAAGTTAACTTGAAGTTATGAGTACCATAAATAAAATCAAGGATCACAAAGTAGAAAACAAGATCTAAAACACTTGCACATGGTAAAGTTTCTTTTGTTAGCTCATTAGGATAAATGGTTTGCTTGTGACAGTACAAGGGTTATTAAATTCTTGTTTTAATCAATAAATGGTTTGCTTGTGACAGTACAAGGGTTATTAAATTCTTGTTTTAATCAATAAATGGTTTGCTTGTGACAGTACAAGGGTTATTAAATTCTTGTTTTAATCAGTAAATGGTTTGCTTGTGACAGTACAAGGGTTATTAAATTCTTGTTTTAATCAATAAATGGTTTGCTTGTGACAGTACAAGGGTTATTAAATTCTTGTTTTAATCAATAAATGGTTTGCTTGTGACAGTACAAGGGTTATTAAAATCTTGTTTTAATCAATAAATGGTTTGCTTGTGACAGTACAAGGGTTATTAAATTCTTGTTTTAATCAATAAATGGTTTGCTTGTGACAGTACAAGGGTTATTAAATTCTTGTTTTAATCAGTAAATGGTTTGCTTGTGACAGTACAAGGGTTATTAAATTCTTGTTTTAATCAATAAATGGTTTGCTTGTGACAGTACAAGGGTTATTAAATTCTTGTTTTAATCAGTAAATGGTTTGCTTGTGACAGTACAAGGGTTATTAAATTCTTGTTTTAATCAGTAAATGGTTTGCTTGTGACAGTACAAGGGTTATTAAATTCTTGTTTTAATCAAGGGTTATTAAATGGTAAATGGTTTGCTTGTGACAGTACAAGGGTTATTAAATTCTTGTTTTAATCAGTAAATGGTTTGCTTGTGACAGTACAAGGGTTATTAAATTCTTGTTTTAATCAGTAAATGGTTTGCTTGTGACAGTACAAGGGTTATTAAATTCTTGTTTTAATCAGTAAATGGTTTGCTTGTGACAGTACAAGGGTTATTAAATTCTTGTTTTAATCAGTAAATGGTTTGCTTGTGACAGTACAAGGGTTATTAAATTCTTGTTTTAATCAGTAAATGGTTTGCTTGTGACAGTACAAGGGTTATTAAATTCTTGTTTTAATCAGTAAATGGTTTGCTTGTGACAGTACAAGGGTTATTAAATTCTTGTTTTAATCAGTAAATGGTTTGCTTGTGACAGTACAAGGGTTATTAAATTCTTGTTTTAATCAATAAATGGTTTGCTTGTGACAGTACAAGGGTTATTAAATTCTTGTTTTAATCAGTAAATGGTTTGCTTGTGACAGTACAAGGGTTATTAAATTCTTGTTTTAATCAGTAAATGGTTTGCTTGTGACAGTACAAGGGTTATTAAATTCTTGTTTTAATCAGTAAATGGTTTGCTTGTGACAGTACAAGGGTTATTAAATTCTTGTTTTAATCAGTAAATGGTTTGCTTGTGACAGTACAAGGGTTATTAAATTCTTGTTTTAATCAGTAAATGGTTTGCTTGTGACAGTACAAGGGTTATTAAATTCTTGTTTTAATCAGTAAATGGTTTGCTTGTGACAGTACAAGGGTTATTAAATTCTTGTTTTAATCAGTAAATGGTTTGCTTGTGACAGTACAAGGGTTATTAAATTCTTGTTTTAATCAGTAAATGGTTTGCTTGTGACAGTACAAGGGTTATTAAATTCTTGTTTTAATCAGTAAATGGTTTGCTTGTGACAGTACAAGGGTTATTAAATTCTTGTTTTAATCAGTAAATGGTTTGCTTGTGACAGTACAAGGGTTATTAAATTCTTGTTTTAATCAGTAAATGGTTTGCTTGTGACAGTACAAGGGTTATTAAATTCTTGTTTTAATCAGTAAATGGTTTGCTTGTGACAGTACAAGGGTTATTAAATTCTTGTTTTAATCAGTAAATGGTTTGCTTGTGACAGTACAAGGGTTATTAAATTCTTGTTTTAATCAGTAAATGGTTTGCTTGTGACAGTACAAGGGTTATTAAATTCTTGTTTTAATCAGTAAATGGTTTGCTTGTGACAGTACAAGGGTTATTAAATTCTTGTTTTAATCAGTAAATGGTTTGCTTGTGACAGTACAAGGGTTATTAAATTCTTGTTTTAATCAGTAAATGGTTTGCTTGTGACAGTACAAGGGTTATTAAATTCTTGTTTTAATCAGTAAATGGTTTGCTTGTGACAGTACAAGGGTTATTAAATTCTTGTTTTAATCAGTAAATGGTTTGCTTGTGACAGTACAAGGGTTATTAAATTCTTGTTTTAATCAGTAAATGGTTTGCTTGTGACAGTACAAGGGTTATTAAATTCTTGTTTTAATCAGTAAATGGTTTGCTTGTGACAGTACAAGGGTTATTAAATTCTTGTTTTAATCAGTAAATGGTTTGCTTGTGACAGTACAAGGGTTATTAAATTCTTGTTTTAATCAGTAAATGGTTTGCTTGTGACAGTACAAGGGTTATTAAATTCTTGTTTTAATCAGTAAATGGTTTGCTTGTGACAGTACAAGGGTTATTAAATTCTTGTTTTAATCAGTAAATGGTTTGCTTGTGACAGTACAAGGGTTATTAAATTCTTGTTTTAATCAGTAAATGGTTTGCTTGTGACAGTACAAGGGTTATTAAATTCTTGTTTTAATCAGTAAATGGTTTGCTTGTGACAGTACAAGGGTTATTAAATTCTTGTTTTAATCAGTAAATGGTTTGCTTGTGACAGTACAAGGGTTATTAAATTCTTGTTTTAATCAGTAAATGGTTTGCTTGTGACAGTACAAGGGTTATTAAATTCTTGTTTTAATCAGTAAATGGTTTGCTTGTGACAGTACAAGGGTTATTAAATTCTTGTTTTAATCAGTAAATGGTTTGCTTGTGACAGTACAAGGGTTATTAAATTCTTGTTTTAATCAGTAAATGGTTTGCTTGTGACAGTACAAGGGTTATTAAATTCTTGTTTTAATCAGTAAATGGTTTGCTTGTGACAGTACAAGGGTTATTAAATTCTTGTTTTAATCAGTAAATGGTTTGCTTGTGACAGTACAAGGGTTATTAAATTCTTGTTTTAATCAGTAAATGGTTTGCTTGTGACAGTACAAGGGTTATTAAATTCTTGTTTTAATCAGTAAATGGTTTGCTTGTGACAGTACAAGGGTTATTAAATTCTTGTTTTAATCAGTAAATGGTTTGCTTGTGACAGTACAAGGGTTATTAAATTCTTGTTTTAATCAGTAAATGGTTTGCTTGTGACAGTACAAGGGTTATTAAATTCTTGTTTTAATCAGTAAATGGTTTGCTTGTGACAGTACAAGGGTTATTAAATTCTTGTTTTAATCAGTAAATGGTTTGCTTGTGACAGTACAAGGGTTATTAAATTCTTGTTTTAATCAGTAAATGGTTTGCTTGTGACAGTACAAGGGTTATTAAATTCTTGTTTTAATCAGTAAATGGTTTGCTTGTGACAGTACAAGGGTTATTAAATTCTTGTTTTAATCAGTAAATGGTTTGCTTGTGACAGTACAAGGGTTATTAAATTCTTGTTTTAATCAGTAAATGGTTTGCTTGTGACAGTACAAGGGTTATTAAATTCTTGTTTTAATCAGTAAATGGTTTGCTTGTGACAGTACAAGGGTTATTAAATTCTTGTTTTAATCAGTAAATGGTTTGCTTGTGACAGTACAAGGGTTATTAAATTCTTGTTTTAATCAGTAAATGGTTTGCTTGTGACAGTACAAGGGTTATTAAATTCTTGTTTTAATCAGTAAATGGTTTGCTTGTGACAGTACAAGGGTTATTAAATTCTTGTTTTAATCAGTAAATGGTTTGCTTGTGACAGTACAAGGGTTATTAAATTCTTGTTTTAATCAGTAAATGGTTTGTTTGTGACAGTACAAGGGTTATTAAATTCTTGTTTTAATCAGTAAATGGTTTGTTTGTGACATGAAGCTCATTTAATAGTAAATGGTCACACTTGTGACAGCTCACACAAGGGTTATAGCTCACACTTTAAAATCAGCAATGGATTTTTTGTGATAGCTCACACTTTAAAATTAGATAGCTCACACTTTAAAATTGTTTTACACAGAGATAGCTCACACTTTGTGACAGAGATAGCTCACACTTTAAAATACGTGCACACAGAGATAGCTCACACTTTAAAATACTGCACACAGAGATAGCTCACAATGGTTTGCTTGCACACAGAGATAGCTCACACTTTAAGGGCACATTAGCTCACACTTTAAATTCTTGTTTTAATCAGATAGTACACACTTTGTTTTAAAATCAGTGCACACAGGTACAAAAAATGTAGCTATTGAAGCTCATTATCTTTAATATAAATGAACTAAAATACGTGCACACAGAGATAGCTCACACTTTAAAATACGTGCACACAGAGATAGCTCACACTTTAAAATACGTGCACACAGAGATAGCTCACACTTTAAAATACGTGCACACAGAGATAGCTCACACTTTAAAATACGTGCACACAGAGATAGCTCACACTTTAAAATACGTGCACACAGAGATAGCTCACACTTTAAAATACGTGCACACAGAGATAGCTCACACTTTAAAATCGTTGCACACAGAGATGCACACAGAGATAGCTCACACTTTAAAATACGTGCACACAGAGATAGCTCACACTTTAAAATACGTGCACACAGAGATAGCTCACACTTTAAAAAAAATTCCTAAAACAGTAACAGTTTCACAATTCTTGCAAACAAATTGAGTGTTTCCCTACATAACTAACATTAGATCCTGCTGCCTTCAGAAAACATTCTAAAACTATATGAAGATAAACATTCTAAAACTATATAAAGATAAACATTCTAAAACTGTATGAAGATAATTACCTAGAAGTGAAGCGAAAGAAGTGTTGTAAGTAGTAATACACTCCAACAATAGGGAAAACAGCAAAAATAAATATTGGGTTGACAATAACATCGACAACAATGGCTGAAATACACAGAAGCAAGAAACGTAGAAGAATTGGCAGAGTCACGGGAAGTTTCTGAAAATACAAATCAAAATAACAATCAAAACTACAGGCTACAACATTGTAAAAGAATTGTTCTTTTAAAGTAGGTTTAGGCAGTGATTCAACACGAGTACTGGACTTTGTTTTTTAATTTGCCTGCTGTTTTTCTTGATTTCATTGTTTTGAAAATTATCCAAAGAAACTTCAGTTTGTAAAACAATTCCTGTTCAATGCCACACAGATTGCAACTGAAGAGAACAAAAAGGAAAAAACATTTAAAAAAATTAACTGTTTTAAGCAGAAGAAAACAGAGAAAATTCTTAACTTTTTAAAATCTGTAACTGGAGATATGACTGTAACTGTGTGAAATTTGTATTCGTTACCAAGTTGATTTTTAGTTTATATCAAAGAAAGTAACTTGCTCTGATTTGAAGTTAATATAGATTTATAGTTCCTGGTCAATTATAATCTACCTGTATGACCCTTGGTGAGAGTTAAATCACAAGTACAGCAAAATAATTCATTTAATTCATAAAGATTTTAACTTTTGAACTTATTTTAGATTAACTATATTATGTCCAGTAATTCTTATCTTAAATACAATTAAAATAAATTATTTTGAAAGACATCATTTTATTTTTGAAACATCATGTTGCTTGTTTCCTGGAAATTTTAGTTAATAAATTAATATTAATTTTGTATTCTCGAGACAGATGGTATGGGTGGTATTAGCACTTTAATTTAAAAAAATACAGAACAACGTTTTGACCAAATCCAGTTTACTTAAAGTGGGTTTCTTGTTACCACAAAGCATGTGATATTAATTTCATTGTCCATCCTCTTGTTTTCATTGTGGTTGCATTTATTTTCAAACATTCACAACGACAACTATGTTACATAAACACAAGGAATATAAAAACCACCATATACCTTGTCTATGGTGTTTATATCTGTAGAAAAACGATTCAGAATTCTGCCTACAGGTGTTGTGTCAAAAAACCTGATAAAGAAACTTCTTTTATTATTTGTGTTTGGAACATCTTTTAAATTCGAATGTGTTTATTATTAATCGCAACAATAAAAGCTAAGGGAATTTTTCTTACAGTAAAATACATACACTCTTTCAGAGCTTTATACAATACAAAACATTAATATATACCTTGATGTCATTCTTATTGTTACTGATTTTACACATTTCCTGATTTAATTACATACCTTAATATTTTCTGGTCTGATTAGCTTGATCAGAGGCTTATTAAATGCACATTAAAAAAAAGGCAGATCAAATATTATGTCTTTTCTTGGTATTTCAAGTCACCAATTTTTCTATAAATTATATCTTTACACTTTTCATACAATCTAGCTTAAATACAAAACAACTCCAGTAGCAGCACTATTACCAGAACAGAAGCATGTTTTTTAGAATCGTATATGATTTTACTCAGTATGATTTGCTTAAAATGTTCATATATGATATGCTATGGAACTTTGTATTTGAGATTCTTTTAACACTTTATATATATGTAAAAACAGCTCATTTGGGTTGAGAATATATTTTACGTAGAGGAGCAAACAACATTTCGACTTTCTTCGGTCATTGTCAGGTTCAAAAAGAAAGAAAGAGATAACTGACCGGAAGTTGACCACATTACCTTTTTCTTTCTTTGTGAACTCGACGATGACCGAAGAAGGTCGAAACGTTGTTTGCTCCTCTATGTAAAATATTTTCTCAACCCAAACAAGCTGTTTTTATATATAATACCTGAAACAATTATATTTTTATTTTATTTCTCTACAAGTGGGTTTTCTCAACATCACTGACTTTTAACACTTTATAAAGGCAATGTGGGAGACTCAAAAATGAAACAATAATGTCTCTTAGCTTGTACATCATGCAGGTCTCACCTCATAGGACAACGCACAATGTTATTCAGCATTCTTGCATGTAAGATACGTTCAGCCATCAAGGATGTCATCTGGGCTGCAAGATTGGTAATCAGAGACAGAATAATGCTTACTCCAGACAAAACTGCATAACCAATCATGTAATACTGCATGTCTGTATTCTGTTTTAAAAGATTATAAACAAATTGTTACTAGAAAATAGGAGATGAGAATAAGACATATATCAATGGTGTGCTAACAGCTGATGAATTAGATCATAACATTACCCAAATGTGTGAATATGACAAATATTATTAATAGGATATGAGAATAAGACATATATCAATGGTGTGCTAACAGCTGATGAATTAGATCATAACATTACCCAAATGTGAATTAGATCATAACATTACCCAAATGTGTGAACATGACAAATATTAAAAACTTTTCTCATAATGTTAAGACTACTCTGACTTGAAATCTAGTTAAAAACAGTAATAAATACTTTACTTCAAACAAGAATATTGCAACATGAATGTAGATAACAGGATGTCTTAGTTATGAGGTGGATTAAGAATTCCTGGGGCCAGGGGCATGAAAACATTGTGCATCCTCTGTATATCCCCCCACCCCAATACTAAATCACAAACATATTAAAACTGAATAGATAAATATATGGACATTTTGTATCAATGATAAAGGAAGGATTTCCCAAGGAACATGATAACATGTGCTCATTTAGTAGGAGTGTCACAACCAAACACTGTTTCTTTGACTGGCTGTTCAAAAACGGCTTTCATCAAAGTCCATCAACAAGAATTCTGGCAATTGTGGTCACCAGGTGCTGACCAACAGACAAGATGATTGGACAGAACATGAAAATGGAACTGACTAATTAACTAATACTTTTCATATTAGTCAGAATTCAACAGACTCCATGCAGAAATATGTTTACAAAAACTTTGATGTGAAATAAAAACAAAATATAAAAATGATTTATCTCAGTTGCAAGCAAACAATGCATTTAATACAGTCTGGCGAGTTATATTTCACTTTATTACGTACTGAAATACGGAACAAATGTGTAAAGAAAACCAAAACACCAGGCATTTAACCCTACAAATAATGCTTCAATAATGCAAATTCATAGAAGTATGATGATGGCACAAGAAATGTTTTCATGGTATAAACTGGGTTTTCTGATTCTTTCAAGACAGCCAAATAGCATCAAGTTTGTGCCTAATGTTGAAAGTTTATGACCATTGATTAATGTTTAGTTTACCAGTTAACATGGCATTATACATTACACAGCTGACAATTCAGTTGCAGTAACCAAACTATTGTCCCCTACCAGACTGTCACGATGTTCAAAGTGCATTTCCTGAGTAAGCTTTGTATGATTTTATTTTTATCTTCCACTGAAACAAAGAATTTCCATATCATCTGTTTTCAATGTATTTATTTTTGCCAGGGAAACACACAAAAGGTAAATGTTTAATTTTAAACCAGTTTTATACCTCCATGGTTTCCATGAAGACATGTCTGGTGCATGTATACCTACCATACAGGCAAAGGCGTAGATCCTGAGGGGGGGGGGAATATGTTCCCCCTTCATTTTAGGTGGGGGTATGGTGCATACAATCATCCCCTAGTTTGGTCTGTTGAATTGTTTTATTGCATCACAGGCCTACAAATTGTGTGTTTGTTCTTGTGATGCTCGCGTTCTTATCAAACAAATTACATAATTAGGCCTAGATGTAAGCTTTTCCAGTAGCCGAAATGTACATCTTTAATATAGATGTGCTTCTAAGCTTTTCGATCTAAGCGATAATTCATAAGTATCAGTCAATAGGCCTAAGTATACATGCAAGTATCGTGGCAGCAAGATTACTCTGTGACTGCATGTTTACAGCTTTCAGGTTCATGTAATCAGAGATTACCAATTTGCAAATTGAACAGACCACATAAGTGGTTGCAAAAATCATCCCCTCCATCGGGTGTAAAAAATCTACACCCCTACACACTGGCATGTACCTAATCGTGTAGAATTATGGTGTTTTCTGGAATCATCCCTACAAGTGAACTATAAATTATTATCCAGCAGGTTTCCAGTAGGTTTGTTAATTATTATCCAGCAGGTTAACAGTAGGTTTGTTAATTATTATCCAGCAGGTTAACAGTAGGCTTGTTAATTATTATCCAGAAGGTTTCCAGTAGGTTTGCTAATTATTATCCAGCAGGTTTCCAGTAGGTTTGTTAATTATTATCCAGCAGGTTAACAGTAGGTTTGTTAATTATTATCCAGCAGGTTTCCAGTAGGTTTGTTAATTATTATCCAGAAGGTTTCCAGTAGGTTTGTTAATTATTATCCAGCAGGTTTCCACTAGGTTTGTTAATTATTATCCAGCAGGTTAACAGTAGGTTTGTTAATTATTATCCAGTAGGTTTGTTAATTATTATTCAGCAGGTTTCCAGTAGGTTTGTTAATTATTATTCAGCAGGTTTCCAGTAGGTTTGTTAATTATTATCCAGTAGGTTTGTTAATTATTATCCAGCAGGTTAACAGTAGGTTTGTTAATTATTATCCAGCAGGTTTCCAGTAGGTTTGTTAATTATTATCCAGCAGGTTTCCAGTAGGTTTGTTAATTATTATCCAGCAGGTTAACAGTAGGTTTGTTAATTATTATCCAGCAGGTTAACAGTAGGCTTGTTAATTATTATCCAGAAGGTTTCCAGTAGGTTTGTTAATTATTATCCAGCAGGTTTCCAGTAGGTTTGTTAATTATTATCCAGCAGGTTAACAGTAGGTTTGTTAATTATTATCCAGCAGGTTTCCACTAGGTTTGTTAATTATTATCCAGTAGGGTTAATTATTATCCAGCAGGTTTCCACTAGGTTTGTTTCCAGCAGGTTAACAGTAGGTTTGTTAATTATTATCCAGCAGGTTAACAGTAGGTTTGTTAATTATTATCCAGCAGGTTTCCAGTAGGTTTGTTAATTCCATTAATACTTGATACTCACATGTTTCACACAAATTATGAAAATTAACCTTGTAACTATTAATGTATTACCTGGTCTGTAACTAGTTACTGCTGATACCCTTACCATATCTGAGTAATCAAGTACTATTAAAACATATTCAATAAAATGACATCTCACCATAATTAATGTATCAAGTTAACACATTGTTTTACCACCATCATAGATAAGGGTTCTTCTAAAATGAAAATGCACCAAGCTAATTACTTGCATTGGTAAAAATTAGCTCAAGAAACACCACAACAGATTTGGTTACTTTCCTTACCCAGAAAAACAGATGGATCTAACTCTGATTAAGGACCTTTGGAACAAACTTGAATGTTGCATTTACAATCGTAATTCTCTACCAATCAAAATCCACACATTCTTACAAATGTACTACAGCAAATAGGATACCTTATAACATTTGTTGAGCCTATGCCATCCAAAACAGCTTTTACAGTGGTGGAACCTGGTATTTGGTGGGAGTTTAAAAAGACACATCACACAGTGTATAAAGTCATTTTAAGCTATGATCAGCAGAAATGAACACAGTTTGATCCCACTTGTACACTTTACCATTAGTATGTTTGTTAAATTTATATGGTTGCCAGCTGTAAGTTTTAATTTGAATGAACTGTCCAGATAGTACAACAATTTAACAAACTTTGCTATTCAGTCTCACATTGTATGACTCCACAGCTTTATGCTGAATAAATATGAGCAACATTTTCAGGCCTTCAACTGAGAAATCCATGTTGGCTTTAAGACAAAAAGCCATTCTTAAGTTACAGTCATCACAAGATTTTCTTGGGTAAACTGTGTGACACCTCTGACTGATAATTGCTATTTAGTTAGTGGTATACATGTTAAATCTATATACTAAACTATAATGTAAATTATGGTACAAGGTTAGAATCAAATATCACATCATTTTATTTGATGGAAGCTGACTGGGATATACAGGCTCAAAAGAAATTGGGATAGCGCCTTGACACATATGCACTAAAGGTCAAGGTCAGACAACCCTAGAGTTAAGATACAGACATCCAGCAGCATCTACCACCATAAAAGCTTTGCCTAGCCCTTTGAACCAGATAATGGGATTGACGCTCACTTTTATAACACTTTTACACCTGAAAAATGAGAAATGTGTTCAAAGGTATTTTTACTACAGTTATCTCATTAAATAACAAACCTATATAACTATGTCATGTTTGCTTCGAATATAACTACATGAGCAAAAATAATGACTAGCAATTTAAAAAAGAAAGTTGATATTTTGTCTTTTTCATGGTAACTTTCATAACTAGCAGGTAACAGCTTGTCTTATATTTAAACCAAACATTTTTGTTACTAATAGCAAATTAAACTACCATTAAACAAAGCAATACACATGTATACTGTTATACCTTATTTGAAAGAATTAAAAAAAATTTGTGTAGTGAGATTTTTAAGATATATTTTTATATTTCAAACTTTAAAAAAATATTTTTTATATATAGAAACCCCTCTAATTTCAACTCACTTATACATATCCTTAAAAACACACAATGTAAAGAAAATAACTAATTTTTTACACAATAAAAATGTTGATGTTTGCTGACGTAGCACATACTAATGTCCAATATCAGCCTTTGAGCATAACATAGTTTTATTAGTAATCTCACCCATAATGTTGTGTCATTTCTGGATTCAGAGCGTTTCGTCCATTTAGACAGCCAAAAGTCTGTTCCAACACGGATGGCTTGAGTTACAATAATCAACAGAATAACTCCTATTGCCAGCGGAAGCCTGCATGCTTTCATGTAGGTAATATAAAGACGTTTTGCGATCTTTCCCCTTTCTCTTTCTTCCATTGTCACAAGCTTCCCATTCGAAGCATCAGGAACGTCTTTATTTTCTAAGAGGTTTATAAAATACTTACTTTAACAATATATAAAGTGTGGATTCATTCATATGAGATTGGTGAGAATATTTTTAAAAGTGTTGAAGGTGACAAGGATAATCTGTATTACTATTCTAAAGAATGATGAAAGTCAACCAAAAAGTTTACACAGGAATGCAAACAGCACTATATAATAATATTTGTGTTAATTGTTAAGCACAAAGTTAAACAATGGGCTATCTGTGATGAACCTACTACAGGTATTATAACTTGATTTTGAATGTTCAAAGTCTATATATTTTACCACTGAGCCACTGGGAAGCAGATAATAAAAAAGCAGAGCTCATTAAAAGTTGGACATTCAATATCTGATAAGATTACTTAAAACAAACAGATAAGTAAATTATATCATGAAATTTATTTTTAAAACTTTTCATTTTTCAATAAGTAACTTTAGGCCCAGCATGGCCAGGTAGTTAAGGCACTTGACTCATAATCTGAGGGCCGTGGGTTCAAATCCCCATGACACTAAACATGCTCGCCCTTTCAGCCATGGGGTCATTATAACGTGACGGTTAATTCCACTATTTATTGGTAAAAGAGTAGCCCAAAAGTTGGCAGTGGGTGGTTATGACTAGTTGCCTTCCCTCTAGTCTTACACTGCTAAATTAGGGGCAGCTAGCGCAGATAACCCTCGTGCAGTTTTGCGTGAAATTCAAACCAAACCAAACAACTTTATAAAAACATAAATGATATGCATATAGTATACACAAAATGATATAAATAATATAATATAATATATAATATATACATATAGTATACACAAAATGATATAAATAATATAAAACATATCGTGTACACGTGTATAAATAATATAAAACATAGTATACACATGTGTATAAATAATATAAAACATAGTATACACGTGTATAAATAATATAATATATACATATAGTATACGCAAAATGATATAAATAATATAATATATAATACATACATATAGTATACGCAAAATGATATAAATAATATAAAACATATAGTATACACAAAATGATATAAATAATATAAAACATATAGTATACACAAAATGATATAAATAATATAAAACATATAGTATACACATACACAAAATGATATAATATAAAACATATAGTATACATATACAAAATGATATAAATAATATAATACCTTCTTCTTCGTCCTCCTCTTCTATTAGATCTTCCGAAGTTCGAACAGATATCTTAGAGTTTAGTCGTGATGGAGGACGGCGCCAAGAATGACGTAGATGGATGCTACCACTTCCATGAGAACGAGTGCTGTCACTGGATTGCATTCGGCTAAATTTTGGTCTACCGGTAGCAGGGTCTTCAGGATCTAAAACTGGAGGTAACGGATCATCATAATCTCCCCAGTCATGGCAAGGCAGAGGACTTGAAGGATCATGAGACATTTGTCTACTCAACGAAACTAGCCTCGGTCGAGGACGTATCTCCTGAAAAATAAATTTTAAATAGATTTTAATAATGTTCACATATTAAAGTGTATTAGGTCATAATGCTGGTTCAATAAAAGTTTGTTAGTTTTTGCAACATAAAAGAACACAGGCCGTTTCTATTATTAAAACGGAAAAAGTAAAATTATAAATACTCAAAAGTGGAAAATAAAAATCTGAAAATGAAGGCAAATGATTTAAAAAAGTAAAAAAAGTAAGGTTGTTCTCATAAAAAACAAGGAAATAATCATGACAAGACATATTCAACATCAAAATACTTATTAATTACACGATGTTCTTCTGTTAATATATGATTTAAAAAAGTTTAAATTAAAAAAATAATTTTCAAATGTGATCAATTTAAACAATTTTAAAATTTAACTGTCTAACCTGTGTGGAAGCTGTTCGGTACAAAGTTTGTTTTGACAAGATACGGACTAGCTTGTGTCTCTCTCTTGTTGTTTCATCATCCGGATTTTGTCGTGCCTTCTCCTCTTTCTGCATAGCTTTTCTGTAGGTTACAAAAAACTCTTTGTCCAAATTCTCCAGCTCTGCTAAAGTTCCTTGATGTTTAATACGACCTTTTTCTAACAATAGAATCTACAAACATTAAACAGCAAGTAAATATTGTGTTTTCTATAATTATATCTACATACAAAACCTGAGAATCAAGATCAAATCATATTTTTGTAACACCAGTAAGAATGGTTGGTTAGGTGTGAAACATGTATAAGGATTATTATCTGATCAGCTTGTGTAATAAAAAAAACACTTTAATAACAAAATCGAAGCAGTTGTGACACCAGTAATTCTTTGTTTTCCAAGTTTACTTATTTAGACTATATGAGGAGTGTTTGCCCCTATTTTCACCCTATTTACCCCCACAGACTATTCTATACAACTATAACCTCCTTATCATCTACCTCCTTCTCTGACACTTTTTGTTTTCCAAGTTTACTTATTTAGACTATATGAGGAGTGTTTGGCCCTATTTTCACCCTATTTACCCCCACAGACTATTCTATACAACACAACTATAACCTCCTTATCATCTACCTCCTTCTCTGACACTTTTTGTTTTCCAAGTTTACTTATTTAGACTATATGAGGAGTGTTTGGCCCTATTTTCACCCTATTTACCCCCACAGACTATTCTATACAACACAACTATAACCTCCTTATCATCTACCTCCTTCTCTGACACTTTTTGTTTTCCAAGTTTTCTTATTTAGACTATATGAGGAGTGTTTGGCCCTATTTTCACCCTATTTACCCCCACAGACTATTCTATACAACACAACTATAACCTCCTTATCATCTACCTCCTTCTCTGACACTTTTTGTTTTCCAAATTTACTTATTTAGACTATATGAGTTTGGCCCTATTTTCACCCTATTTACCCCCACAGTGTTTGCCCCTATTTTCACCCTATTTATCCCACAGACAATTCTATACAACTATAACCTCCTTATCATCTACCTCCTTCTCTGACACTTTTTGTTTTCCAAGTTTACTTATTTAGACTATATGAGGAGTGTTTGCCCCTATTTTCACCCTATTTACCCCCACAGACTATTCTATACAACACAACTATAACCTCCTTATCATCTACCTCCTTCTCTGACACTTTTTGTTTTCCAAGTTTTCTTATTTAGACTATATGAGGAGTGTTTGGCCCTATTTTCACCCTATTTACCCCCACAGACTATTCTATACAACACAACTATAACCTCCTTATCATCTACCTCCTTCTCTGACACTTTTTGTTTTCCAAATTTACTTATTTAGACTATATGAGGAGTGTTTGCCCCTATTTTCACCCTATTTATCCCACAGACAATTCTATACAACTATAACCTCCTTATCATCTACCTCCTTCTCTGACACTTTTTGTTTTCCAAGTTTACTTATTTAGACTATATGAGGAGTGTTTGGTCCTATTTTCACCCTATTTACCCCCACAGACTATTCTATACAACACAACTATAACCTCCTTATCATCTACCTCCTTCTCTGACACTTTTGTTTTCCAAGTTTTCTTATTTAGACTATATGAGGAGTGTTTGCCCTATTTTCACCCTATTTACCCCACAGACTATTCTATACAACACAACTATAACCTCCTTATCATCTACCTCCTTCTCTGACACTTTTTGTTTTCCAAGTTTACTTATTTAGACTATATGAGGAGTGTTTGCCCCTATTTTCACCCTATTTACCCCCACAGACTATTCTATACAACACAACTATAACCTCCTTATCATCTACCTCCTTCTCTGACACTTTTTGTTTTCCAAGTTTACTTATTTAGACTATATGAGGAGTGTTTGCCCCTAATTTCACCCTATTTACCCCACAGACTATTCTATACAACTATAACCTCCTTATCATCTACCTCCTTCTCTGACACTTTTTGTGTTCCAAGTTTACTTATTTAGACTATATGAGGAGTGTTTGCCCCTATTTTCACCCTATTTACCCCACAGACTATTCTATACAACTATAACCTCCTTATCATCTACCTCCTTCTATGATACTTTTTGTTTTCTTTTCCTCCAATAGTTTCTCATCTACAGAAGCCAAGGGCTGAAATCTGTTCAACAAAATAGGCTCATTGTAACTAGATTCACTACTTTTTACTCTAATAATGCTCTTCCTAACTTCCTGGATGTCATTATTAGTTGATGTACTTCTTAAATGTAAAAGTTTAAGCTACTCCTGAAATATGGCTGCCATTTCCCACAATCTACACTTCTAAAAGAGCAAATGTTTTCTTGCTATTTCGTAACTATCACTTTAAGTACTGTAGCTGCTAACAGTTGGTAAGAGAAAAAAAATGACTGGACAAAATTACAGACAGGTGATTATAGACTATGATATAATTAACTGTTTTGTCAAAAGTGATGATCATTATCCATCTTTAATGACATCACATAGATTTTTCTAATAAATTCCACAAGCCAATTCTCACAACTATCATTTCAAAGGAAAACAGACTATTCACAATGAATGACTTTCAAATATGAAAAGTGGTCTAACAAATTCCTTTACATCCCTTTTAGTACTGACAATATTAAAGATAAATTGATGGAGCAAACTTTATGAGACATATAAACTTAAATGTTCCAACAGCATAAGCAGATGTAGTTGTAAACAAAGACGTTTTTTATTATCTTGAACAAAAGTAACATTGAGGTCATACTTCAACACAGTTAGTGAAAAAAACAACACTGAGAGTGTTGGATTTCAACAATGGTAAAAGCTTTTCCACAAGAACATTAGAGACCCAACAAAATTCCCAAGAACATGACAATCATTTTTACTAAAATATTCATCTTTTAACAAGTGTTCACAACTTTCTGCCCTTATTCTTGGGTGAACGAGTTACCATCGAACAAGAAGAAATGAAGCACCTTCTTAATCCTGAATGAATGGGTTACCATCAAATAGAAAATACTGAAGAACCTTCTTGTGTTTGAATGAACAAGTTACCATCAAACAAGATACACTGAAACACCTTCTTACTTTTGAATGAACAAGTTACCATCAAACAAGATACATTGGAACACCTTCTTACTTTTGAATGAACAAGTTACCATCAAACAAGATACATTGAAACACCTTCTTACTTTTGAATGAACAAGTTACCATTAAACAAGATACACTGAAGCACCTTCTTACTTTTGAATAAACAAGTTACCATCAAACAAGACACACTGAAGCATCTAGCATGGACCTAGACAAGTCATTTATTACATTCACTAATCTTGTCAAACTTTTTTTCTCACCAAATTCATGTTGTTACTGTACCAATAATGTATCACATAATAATAATATAATATATAGAATGAAGATACAGCTGTATATAACAGTGATAGTTTTAGAAGCTTCAACATTTCTATTTTCTCCACAATGTATATCACATAATAATAATATAATATATAGAATGAAATAATATTTCAACCACTTTTATTACTCTTCCTTCTCCACTTTCAATGTCATTTCTTACAATTAATACAATTTGCTTTATTTGAGCATGAATTCCAATGTAAGCAGCATCTGGAAATGCCACAAGTTAAGCAGTCTCCTTTATTTTTACACTTATGTCTCCAGCAAAGCATTTTACAGATGTAACTAATTAGTATATTCTTTTTATGAGAAGCTTTTTTTAGATTGTATTATTAGGTTATGGTTGTTTAGTCTGGTGCTTCTAATACGTTTCTCAGCTATGATGTTTGTTTCCCTACTTTTGGGTCAGTTTCTCAACCAGGGGTCTTAATAATAAATAACGAATACATGTGAAAAACAAAAAAAATATAGTTCTTATGGGTCTTCTTATTTCCTGTTGATTGTCAATAAAACTAAAGTATATTTTTGATAGTAATGATAGAACCACAATAAAGAATTTTTATGTAACTAAATATTGCACCAAAGAACACAAATAATAACACACAAAAATCAGCTAATGTCCTCTGGATATAATAATTTTTCTGGCTTTATAATAAGAGCTATTAAAATTCAGCTAAGGTTGTTGATGTGTATCTTGTGGGAATAAAGTTTGAACTTGGAGAAAATTAGACAGTTTTCTAAACTTTAAAACAATGCCATTAGGTAGATTAAAACTTTGGCTTTATGTTGGTTATAAATAATATAGTATTAAATGTAAGAGAAACTTACTGCCAATTTGTAAAGAGAGGATGTGGTAAGTGGGTTGATTTTTCTCATTCACGGCTCCATAAGCAAATAAGATTGAAGACTACAACAATTATGCTTTGCTCAAGTAATATTTATAATAAATAATTTACATTAAGTTCCATACTTCCTGAAGGGACAATAATTACAGTAAAGAAGAGGGAAGACAGAGAGCAAATGCCACATTTCTCAAACAAGGAAAGATTAAGGAGTTTTTAAATAATCTGATTTATCACATTTTGATGCCAAAGTTTTCATACACATTAATAACATAGTTTAATCAAATGTATCTTTGTAAAGGTTCTGACATGTGCACTTTGACTTACTCAATGCAAAAAGGTTAAGGAGGGATCCTAATAAAGTCCCTAAACAATGTATAATTTAATATTCCAAAAACACAAGTTTAGCCTACCTTTGCTGCAAATGGTAAACATTCCATTTTGTGTGTAACCATAATGACAGTTCTAGACCGACGTAACAAAAGTGTTTTGATGCCGTGTTCCAAGACGTGTCTTCCAACATGAGCATCTAGAGCAGACAGGGGATCATCCTGAAAGTAACATGAAAAATACATTCTAAAATAAAAAACAAAAATAATTCAGAATCAACCATGTCCATTAAGATAAACAAGTTTCTTACATTCATATATTTATCTACTTTTCACTGTTGTGTATTCAGAGGTTTTGAGTAATTTCTAGTATCATTGCATGCATTTTGTTTATCTTACCACTTGTTTAAAGTTGTATTACATTTTACTGAAACTAAAAAACACTGAATCTAATGACTTCTTAGTTTTTGCATTACTGATGCTTAACAGTCCAAAACAAAAGAGAAAACAGGAGAAAACACAGATGCAGCAAAGTGGTATTACTTATTACATAAGTAGGCCAGCAGTGGCTATGAACAGGTAGTCAGGTGGTTATGAATTCAACACTGGTTTATGTCATGTTGTTGTACCCACTTGCTTTAGATGACTAAGTTGTATGATGAATACCTAGCTGTTAACTAAGGGGTTAACCTTTAACAGATTGGCATCCACTGCAGTTGAAACCAGAGTTTGAAAGCACTGGTTTTATACACCTTGTAACTGTAAATTCTTGTAAATATGTGAAACATATTCAAATTTTGATTATATAAGACATAGACCTGAAGGTCTAAAGCCCAACGTAAGCATGACTATATTCTAACAAATATTTTAATTTTTTGTCGTAATTCTAAATAACTAATATCACTTCAACATTTCAACTGATAATACCAGAAAATAAGAAACTTCAAAACTTGGTTCAGGCTACAGTTTAACATGAAAATATCTTGAAGTAAGAACACTGCTGTATGATGATAGACAAAATGATGTCTTATTTTTATTTATTATAAAATATTTCATAAAATCTATCAAAATAATGAATGACGTTATTAATAGAACAAATAAGAAATAATATGTAACAAAGATTATTTTAAGATATAATTGATACTCAAAGCTGTTGGTACTTGCTGTAACTCCATAATTACAGAAATAAGTAAAAATAAGACATTTCACAAATACGTCACTTTTTAAGACCATTGCTTTGCCACTAAGAGCATCATCATATAAAGACTGGAATGTTTTATACCAGGGTTTAAAACAAAATATAAAAAATGACATTCACCTAGAGACAAGAGTTTAAGTTGGTTTAGTCATTCAGAACTTGCTCTGGATTTGCTTTTAGACTTCTAGTTATTTCTCAAACTTTTCAACTGTCGAGCTTTCACAAATACTTAAATTTTGCAGTTTATTCAGGATCATATTGGTGTTTAATTTTAATAAAGCAGAATAAAAAGGTTGAATAAATAGTTCCTATTTCTAGAATGTTCTTTAATCCTCGTTTCTATGGAATGTCCTGTTTTACCTTTATACACGCACAGTCTTGATACATTAAATGATAAACACCACTACTGTGGTATGTTTTGATTTGTGTTTTTTTTGCATTTGTTGTTGCACAAATTTTTCCTTAGCTGTTTTCACAGTAGAAGGCCAGTCTGTAGAAATCTTTGTTCAGTGTGTTATACATTATTTTGTGAGAAGGTTTTAAACTGTAACTCATTTTAAACCATTGTTTTTTAGTTGTTGTTGTTTGGTACAGTATGTGGGTATATTGGTTTTAAAGTTATGACGTTCAATTTCTTAAAAAAACAATGTACCAATTAACTTTGTTGTATGATTACTGTTAACAGCAGTTTCTTTTATAGTTTTTAATTTAGTTTCATAATCTTCATACGACAAGGGTATGGTAATAATTCACTGTTAATTTGTAAGTTATTTTGTCTTGAAGAAGCATATATGATTGTTACACTGTTAGTTGGTTTTATGAAGATTTTGAAGGAATATCTTATCATTATTTATGCTGATATTTAAGTCCAAAAATTAATGTTTCCATTTTCACCAAATTCCATAAAAAATCTAATAAATTTGTTTTGTATATTTAAAAAAGTTACAAAATTGTTAAGTTGATGTTTGGATCCTGTTGAGTAACAAGTCACATCAGCACCATTGTTTAATGATGAAAATAATATAAAACATGTTCCAGTTGAGTAACAAGTCACATCAGCACCATTGTTTAATGATGAAAATAATATAAAACATGTTCCAGTTGAGTAACAAGTCACATTAGCACCATTGTTTAATGATGAAAATAATATAAAACATGTTCCAGTTGAGTAACAAGTCACATCAGCACCATTGTTTAATGATGAAAATAATATAAAACATGTTCCAGTTGAGTAACAAGTCACATCAGCACCATTGTTTAATGATGAAAATAATATAAAACATGTTGCAGTTGAGTAACAAGTCACATTAGCACCATTGTTTAATGATGAAAATAATATAAAACATGTTCCAGTTGAGTAACAAGTCACATCAGCATTGTTTAATGATGAAAATAATATAAAACATGTTGCAGTTGAGTAACAAGTCACATCAGCACCATTGTTTAATGATGAAAATAATATAAAACATGTTCCAGTTGAGTAACAAGTCACATCAGCACCATTGTTTAATGATGAAAATAATATAAAACATGTTAAATACTGGTATAGATATTGCACACAAATTGCATTAACATAATTTTTGGAAATACATTTATTAGTTGGAACAATGACTATGTGGATATTTTTATACTTCAAGTCCACTTTATTTCATAAATGATTTCATTTTTTATTATTTTATTATCTGTATTAGGAATTTATCAGTAAAAATGATTAAAACTGACAAAATTACATTTTCATTATAGTTATACTTTGCATACAATCTGAACCATCGATTGCCAAATGTCTAAGTGTCTGCTAATACAGGCAAACTGCTGGACGGGTCATTGCCAAATATGGAAGTGCTCTTAGATGACCTTGAGGATAATACAAGTCCATTATGTATTCTCCTTGTATTGAATGATTTGTCAGCTACATACCCACAAAAAACCACTGTTCTTAAATTTACAAATGTGAGTGGTAACCAACAAAGCCAATCAACCATTTATAAACTCAGACAACACTTTGTCTATCTATATATAAAAACTCTTTACATTTAGACCAATCTGAAGTAAGTAGAGAACCACAGAACATTATTAACATGTGTCGATTAAAATAAAATCATAAAACATTATTCACTTGTGTCAATTAAAATAAGCAGAGAATCACAGAACATTATTCAAAACAAAAATCAAACAATCAGCACAGTGAAGTGACAAAAATATGACTGATGTGAACATTCTGTATTGTTGGAACTACACTGAAAGCCTAAATAACAAAGTTATATATTTAAAAATGGCTGGTATGGGTAGAGAAAGCACTAGTAGATGAGCAAACAATGTTTCAACCTTGTTCGCTCCTCTACATAGTGTTTTCTCTACCCATACTAGCTGTTTTTAAATATATAATTTTCTCCACAAGTGGGTTTTCTCATCATCATGGACTAAATAACAAAGGATTTAGAGACAAATAGTAACTGGACAAATATAGAGTATTTATTCATGTATGTATTATGTCAACTAAATGGTCCCAAATTCCAAAATACCCCAAGAATGAATAATAACTATACTAAGAATAATCAGAAGAAAAGAACAAGATTGCTGGAAGCAGGATCATGTTCTTGTCCAATCCAACTTGGATAAATTACTTGAGAAAAGATAGACCAATCAATGTGAAATGTGAGAACACAAACTAATTTAATAATTATGAAAGGTAATCTAATTTATACAGTTCCTTGACAGATTGTTAGAAACAATAAACAATTATCAATGTTTTTTGAGCAATCTTCCTATTAATTCATTCAAAAATAGAATAACATCAGTTCTTTACACTATGGAAATTCTGATTTTAATTATTACAATGTGCTACTATTGGTCAAAATGTAATCACGAATATCAGAATTTCACTACTGTAAAAGTTGCTATTGTTGTATTCTTAAGTTTGATAATTCTGAATTAAATTATATTACTTGTATACACTTCTAACTGTCAAAATCAGAATACAATCATACCCATATCAAGCAAACCTAATAATACTGTAACCTGAAGAGAAACTTACTGAAACAAAGACAAAAACAACTGAAAAACAGTAAAGTTATAAACAATTTCTTTTGTGTAACTTCTGGTAGTCTCACTGAGAAACCTAATAGTTTTATAACTGTCAAAAGTTAAGATTCTTTTTCAGTGCTTGAACTTGAAACTTTCAACAAATTACACCATTTTTATTCAAGAGTCTCTTTTAATCTTTTTGTGTTTTAAACACAGCATAAAAATGTTCTAGAAAGTAAATAAGATGTAATTCCCAATTTGAAATGAACTGTTGATCTCTGAAGAGAAATGTCACATTGCAGCAGTACAACTAATAGAAAACAGTAGATCGCTGAAGAGAAATGTCACATTGCAGCAGTACAACTAATAGAAAACAGTAGATAGCTGAAGAGAAATGTAACATTGCAGCAGTACAACTAATAGAAAACAGTAATCGCTGAAGAGAAATGTCACATTGCAGCAGTACAACTAATAGAAAACAGTAGATTGCTGAAGAGAAATGTCACATTGCAGCAGTACAACTAATAAACTGTTGATCTCAGAAAAGAAACTTTAAACCATGACAGTAAAATTACTGAGTATAACAAGTAAAATATCATTTTGAGTGGTAGAAATCTGGTTTGTAGCACATTCTTAAATTAATTGAACACTGTGTAATTGTGTTAACTTTGTTTTTATATATCAGTTAAGTTTAGGCTCAGTACGTGCACAACTTTATTTAAAGCTAAAACTTTTTATATTTCTACACTTTTTCTCGTCATCCATATAGGGAACTTGTACACACGTGCTTTTGTTTATTTGTGATCTGCTGATACTGAAGTGATTACAAATCATAATTTTAATTTACCTAAATAAACTGGTTAAATATTAAGACAGCAACTAATCTTTAAATGTTATACTGTATATATTTTGTACATATTATGGAACATTTAAATTTTCCTAAACTAAGAAAATCCAAAATACATTACGAGTTTTAATTCCAATTCAAGACTGCTATTAAATACTAACCAATATGACAATTCTGGCTTGTGAATAAAATGCTCGAGCCAGAGCGATCCGTTGTTTCTGACCACCACTCAGGTTCACACCTCGTTCTCCGATCTCTGTCATGTCTCTTGCAGGGAGTAGTTCAATGTCTGGTTGAAGTGCACAGGCTTGAACAACCTGGTAATATCTGTTACATACAAGAAACATTAAGGTGTCAACTAAACTTCACTTATGTTTTTTAAAATGACACAACAAAATTAACCATCTCCCAAACAACATACACATCTCACTCCTTCACTGACTTAATAAACAATGATAACATACACATCCTACACATTCACTGACTTAATAAACAATGATAACACACACATCCTATACATTCACTGACTTAATAAACAATGATAACATACACATCCTACACATTCACTGACTTAATAAACAATGATAACATGTACATCTCACTCCTTCACTGACTTAATAAACAATGATAACATACACATCTCACTCCTTCACTGACTTAATAAACAATGATAACATACACATCCTACACATTCACTGACTTAATAAACAATGATAACATACACATCTCACTCCTTCACTGACTTAATAAACAATGATAACATACACATCTCACTCCTTCACTGACTTAATAAACAATGATAACATACACATCTCACTCATTCACTGACTTAATAAACAATGATAACATACACATCTCACTCCTTCACTGACTTAATAAACAATGATAACATACACATCCCTCTCATTCACTGACTTAATAAACAATAACATACACATCCTACTCATTCACTGACTTAATAAACAATGATAACATACACATCCTACTCATTCACTGACTTAATAAACAATGATAACATACACATCCTACTCATTCACTGACTTAATAAACAATGATAACATACACATCCTACTCATTCACTGACTTAATAAACAATGATAACATACACATCTCACACATTCACTGACTTAATAAACAATGATAACATACACATCTCACTCCTTCACTGACTTAATAAACAATGATAACATACACATCCCTCTCATTCACTGACTTAATAAACAATGATAACATACACATCCTACTCATTCACTGACTTAATAAACAATGATAACATACACATCCTACTCCTTCACTGACTTAATAAACAATGATAACATACACGTCCTACTCATTCACTGACTTAATAAACAATGATAACATACACATCCTACTCATTCACTGACTTAATAAACAATGATAACATACACATCCTACTCCTTCACTGACTTAATAAACAATGATAACATACACATCCTACTCATTCACTGACTTAATAAACAATGATAACATACACATCCCTCTCATTCACTGACTTAATAAACAATGATAACATACACATCTCTCTCATTCACTGACTTAATAAACAATAACATACAAATCCTACTCATTCACTGACTTAATAAACAATAACATACACGTCCTACTCATTCACTGACTTAATAAACAATGATAACATACACATCTCTCTCATTCACTGACTTAATAAACAATGATAACATACACATCCTACTCCTTCACTGACTTAATAAACAATGATAACATACACATCTCTCTCATTCACTGACTTAATAAACAATAACATACAAATCCTACTCATTCACTGACTTAATAAACAATAACATACAAATCCTACTCATTCACTGACTTAATAAACAATAACATACACGTCCTACTCATTCACTGACTTAATAAACAATGATAACATACACATCCCTCTCATTCACTGACTTAATAAACAATAACATACAAATCCTACTCATTCACTGACTTAATAAACAATAACATACACGTCCTACTCATTCACTGACTTAATAAACAATGATAACATACACATCTCTCTCATTCACTGACTTAATAAACAATGATAGCATACACATCTCACTCCTTCACTGACTTAATAAACAATGATAACATACACATCCTACTCCTTCACTGACTTAATAAACAATGATAACATACACATCCTACTCATTCACTGACTTAATAAACAATGATAACATGTACATCTCACTCCTTCACAGACTTAATAAACAATGATAACATACACATCTCACTCATTCACTGACTTAATAAACAATAACATACATGTCCTACTCATTCACTGACTTAATAAACAATGATAACATACACATCTCTCTCATTCACTGACTTAATAAACAATGATAGCATACATGTCCTATTCATTCACTGACTTAATAAACAATGATAACATACACATCTCACTCCTTCACTGACTTAATAAACAATGATAACAGACACATCCTACTCATTCACTGACTTAATAAACAATGATAACATACATGTCCTATTCATTCACTGACTTAATAAACAATGATAACATACACATCCTACTCATTCACTGACTTAATAAACAATGATAACATACACATCCTACTCCTTCACTGACTTAATAAACAATGATAACATACACATCCTACTCATTCACTGACTTAATAAACAATGATAACATACACATCCCTCTCATTCACTGACTTAATAAACAATGATAACATACACATCTCTCTCATTCACTGACTTAATAAACAATAACATACAAATCCTACTCATTCACTGACTTAATAAACAATAACATACACGTCCTACTCATTCACTGACTTAATAAACAATGATAACATACACATCTCTCTCATTCACTGACTTAATAAACAATGATAACATACACATCCTACTCCTTCACTGACTTAATAAACAATGATAACATACACATCTCTCTCATTCACTGACTTAATAAACAATAACATACAAATCCTACTCATTCACTGACTTAATAAACAATAACATACAAATCCTACTCGTTCACTGACTTAATAAACAATAACATACACGTCCTACTCATTCACTGACTTAATAAACAATGATAACATACACATCCCTCTCATTCACTGACTTAATAAACAATAACATACAAATCCTACTCATTCACTGACTTAATAAACAATAACATACACGTCCTACTCATTCACTGACTTAATAAACAATGATAACATACACATCTCTCTCATTCACTGACTTAATAAACAATGATAGCATACACATCTCACTCCTTCACTGACAATAAACAATGATAACATACACATCCTACTCCTTCACTGACTTAATAAACAATGATAACATACACATCCTACTCATTCACTGACTTAATAAACAATGATAACATGTACATCTCACTCCTTCACAGACTTAATAAACAATGATAACATACACATCTCACTCATTCACTGACTTAATAAACAATAACATACATGTCCTACTCATTCACTGACTTAATAAACAATGATAACATACACATCTCTCTCATTCACTGACTTAATAAACAATGATAGCATACATGTCCTATTCATTCACTGACTTAATAAACAATGATAACATACACATCTCACTCCTTCACTGACTTAATAAACAATGATAACAGACACATCCTACTCATTCACTGACTTAATAAACAATGATAACATACATGTCCTATTCATTCACTGACTTAATAAACAATGATAACATACACATCTCACTCCTTCACTGACTTAATAAACAATGATAACATACACATCCTACACATTCACTGACTTAATAAACAATAACATACAAATCCTACTCATTCACTGACTTAATAAACAATAACATACACGTCCTACTCATTCACTGACTTAATAAACAATAACATACACATCCCTCTCATTCACTGACTTAATAAACAATGATAACATACACATCCTACTCATTCACTGACTTAATAAACGATGATAACATACACATCCTACTCATTCACTGACTTAATAAACAATGATAACATACACATCCTACTCATTCACTGACTTAATAAACAATGATAACATACACATCTCTCTCATTCACTGACTTAATAAACAATGATAACATACACATCTCACTCCTTCACTGACTTAATAAACAATGATAACATACACATCTCACTCCTTCACTGACTTAATAAACAATGATAACAGACACATCCCTCTCATTCACTGACTTAATAAACAATGATAACATACACATCCTACTCATTCACTGACTTAATAAACGATGATAACATACACATCCTACTCATTCACTGACTTAATAAACAATGATAACATACACATCCTACTCATTCACTGACTTAATAAACAATGATAACATACACATCTCTCTCATTCACTGACTTAATAAACAATGATAACATACACATTCACTGACTTAATAAACAATGATAACATGTACATCTCTTTCATTCACTGACTGGATTTCTTCTCCAACTGTCACAACAATAATTGAAATAAGGTTATAGTTCAAGTGGGATAACATGGTTCTTCTACAATTATAGTTTAGATAGAACTTGATTCTGCTACAGTTCTAGTTTAGGTTGAATAACTTAGTTCTACCACAGTTACATTTCAGCTACAAACTGAGATGTACTATGTTATTAGCTATGATCTGTAGCCATAATATTAACTACAAGATATGGTGAAATGCATTATTATTTTTCTATTTATTAGAGAAACTTGACTTAAAACAATTTACTCAGAAATAAATCTGATTTACTTTTTTTCCATTTCAGAGTTTTCCTTAAAGAGTTAAAACTTGCAATGTAATTGTTTTACTAAATTTTATCTACAGTGGCATGGTGGTGGTTCTTTTAGTCAAATCATGTGTACCATTTTGAACCAACAGTGGCATGGTGGTGGTTCTTTTTGTCAAATCATGTGTACCATTTTGAACCAACAGTGGCATGGTGGTGGTTCTTTTAGTCAAATCATGTGTACCATTTGGAACCAACAGTGGCATGGTGGTGGTTCTTTTAGTGAAATCATGTGTACCATTTTGAACCAACAGTGGCATGGTGGTGGTTCTTTTAGTGAAATCATGTGTACCATTTTGAACCAACAGTGGCATGGTGGTGGTTCTTTTTGTCAAATCATGTGTACCATTTTGAACCAACAGTGGCATGGTGGTGGTTCTTTAGTCAGATCATGTGTACCATTTGGAACCAACAGTGGCATGGTGGTGGTTCTTTAGTGAAATCATGTGTACCATTTTGAACCAAAAAACTTAAGTTGAAAATACTCAAGAAGTTGAGTTGGAAAGCAAATAACCATAAAACATTGTTACTTGATTGGTAACTCTAAACAATAAGAAAAATGTAGTTCTTAATATCTGAAAATATTGTAACTAGTTGGTAGAAAATGGAAATGTATGTGGTTTAGGAATTATAGTAAAAATATAAGAGAATAAAATATAACTTTCACACAATTAAGAAATACCAGAAAATTGTTTAATACATTTAATATTTTAGTCATAATTCTTTTCCTTCCATATGTGTTGTAAATTATTTTGTTCTACCATTAAAAGTCCTTTATATTAAAAACAAGAGGGAATCTTCAACAGCTACAGCTGTAATTAGATCTCACATTGGTCAAGAGGTGGATAATTTCCCTAACTAGAACAAGAACTGTATAGAAACATTATATGTTATATAAGTTTTTTAACGTTAAAATACTTAATATTAAAAAAAACAAGAGGGGAATGAAGCCTCACTAAGAATTGCTGTAATTACAGAGATGGAGCTATAAAGTTTGTACTAGAAAACAAAATAAAAGAGACATTCTATGAGCAGCTAAAACACTACAAAACAAAACATGACAAGAGTATTTTTAAAGAACTTAGAGTCATATTTGTTCCTTCAGTTCCTAAATTAATTTTTTCTACTTTTTAATGCTCTCAAATCAATCTTAATTCTTTTAAGAACAAGGAGGTTCATACTCATCACGCACATATATTTATACACGAAGAAATAATAGTTTGTTTTTTTTTGCTAAATCTATCATTTGATAATTTTTGAAGCTTTCGCTCAATATCTCATTCTATCTGCAATTTGCAATCTCATTTGATCATGCATTTTTTTCAGAAAAATTTATGAAACTGACAGAATTTGTAACTTTATATCACTACTGTTGTTTGCCACCAATGCAGTGAGTACAGTAAAGGAAACTTCCAGAATGTTTGTAAAACAAAAACACTTGTTTAAAAACTAGGAACTAAAACATATTTCAGTTTTTTTCTTGATCCCTTAAAACCATTCATTTTGGTTATATCATTATTTTCTGAAACAACTAACTTTGGATAGCCAACTTTACCATTTAGGGGCCCATTATGGCCAGGTGGTTTAAGGCGTTCGACTCGTAATCTAAGGGTCGCAGGTTTGAATTCCTGTCGTACCAAAACATGCTTGCCCTTTCAGCCATGGGGGCATTATAATGTAACAGTCAATCCCACTATTTGTTGGTAAAAGAGTAGCCCAAGTGTTGGCAGTGGGTGGTGATGACTAACTGCTTTCCCTCTACTCTTACACTGCTAAATTAGGGATGGCTAGCGCAGATAGCCCTCGTATAACTTTGTGCAAAATTCTAAAACAAAACAAAATCTACCATTTAGGGGTTTTAGGATTAACAAACCAATTTGGGATTCACTTTTAAATCTCATGCATAACATCCAATGCAAAAAATTAACATTAAAATTCCTTTAAATCTGAAAAAATCCAAATGAAAAAAAAGATATCTCAAGTTTCACCAGAAACTAACACAGTTTTCATGTTTCTCAATGAAGTGTTTTAAATAACATAGTTTGATGCCTTATCCTTAGCAAAGTGAAACATCAAATATTTACATAACATTTATCTCTGGAAATAAGATGATAATATTTATGTTTTCTGTTAAAACTTGTGAAAAAATATTCTCTTAATGTAGCCTTGTTACTATTATTTGGTATATTTTAAAACAGACAGTACAACTTTAAGTCCTTACCTTTGTCCATCATAAGTTGTTACTATTATTTGGTATATTACAAAACAGACAGTACCACTTTAAGTCCTTACCTTTGTCCATCATAAGTTGTTACTATTATTTGGTATATTACAAAACAGACAGTACCACTTTATGTCCTTACCTTTGTCTATCATAAGTTGTTACTATTATTTGGTATATTACAAAACAGACAGTACCACTTTATGTCCTTACCTTCGTCCATCATAAGGCTGACCAAAGAGAATATTTTCTTTCAAAGTTGCATTAAGAAGCCAAGCTTTCTGAGGAACATAGGCAACGGATGGTGTGCTAAAAGTACAGACATTTATGAAGAAAAATTAATTTTTTATTTCTATAGATATTTTTTATATTTCACATTAAAAAAAGAGAGAAATAAAGATAAAAACAATGAAAAAAATCCTTTAACAGTGGGGTCAGTTGTAATGAATTACAATGTAAGAACAGAATGAATTACAGTTCAAGAGACCCAGGAAAAACAAAGGGGGGGGGGGTATTTTCACCTACAAAACAAAAGGGGGGGGATATTTGCACCTACAAAACAAAGGGGGGTATTTTCACCTACTGCTTTTATGATCTAGCTCAAAAATGTCATAAACAACCATATCTTGTACAAAAACTTATGAATAACTTATGATTCCATGTAAAGTTAGACCTTGTGTTTCATTCAAAATTGTAAGGCAGATATATATTTTATTTCAACTAAATCAACTACATGTAAAGTCAGTTACACTTCAATAGATGTGAACAGTCCTAATATGTATCATTAATACAAAATAAACTCTCATAAAGACATATTGAAAATTAGTAAAGCACACTGTATGTATTAACAAAAAAGATAACCTTATTGGTTACTTATTAATTACTTTTGGTCAGTCAGAAATATATTTATATTATTACGAGGACTTTATGAACTTTTAAAACTATTTCAAAACATTACAACAAAGGGTAAAGTGGTAATTTAGTACTGAAAACTATTTCAAAACATTACAACACAGGGTAAAGTGGTAATTTAGTACTGAAAACTATATCAAAACATTACAACACAGGGCAAAGTGGTAATTTAGTACTGAAAACTATTTCAAAACATTACAACACAGGGCAAAGTGGTAGTTTAGTACTGAAAACTATTTCAAAATATCACAACACAGGGTAAAGTGGTAATTTAGTACTGAAAACTATTTCAAAACATTACAACACAGGGTAAAGTGGTAGTTTAGTACTGAAAACTATTTCAAAACATTACAACACAGGGTAAAGTGGTAATTTAGTACTGAAAACTATTTCAAAACATTACAACACAGGGTAAAGTGGTAATTTAGTACTGAAAACTATTTCAAAACATTACAACACAGGGTAAAGTGGTAATTTAGTACTGAAAACTATTTCAAAACATTACAACACAGGGCAAAGTGGTAATTTAGTACTGAAAACTATTTCAAAACATTACAACACAGGGTAAAGTGGTAATTTAGTACTGAAAACTATTTCAAAACATTACAACACAGGGTAAAGTGGTAATTTAGTACTGAAAACTATTTCAAAACATTACAAGACAGGGTAAAGTGGTAATTTAGTACTGAAAACTATTTCAAAACATTACAACACAGGGTAAAGTGGTAATTTAGTACTGAAAACTATTTCAAAACATTACAAGACAGGGTAAAGTGGTAATTTAGTACTGAAAACTATTTCAAAACATTACAACACAGGGTAAAGTGGTAATTTAGTACTGAAAACTATTTCAAAATATCACAACACAGGGTAAAGTGGTAATTTAGTACTGAAAACTATTTCAAAACATTACAACACAGGGTAAAGTGGTAGTTTAGTACTGAAAACTATTTCAAAACATTACAACACAGGGTAAAGTGGTAATTTAGTACTGAAAACTATTTCAAAACATTACAACACAGGGTAAAGTGGTAATTTAGTACTGAAAACTATTTCAAAACATTACAACACAGGGTAAAGTGGTAATTTAGTACTGAAAACTATTTCAAAACATTACAACACAGGGTAAAGTGGTAATTTAGTACTGAAAACGATATCAAAACATTACAACACAGGGTAAAGTGGTAATTTAGAACTGAAAACTATTTCAAAACATTACAACACAGGGTAAAGTGGTAATTTAGTACTCAAAACTATTTCAAAACATTACAACACAGGGTAAAGTGGTAATTTAGTACTGAAACCTATTTCAAAACATTACAACACAGGGTAAAGTGGTAATTTAGTACTCAAAACTATTTCAAAACATTACAACACAGGGCAAAGTGGTAATTTGGTACTCAAAACTATTTCAAAATATTACAACACAGGGTAAAGTGGTAATTTAGTACTGAAAACTATATCAAAACATTACAACACAGGGCAAAGTGGTAATTTAGTACTCAAAACTATTTCAAAACATTACAACACAGGGTAAAGTGGTAATTTAGTACTGAAAACTATTTCAAAATATTACAACACAGGGTAAAGTGGTAATTTAGTACTGAAAACTATATCAAAACATTACAACACAGGGCAAAGTGGTAATTTAGTACTGAAAACTATTTCAAAACATTACAACACAGGGCAAAGTGGTAATTTGGTACTGAAAACTATTTCAAAATATTACAACACAGGGTAAAGTGGTAATTTGGTACTGAAAACTATATCAATACATTACAACACAGGGCAAAGTGGTAATTTAGTACTGAAAACTATTTCAAAATATTAAAACACAGGGTAAAGTGGTAATTTAGTACTGAAAACTATATCAAAACATTACAACACAGGGTAAAGTGGTAATTTGGTACTGAAAACTATTTTAAAACATTACAACACAGCGTAAAGTGGTAATTTAGTACTGAACACTATTTCAAAACATTACAACACAGGGTAAAGTGGTAGTTTAGTACTGAAAACTATTTCAAAACACTACAACACAGCGTAAAGTGGTAATTTAGTACTGAAAACTATATCAAAACATTACAACACAGGGTAAAGTGGTAATTTAGTACTGAAAACTATTTCAAAACATTACAACACAGGGTAAAGCGGTAGTTTAGTACTGAAAACTATTTCAAAACATTACAACACAGGGTAAAGTGGTAATTTAGTACTGAAAACTATTTCAAAACATTACAACACAGGGTAAAGTGGTAATTTAGTACTGAAAACTATTTCAAAACATCACAACACAGGGTAAAGTGGTAATTTAGTACTGAAAACTATTTCAAAACATTACAACACAGGGTAAAGTGGTAATTTAGTACTGAAAACTATTTCAAAACATCACAACACAGGGTAAAGTGGTAATTTAGTACTGAAAACTATTTCAAAACATCACAACACAGGGTAAAGTGGTAATTTAGTACTGAAAACTATTTCAAAACATCATAACACAGGGTAAAGTGGTAATTTAGTACTGAAAACTATTTCAAAACATCACAACACAGGGTAAAGTGGTAATTTAGTACTGAAAACTATTTCAAAATATTACAACACAGGGTAAAGTGGTAATTTAGTACTGAAAACTATTTCAAAACATCACAACACAGGGTAAAGTGGTAATTTAGTACTGAAAACTATTTCTAAACATTACAACACAGGGTAAAGTGGTAGTTTAGTACTGTCTTTTTTTAGGTTGAATTAATTGAACAGCAACTTTTCTCTTTTCTAAGTTAAGTGTATGGATTATATTTTCACAGTCATATCTTTACTCCCAGTCATGTTGATTTAAAATATATAGATCTATATGGCAATTTAGTAGGTGTTGAACATTATAAATTGTATAATGTGCTAAGACTAACATAAATACAAGTATATTATATGGTAAATGATATGATGTATCACATCCACATCTGTGTGTTTCTGAAACTCTTTCACTGCCACATATATGAGACACTACATAAACTTATTTAATCACATGTGATTTGGAAATCATGAAAGTGTATTCTATTTCAAACACCCCAAATTTTAACTTCCAAAAATGTGAAATAAATAATTAAATAAACTTTTGTTTCTTTAGCCTTCATATTAACAATATTCCAGTTGGGTGTTTAGTACCACCATTAAGAAAGATAATTTTATTTCAAATGTTCCCAAATTTTAACTGTTGTAAGCTTGAGATAAACAACTGGATAGTAAAACCGGATACTGGGAGAATGTTTATAAACATGATGATGCAAAAGTTAATAAATATCCAGGGTGTAAAGCAATGGTGAGAGAGAAAAAAAATCCAAAAATGAACAGTAAAATCAATGAAACATTTACAGTTACACTTTGATGAGAAATACCCACCATTCAAATGACATAATAATATTTTGTATAATTAAAACATAGAAACGTAATATTACAACCTAAAATCACATGACTATGAAATTTTCTGGAAGCTGTTTTGAGGGTTCAGCTTGGTAACTGACAGAGAAAAATATCATAAATCAATGTATGATAAATAATAAGTTAATAAAAGAAGACTTAAATCACCTGATACATTTATTTAACCTTCTCTACTTTTGTTCTTCATGTTTAAGAATGCTCTGACAATCCTGATGTGCTATGTGTTTAATATGTTGTTACTTTACAGAAATTTACATACATTATGAATTCATTATCTTGTTTATTTGTGAATTTTGTGTAAACCATGTCAAGAGCCACATGTATTAGTTGTTACTAATTTTGAAGTGATAAATTATAGTGAAAAAAGCAAGTTAACACCATCCACTACTCTTTAATCAATATATACTGGGATTGAACACTACATTATAATGTCCTATGGTCAAAAGGGCACTTCTGGGGATGGGTTTTGATCCTCCGACATTCATATTGCAAGTCAAACACCCTAACCAATAGGCTGTGCTAGGCCTAACTCACTAGAGGTTAAAAACCAAAATGCACACAACCAACTTACCCTGCCCACTGGACCACTCCTTTACAAGTTTGCATCTCTCCTAGCAGAGCAGACAGCAGAGAAGTTTTTCCACATCCTACTTGTCCAATGACTATAGTGAGTTTTCCTGTCAAAAGATAAAAGAAAACTGTAGTACATGCATTTTTGTTTTAAAATTAAAAATAAGATGATACTGACAAAATGTTAGTTTTAATTTCATAAAGAAACAAACAAAAAAACACTGGCACATTATTACACAGTTGGTAGAATGTGACTAAGGATGGTAAAATTAAAAATTGAAGTTATTTCCTATAACATAAAAAAGATTTTTAAACTTTACTGCATCTTAAATACCTTGTTTATATGTATTTTAGTCCTTCAAGACCTTTTATAAGTGCATTATATTGAACTTAGCAGCTGCTTCCCATTACAACTTTATCTGTTCATCATAACGTTCTGCGTAAATTACCTATAAAAGGACATCTAGAGAACTAGCTTCCATCAGCAAGGTTTACAACTACAACAGTAACTTAACCATGTTAGCATACTGGTCCAATGGCCTGACCTTCTTACCATGCCACAGGGCTTTCAACATTACCCCAAAGTTTTTAAAACTTAAAAAAACACCTCTTTTAAAACAAGACAAATCACAAAACTACTAAATGAAACAAAAAAAAACTCTTTGTGGGTAAATATAGAATAATACATGGAGTACTTCAAGTATATTCATGAACTTCAAGACTCAACATTTAAAATTAGAAGAAAAATTTCCAACAAGACAAAAGCTCTTTGAACATCTCAAACGTTTCTGTAGTACACTACGTAATCATCCTGCTTAAACCTTTGTGACACATTATGTAATCATCCTGCTTAAACCTTTATATCATACACTACACAATTATCCTGCTTAACTTTCATGTGACATGCTACACAATCATCCTGAAGAATATCAAAAAGAAACAAGTTGTGAAAGTCAAAAAACAAACTGTACATAATGTACCTCAGACCACTGATGTAGTATTCAACTTCTGTTCCAGAATCCTTTCAAACACTGAAAAGAAAAGGACCCAAACTTTACTGTTCCACCCACTAACTAAACTACTAAAAGTTGCCATGGTGAAAAAAAAGACCACAGAATCTGAGGTCCAGAGCCTCACAATACTGGAATTTAACACCTTGAATTGTCTAAAATGAGAAAATAATATTAACATTTTTGCCTGCAGATAAAGGAAATAATACAACAATCTTATAAGCAGGTGATTACAACATAAAGATCAGAAAGCCATTAGCTACCAATAAAAAACCTCAACAATGGGAAAAACAGAAAGATTCACCAAATGAACCATTAAACAAGTGGAAAACATGACCAAAAATCTGCAAAATACCAGAAACTATTCTGTACAGCTTTACATCCTGCCTAAGAATTGCAAACTTAGCACACATCTTAGATTCATCACCAGTGCTGTGTGAACTGGACATAAAATAGATTGGGAAAAGTACAGAATCATTGACCTAAATATATTTTTAGGAAAACATTTTTCTGAATTAATACAGTGAAACAATTACTAAATACATGCAAACCTAGAAATCAACAATTTGTGGATATCATTGGTCAAATCATTATTTCCTCCACCAAAAACAGTAAGGACCACCAACCAACCATTCCATGTCTATCTCATCCTCTCTGTTAGCATATAAATCATTGCAAGCTAATATGAAGATGAATGATGGAAGTCTTTCAAAATGTCACCCTTTTCCTTCTGAAGTAGTTTTGTTGCTTACCCATACAAGATTCAGGCCATAAGATCCTTCTGAAGTAGTTTTGTTACTTACCCATACAAGATTCAGGCCATAAGATCTTTCTGAAGTAGTTTTGTTACTTACCCATACAAGATTCAGGCCATAAGATCTTTCTGAAGTAGTTTTGTTGCTTACCCATACAAGATTCAGGCCATAAGATCCTTCTGAAGTAGTTTTGTTGCTTACCCATACAAGATTCAGGCCATAAGATCTTTCTGAAGTAGTTTTGTTGCTTTCCCATACAAGATTCAGGCCATAAGATCTTTCTGAAGTAGTTTTGTTACTTACCCATACAAGATTCAGGCCATAAGATCTTTCTGAAGTAGTTTTGTTACTTATCCATACAAGATTCAGGCCATAAGATCTTTCTGAAGTAGTTTTGTTGCTTACCCATACAAGATTCAGGCCATAAGATCCTTCTGAAGTAGTTTTGTTACTTACCCATACAAGATTCAGGCCATAAGATCCTTCTGAAGTAGTTTTGTTGCTTACCCATACAAGATTCAGGCCATAAGATCCTTCTGAAGTAGTTTTGTTGCTTACCCATACAAGATTCAGGCCATAAGATCTTTCTGAAGTAGTTTTGTTGCTTACCCATACAAGATTCAGGCCATAAGATCCTTCTGAAGTAGTTTTGTTGCTTACCCATACAAGATTCAGGCCATAAAATCTTTCCGAAGTAGTTTTGTTGCTTACCCATACAAGATTCAGGCCATAAGATACTTCTGAAGTAGTTTTGTTGCTTACCCATACAAGATTCAGGCCATAAGATATTTCTGAAGTACTTTTGTTGCTTACCCATACAAGATTCAGGCCATAAGATCCTTCTGAAGTAGTTTTGTTGCTTACCCATACAAGATTCAGGCCATAAGATCTTTCTGAAGTAGTTTTGTTGCTTACCCATACAAGATTCAGGCCATAAGATCCTTCTGAAGTAGTTTTGTTGCTTACCCATACAAGATTCAGGCCATAAGATCTTTCTGAAGTAGTTTTGTTGCTTACCCATACAAGATTCAGGCCATAAGAGTTAAATCAAACCTTTCTTCATTATGTCGTATGTTATACACTTGAGATCCAAACAGATAATATGTGCTTTTTAAACAATTATCTAAACCATTCATAGATCAGATTTTTTGTGGGCCTATGATGCTATTGGTTACAGAGTTAATAATAAGAGAAAATAAACAACAAAAACTAATATTACAACTGCTCTCACAAATTAGTGTTAAGGATACCAATGTATTTAATTCTGTATAAAATAACCTTTACAAAACTGACTTTAATATTACAGAGTAAAATGACTTTTGAACCTAGATTAAAACTAGATTTTAAAGGTGACAAAACCTAATCAACAACAGATAACACTCAAGGTTAAATAATTTTTAACTGCTTATATCAAAACTAGAATATAAAAGTGCAATAAGTCTCACGAACCATACAGTAATAATCTTCATGATGTACAGTTTAAAAACAGAATTTAAAAGTGTAATTACCCTTACAAACATAGATTGATACTAGAACTTAAAGGTGAACCTGTAAGGTATTAACTATACTTTACTGAAAGTGAATCAAGAAACTTATGAAGTTTATGTACAAGTCAAGAGGTATGTCTAAAAAATAGAATTACTTCAGTAATTTGTGATGTCAAGAGGTATGTCTAAAGATAGAATTACTTCAGTAATTTGTGATGTCAAGAGGTATGTCTAAAGATAGAATTACTTCAGTGATTTGTGAAGTCAAGAGGTATGTCTAAAGATAGAATTACTGCAGTGATTCGTGAAGTCAAGAGGTACGTCTAAAGATAGAATTACTTCAGTGATTCGTGAAGTCAAGAGGTATGTCTAAAGATAGAATTACTTCAGTGATTTGTGAAGTCAAGAGGTATGTCTAAAGATAGAATTACTTCAGTGATTTGTGAAGTCAAGAGGTATGTCTAAAGATAGAATTACTTCAGTGATTTGTGAAGTCAAGAGGTATGTCTAAACATAGAATTACTTCAGTGATTTGTAGAGTCAAGAGGTATGTCTAAACATAGAATTACCTTAGTGATTCGTGAAGTCAAGAGGTACGTCTAAAGATAGAATTACTTCAGTGATTTGTGAAGTCAAGAGGTATGTCTAAAAATATAATTACTTCAGTGATTTGTGAAGTCAAGAGGTATGTCTAAAAATATAATTACTTCAGTGATTTGTGAAGTCAAGAGGTATGTCTAAAGATAGAATTACTTCAGTGATTTGTAAAGTCAATAGGTATGTCTAAAGATAGAATTACTTCAGTGATTTGTGAAGTCAAGAGGTATGTCTAAAGATAGAATTACTTCAGTGATTTGTGAAGTCAAGAGGTATGTCTAAAAATAGAATTACCTTAGTGATTCGTGAAGTCAAGAGGTACGTCTAAAGATAGAATTACTTCAGTGATTCGTGAAGTCAAGAGGTATGTCTAAAGATAGAATTACTTCAGTGATTCGTGAAGTCAAGAGGTATGTCTAAAGATAGAATTACTTCACTGATTTGTGAAGTCAAGAGGTATGTCTAAAGATAGAATTACTTCAGTGTCTGGCTCATTTTTAAACCTCAAAGAAACATGTGAATGTTCATGTCTGAAAGTTAGTCAGACATTAATGTAAAAAGAAATAAATCTACTTCAGGAGAACTGGATTACACAACCTGTACCAGTAGTACAATGGTTTTAATATAGACTCTATTATACACAACCTGTATCAGTAGTACAATGGTTTTGATATAGACTCTATTATACACAACCTGTATCAGTTGTACAATGGTTTTGATATAGATTATATTATACACCACCTGTATGAGTAGTACAATGGTTTTAATATAGATTCTATTATACACAACCTGTATCAGTAGTACAATAGTTTTGATATAGACTCTGTTATACACAACTTGTATCAGTAGTACAATTGTTTTGATATAGACTCTATTATACACAACCTGTATGAGTAGTACAATGGTTTTGATATAGATTCTATTATACACAACCTGTATCAGTAGTACAATAGTTTTGATATAGACTCTGTTATACACAACCTGTATCAGTAGTACAATTGTTTTGATATAGACTCTATTATACACAACCTGTATCAGTAGTACAATGGTTTTGATATAGATTCTATTATACACAACCTGTATCAGTAGTACAATGGTTTTGATATAGACTCTATTACACACAACCTGTATCAGTAGTACAATGGTTTTGATATAGATTCTATTATACACAACCTGTATCAGTAGTACAATGGTTTTGATATAGACTCTATTATACACAACCTGTATCAGTAGTACAATTGTTTTGATATAGATTCTATTATACACAACCTGTATCAGTAGTACAATGGTTTTGATATAGATTCTATTATACACAACCTGTATCAGTAGTACAATGGTTTTGATATAGATTCTATCATACACAACCCCTATCAGTAGTACAATTGTTTTGATATAGACTCTATTATACACAACCTGTATCAGTAGTACAATTGTTTTGATATAGACTCTATTATACACAACCTGTATCAGTAGTACAATGGTTTTGATATAGACTCTATTATACACAACCTGTATCAGTAGTACAATTGTTTTGATATAGACTCTATTATACACAACCTGTATCAGTAGTACAATGGTTTTGATATAGATTCTATTATACACAACCTGTATCAGTAGTACAATGGTTTTGATATAGATTCTATTATACACAACCTGTATCAGTAGTACAATGGTTTTGATATAGATTCTATTATACACAACCTGTATCAGTAGTACAATGGTTTTGATATAGACTCTATTATACACAACCTGTATCAGTAGTACAATTGTTTTGATATAGATTCTATTATACACAACCTGTATCAGTAGTACAATTGTTTTGATATAGACTCTATTATACACAACCTGTATCAGTAGTACAATGGTTTTGATATAGATTCTATTATACACAACCTGTATCAGTAGTACAATGGTTTTGATATAGACTCTATTACACACAACCTGTATCAGTAGTACAATGGTTTTGATATAGATTCTATTATACACAACCTGTATCAGTAGTACAATGGTTTTGATATAGACTCTATTATACACAACCTGTATCAGTAGTACAATTGTTTTGATATAGATTCTATTATACACAACCTGTATCAGTAGTACAATGGTTTTGATATAGATTCTATTATACACAACCTGTATCAGTAGTACAATGGTTTTGATATAGATTCTATCATACACAACCCCTATCAGTAGTACAATTGTTTTGATATAGACTCTATTATACACAACCTGTATCAGTAGTACAATTGTTTTGATATAGACTCTATTATACACAACCTGTATCAGTAGTACAATGGTTTTGATATAGACTCTATTATACACAACCTGTATCAGTAGTACAATTGTTTTGATATAGACTCTATTATACACAACCTGTATCAGTAGTACAATGGTTTTGATATAGATTCTATTATACACAACCTGTATCAGTAGTACAATGGTTTTGATATAGATTCTATTATACACAACCTGTATCAGTAGTACAATGGTTTTGATATAGATTCTATTATACACAACCTGTATCAGTAGTACAATGGTTTTGATATAGATTCTATTATACACAACCTGTATCAGTAGTACAATGGTTTTGATATAGACTCTATTATACACAACCTGTATCAGTAGTACAATTGTTTTGATATAGATTCTATTATACACAACCTGTATCAGTAGTACAATGGTTTTGATATAGATTCTATTATACACAACCTGTATCAGTAGTACAATGGTTTTGATAGAGATTCTATTATACACAACCTGTATCAGTAGTACAATGGTTTTGATATAGATTCTATTATACACAACCTGTATCAGTAGTACAATGGTTTTGATATAGATTCTATTATACACAACCTGTATCAGTAGTACAATGGTTTTGATATAGATTCTATTATACACAACCTGTATCAGTAGTACAATGGTTTTGATATAGACTCTATTATACACAACCTGTATCAGTAGTACAATGGTTTTGATATAGACTCTATTATACACAACCTGTATCAGTAACCTGTTTGTGTAGTAAGATCCTAAATCCTAATATTACAGTCTTGTTTGTATAGTAAGATCCTAAATCCTAATAATACAGTCTTGTTTGTGTAGAAAGATCCTAAATCCTAATATTACAGTCTTGTTTGTGTAGTAAGATCCTAAATCCTAATAATACAGCCTTGTTTGTATAGTAAGATCCTAAATCCTAATATTACAGTCTTGTTTGTATAGTAAGATCCTAAATCCTAATAATACAGTCTTGTTTGTGTAGAAAGATCCTAAATCCTAATATTACAGTCTTGTTTGTGTAGTAAGATCCTAAATCCTAATATTACAGTCTTGTTTGTGTAGTAAGATCCTAAGTCCTAATATTAGTCTTGTTTGTGTAGTAAGATCCTAAATCCTAATATTACAGTCTTGTTTGTGTGGTATCCTAAATCCTAATATTACAGTCTTGTTTGTGTAGTAAGATCCTAAATCCTAATATTACAGTCTTGTTTGTGTAGTATCCTAAATCCTAATATTTCAGTCTTGTTTGTATAGTAAGATCCTAAATCCTAATATTACAGTATTGTTTTATGTAGTAAGATCCTAAATCCTAATATTTCCAAGTTCTTTTTATTTCTCTTATACACTGAAGCCAACATTCACAAGAAACATTACAAATAGCATCTTGTTTGTTCTACACTGGGTTTTTAAGTGGGTTGAAGAACAAAAAGTCCTTTTCAGTACTTACCCAAAAATGGAAACAGAGCAGAAGCGAAAACAAATTAAATAGATTGATTATTACATAACATAAAAATAAAATTAGGTTATTAATAATTAGAATTAAGTGACTCTATATGTTGCTAATTATAACAACTGAGAGACCATTGCTACAACCTTACAATAAGTAGTTGTATACAGAAGCCTGTTGTCTGTTTATAATTCCTATCTTTGATGATTATGTGAACAGGGCAATAGTACTTTTATAAAATTAGTTATTATTTTGTGGAATGTTTCCTGAGAAGCTGTTGAACGTTTTTAAAAGAGCAGTGCTGCCAAACCTAAACAGTTTAAAATGAATAACTGGAATGTGAGTAGGAACCATTTAATTTTCTTGTCCAGAGTTACCAATGAACGATGCAATTCCTAGAAACAGGTTTAACTCTGTGACAAGTTATAAACTGAATAACAGACTGGGCTGCCCATATATCCAAAACTAATACAGAGTACGAAAGGATTCAGGAGTATCATCAGGAACTTTGACAGAGATCAGAAGATTATATACAAATATCAAGATGAGCTCTATTTACTATCATTTCAACATTTTACACTTTATATCAAAAAGCACTACTAGCTTTGTATGGAAACAAGGCCAACAGGGTATAAGTTCACCTAAGTAAGGCTTTGAGTCATATTTCCCATTCAACCATCTTTTATTTGAAGCAACTGTAAGAGTATGTGAACAAAATGTTGATACTTTTATTATAGTTTTCTTTACTAGGTCTACTTTTATAATGCCCATAAATGTTTGGATTTGAAAACAATTTGCTCAGTTTTTGACTGTTTGTTTTTAAATGTTCCCACAAAGCTACTCAAGAGCTATCCACTCTAGCTATAACTAATTTTGAACTCACAACGTAGAGGGAAGAGGGCTAGTCAACAGCACCCAGTGCCATCTCTTGAGCTACTCTTGTCTGAGTGAAAAGTGAGATTTGACCAACAACCATATATAATGGGCCCATGTGAAGAGTGGACTTTCAGACCCATAGTACAGCACATTGAAGCATTTCTTTAAAGTTAACTTTCTGTAGTATCTCACAATAATAATAATAACAAAAATTATTGCTTTACCAACAACTAAAATTGTGTTATTGTTGACCACAGTTAAGCTTTTATCAGTTTAATCTTTTAGGAACTAGACACATCTCTGAGCCTGGTATAGTTCACAAGCCATAACAGATAGTTCATCATCCTCGAAGTTTAAACATTGTTAATTTCAAGAACTAAGTAAAGATTTATATCTTATTTCACTACCTTCCACTGTTTGTCTTTATGACCTCACAGTTTTTAGACCAGCAAAAGATGCTTGATTTGATTATTTGGAATTAAACACAAAGCTACATAATGGGCTATCTATGCTTTGCCCACCATGGGTATCATGCTACTGGGGAGCACAAAAGATGAAAAGAACATCAAGAAAACACGTTTCTCTAGGTAGTTACACACACTACCTCCCTGATAACATAAGCCTAATGTGCTTTTGTTGTATAACTAGCCAGCCATTCAAGTTTTGTTGTATAACTAACCAATCATTCAAGTTTTGTTGTATAACCATTAATATAACCAGTCATTCAAGTTTTGTTGTATATGCTTCTGAGTGAAATAAATCACATTTTTATTGTCAATGTTATTGTCAGTGCAACTTAACCACTTTTTATACATAAAAAAAAGACAACTATTCTATTATGGGATATATAAATATGTGATTTTTCTCAAAATTTTAAAGACTGGGTAGATTCCAATTTGTCTTTAACTTTGAATATTTTACAGTTTTTGTTACATTTTAATTATTTGAACAAATATTGTAATATAACCATTAATTTTTACCTGCAGCACTTGTTTTTAAAACTAAAATTACTTGGACAGGTAACATATACATTGTAGATATATTCAAAACAAATGCAGACAATATGCAATACATGTCTGTAATAATAGAACAACTCCAAGAGGTTTCAGATATATTGTAGACACTTTCAATATTACATATAGACACACATAGGAAACATCTGAACAGAGGTCTTGGCATTAGATTAATGGCTCTAACACAACAGGTCTTGGAATAAACACTACAGGGATTTGGGTAAAAGTTTTTCTCTTATCATCAGATAATGTTTGAAAAAATAGTAACCTAAAGCACTAGCATGCATTCTGTTTTTCTTATGTAAGAATTTCTCTAAATTATGCACCTAACTGAACAGGAAAGTTTGGTATTTGTATAATTATTTCAAATTTCTTTATGTCGCTAATTAGAAGTACTGTAATGAAATACACTTTAAGTGAGAACTAGGTCTAGGCTCATAAATTACACGTTCCACTACACTTTGTGAAATCATCATTTCTAAATACCTTTAAACAACTAAGTGCATTTCAGAGTGGCTTGGTATTTATTTGGAATAAAAAAAACATTAAATAACCAAAATCAAATATACCAGTAATGGTTCATACCAACAAATGTTTCTGGATAAATGAAATTAAAGTGAAATCAGGAGACTATTTTAACAGTTCCTAATTCAATACAACAAATGTGGAAGCTGAGGACCATATGAACAGTTTTTGTTATTTGCTGACAGCTACCACTAATGTTAAGTGTTGTATCTGTGAAATAGTAGTAGTGAAGGTAAAGTTATTATGTGCTTGTGTGGGTGGTATGAAACAATTAATGAATGAATTTTTAATAGCATCAATTCAAATACTTAGACAGAAAAGTATTTACTGGTAGTTGTAAGCATGGTAAAATTATACCCATTTTAGCTATCATGTAATAAAGTGTGTAAGTCACTATGGCATTTTTCATTCTTAAAACACCTGTCCTAGATGAGAAACATATAGCATAAACTTAAAAGCCATATCTAGTTTTCATCTTTATTTTCCAATTTTCATTATTTTGATCGAAATGTTGACATCAACCTACCTGCTGGGATTTGAACCTGAATATCTTGAAGTATGTTGATGGAAGAGTTGGAATCCCATGTAAAAGAGCCATTCTGTACAACAACTACAACTGAGCCATCCACAGTTGGTTGATTCATCAGCTCGGGGAGAAAAACACCATCAGACTCATCATTCCCGCTGAGAATGTTCCGCCTCCTTTCTAATTCTGAGTCTTTTACATTTAACTGAAATGTAATTAATTAAATATTTAATGCTTTACCATAACATTACGCAAAGGTAACTGTAAGGTAAAACTATGTGTAACTGCATTTTTCAAGCAGTACTTTACAATGGGCTATGCACACTATGCCCACCATATAAATTAAATCCTTAAAGTAAAACTAGTAATTACACTTTTCAAACAATACAAAGAACTATATACACTATGCCCACCATACAAACTGAATCCTAAAATTTAAGAGTTATAGGTCTTTAATGAGCCTCATGATTAACTGATTGGCAAATTCTAATAATTGTGCAGCTCTATTTAGTACACACCACACTGTGTTGGAACATTCAGAGGTTAATCATGTATATATTCCTCAAAGGATAATGTTAATCATGTATATAAGGATAATGTTACATAATTTCATTTTATTGTAATTTATCTTTTGAAGAATCAGTCACAAGCTTAATCAATTATTCTCAAGAGATCGCTACAAATGTTAAAAATCAGGTTTTGATACCAACAGTGGGCATAACACATTGACCATGATGCTATTTTATTTCCTGCCATACAACAAACTGTCAGTAACTGTTACCAAACAATTCAACTTTGATACATCCGTAATGAACATGTGTCCAGCCTTACCTGTTACAGTGTCCGTGATGACAATTTTTATCCTTTTGGTTTGGTTACCTCTTCTCAGCATCAGTTGATGAGCCAAATATCTGTTGAAACAGGTTTCAGCCAATGGGTACCTCACTGTTCTCCAGGCCACATTCCTACCTGTATTTCCAGAATGATCACTGGCCATGTTATTGTTTGACTTCATCTTTTTCCATGAAAAACATCCCATTGTATACTTAATATCACTTTTGGAGGTTTTGATTTTCTATTATTAACAGTGTTGATTTCATGTACTCTACACTGCCAATTCTTTGGCTACTCTTGCCAGACCAAGAAGTGGGATTTTACCATAATCTTTATAATGTACACATGAGCTGAAAGTGTAGAGAGCTACTCTAATTTCTTGGTAGCATTAGCGAGAGAGCCACTGAAGTTCAGATCTTCTATCTGGCACAATGATCATTAGACCACACTCTGTTGAGGCTAGTGTGTAACAATTGCAAGACTGTGACTGTTATTTTTGTTATTTAAAATGTACAAAATCAGTATAGTATTGTCTGTGGAACAAATATGTGCAAGACTTGGCTTTCAGGTCAATAATTATATGCATACTGTACAGTAGCATAATACACAGCTATGTCACAGTGTGACATATAAAATATAAATTCTATATTTACTAAAATATAACATCTAGGTTTAAAAACTTTTAATGGTTGTCATATTTTATCTTTGGTGTGTGTCTCAGCTTCAAACATGGTGATTTTTTTTGTGAATGCAAATTCAAAAATTACTTGGCTGGAAACAGTAAAATACAATTTTAAGCCATTTTACTGTTAACAGAAATACTCCATAATCTGATAAGTAATACATTCAGGCTAAGTAGTTAACACACAGGATCACCTATAAAAACAATAACCAAAACTCAAGCCCTTCGAATAGATGACCTGAAGATGACCTAAGAAGTTTGAAATGTTGTTCTCTGTTTTATTTTGGTAAAAGTGCTAATACCCATACCAGCCATCCACAGATACATTTGTAATTCAAGTGGGTTTCTCATCATCACAAGTTGATTCTTCACATACCAAACATCCACAGATACATTTGTAATTCAAGTGGGTTTCTCTTCATCACAAGTTGATTCTTCACATACCAGCCATCTACAGATACATTTGTAATTCAAGTGGGTTTCTCATCATCACAAGTTGATTCTTCAGATACCAGCCATCCACAGATACATTTGTAATTCAAGTGGGTTTCTCATCATCACAAGTTGATTCTTCACATACCAGCCATCTACAGATACATTTGTAATTCAAGTGGGTTTCTCATCATCACAAGTTGATTCTTCACATACCAGCCATCTACAGATACATTTGTAATTCAAGTGGGTTTCTCATCATCACAAGTTGATTCTTCACATACCAGCCATCCACAAATACATTTGTAATTCAAGTGGGTTTCTCATCATCACAAGTTGATTCTTCACATACCAACCATCTACAGATACATTTGTAATTCAAGTGGGTTTCTCATCATCACAAGTTGATTCTTCACATACCAGCCATCCACAGATACATTTGTAATTCAAGTGGGTTTCTCATCATCACAAGTTGATTCTTCTTGTTCAGGAGAATAAAGGGGTAAATAATAAATAAATAAAGTAGTAAATAATACTTTATCCTCAACAGAAAACATTACAGTAGCACATACCAATACACTTCCACTGTCTGGATTGTATTCAACAGTGGCTGCAGGACTATCCTGTTCTCTCCATGGAGTGTTAGAGTCAACTTCGGGCATCTGTAGAAAGTGCCTCAAACGTTTGGTGCTCACCTAGTTTGTAATAGACAATCAATCAGTGATATCCACTAATTAACGACCACTTGAATTATGCCCAGTAGTCAAGTACAAAACAATTAAAAATTTGTATTTATTTAATGTGCAATAATCAAGTATAAACAACTACAAATTTGTATTTAGTTAACACCTAAAAATCAAATATAAACAATTCAAAATTTGTAGTTAATATCCAATAACTAAATGTGAACAATTTAAAGTTTGTACTTTGATAACATCCAACAATTAAGTATAAAAAACTAAACAACTGTATTATTTAGTTTGTGTCAACATAAATAATGCAATAGAGATAAATAAGTCCTACATCATAATAAAAGATTTTTATCATAGCATGTTGAGGTTAGTGAAAAAGTAGATATAAGATAATGGATTTAGTTCAATGATTTGCTAAAAATATGTTATATCTAAAAAATAAACCATATAAAAGCCAACTATCAACTGTTGAAAAACGTTTTGTTAAAGAACTCTCAGTATAGCTAATGATTTAGTGTTACACTAAATCTTATAGAGAATAATCATTTGGCATTACAGACTGTACCATTGCATTGATAACAATTGGAATAACAAAAGGAATAATATACAGTGGCACAGTGAGCTGATTGAAGAGGGCAAGACCAGTAAAGACTTCTGATGATGCAAGGGGCTTTCCTTCAATTGTTGAATACAATGCAAATGTCTGGAAAAAAAATTAATTTTAGAAGTTTATAAAAAAAAAAATAAGGAACTGTTAAAATTATTAATCTCTAATTCTACAAATTAAAAAGTAGAGAACAACAAATATATTTAAAAAAAACCAGGTTCTTCAGTACTATTTAGTTTGAATATAAGAATTGCTTCTTTAAAATTGATACACTTGAGTTTGTATAAGCAAGTATTTTTGGCACGATGTGGAACTTAAGGTTACAGGGGGTCTTCTTTGTTCATGACAGTAAAAATCAAGTGGAAATAAATTGCCTGGTTTGTTTTGAATTTTGCACAAAGCTAAACGAGGGCTATCTGCATTAGCTGTCCCTAATTTAGCAATGTGTGACTTGAGGGAAGACAGTTAGTAATCACCACCCAAACACCAATTCTTGGGCTACAGTTTTACCAGTGTATAGTGGGATTGACTGTTACATTATAACACCACATGACTGAGAGAGCAAGCACATTATGATTCGAGCATCCAAATCACCTGGACATGCTAGGCCCAGTAGAATTAAAAAAGGGTTAAACAAATTTAAAAACCTTATTAACTTATGATAAGTAGGCATCACGTATAAAATGTCAGGGTTTCATCAGGTGTTTCCATCATTCATTTGAACAACAACGATGATTATGAAATAGTCATTATTTAGCTGAAAAAATAGAACACAAAAAATCTATTGATCAAACATAAACTAGTGATAATTAAAATTTGTTTAAAACTTTTAAAAATTATCAAAATATTACATTTTAGTCTATAAAAAAGACAGTATTCAATTTGGATAAAAAGGTTAGAATATTACAGGCCTTTCACCAAGTGGAAAAAATTAAGTTAGGAATGTTTCTGCATAAACGTTACACAGCTACAATAATTGGAGTATTAATACACTCTTTCTTTAATAGGTTGCTACTAATTCTTATCACAAGTGACACAAAATATCAAGCTTTCATATGGCCAACATTATCAGAATATATCTAAATAATAAGATTCCTGATAAATAGTTTGAAGGATGAATGTTGTAGTTAATATTATAAGCATTTGGATTCTTATTTTGAATCATTGAAATAACTTTTCTCTCCTTGTATTACATAATATAAAGTGGTGGCAAAATGAGCAAGGAGAAAGCTACCTGTGTAGGAGACAAAGTACAATGAAGTAAAATGTCACTTACCACTAGAGTAACCACAATTGAAGATGCCTGTGTAAGAAATGCTGGAAATAAAAGAACAAGTACAGTCAAATTTGAGCTAGATCTCATATATGAGGAGAACACTTACAAAACCAGCAAAAGTTTAGAGACAAACATGATATTCAAAGGTAACTTCAAACGTGTAACTCTAACATAAAACTATATTTAAATTGCTTTTATGTATACCAAAATTAATGTACAGTGTTTAATTCACCAAAGCAGGAGAGATCGTTCATGAATGATAATTCACCCAAGCAGGAGAGATCATTCATGAATGATATTTCACCCAAGCATGAGAGATTGTTCATGAATGATAATTCACCCAAGCAGGAGAGATCGTTCATGAATGACATAAGCAATGTTTAAATTTCATCACAAAACATTAAACAAAATTCAGCCTCCATTTTCTTTTTATACAATTACTTCATCAGCACTTAACATAGATAAATCAGTTTGTAATACTTAACATAGATAAATCAGTTTGTAATACTTAACATAGATAAATCAGTTTGTAATACTTAACATAGATAAATCAGTTTGTAATACTTAACATAGATAAATCAGTTTGTAATACTTAACATAGATAAATCAGTTTGTAATACTTAACATAGAGGAATAATCAGTTTGTAATACTTAACATAGAGGAATAATCAGTTTGTAATACTTAACATAGAGGAATAATCAGTTTGTAATACTTAACATAGAGGAATAATCAGTTTGTAATACTTAACATAGATAAATCAGTTTGTAATACTTAACATAGATAAATCAGTTTGTAATACTTAACATAGATAAATCAGTTTGTAATACTTAACATAGATAAATCAGTTTGTAATACTTAACATAGATAACTCAGTTTGTAATACTTAACATAGATAACTCAGTTTGTAATACTTAACATAGATAACTCAGTTTGTAATACTTAACATAGATAAATCAGTTTGTAATACTTAACATAGATAAATCAGTTTGTAATACTTAACATAGATAACTCAGTTTGTAATACTTAACATAGATAAATCAGTTTGTAATACTTAACATAGATAAATCAGTTTGTAATACTTAACATAGATAAATCAGTTTGTAATACTTAACATAGATAACTCAGTTTGTAATACTTAACATAGATAACTCAGTTTGTAATACTTAACATAGATAAATCAGTTTGTAATACTTAACATAGATAAATCAGTTTGTAATACTTAACATAGATAAATCAGTTTGTAATACTTAACATAGATAAATCAGTTTGTAATACTTAACATAGATAAATCAGTTTGTAATACTTAACATAGATAAATCAGTTTGTAATACTTAACATAGATAAATCAGTTTGTAATACTTAACATAGATAAATCAGTTTGTAATACTTAACATAGATAAATCAGTTTGTAATACTTGAGGAATAATCAGTTTGTAATACTTGAGGAATAATCAGTTTGTAATACTTGAGGAATAATCAGTTTGTAATACTTAACATAGATAAATCAGTTTGTAATACTTGAGGAATAATCAGTTTGTAATACTTGATAAGGGGAATAATCAGTTTGTAATACTTAACATAGATAAATCAGTTTGTAATACTTAACATAGATAAATCAGTTTGTAATACTTGAGGAATAATCAGTTTGTAATACTTAACATAGATAAATCAGTTTGTAATACTTGAGGAATAATCAGTTTGTAATACTTGAGGAATAATCAGTTTGTAATACTTAACATAGATAAATCAGTTTGTAATACTTGAGGAATAATCAGTTTGTAATACTTGAGGAATAATCAGTTTGTAATACTTAACATAGATAAATCAGTTTGTAATACTTGAGGAATAATCAGTTTGTAATACTTGAGGAATAATCAGTTTGTAATACTTAACATAGATAAATCAGTTTGTAATACTTGAGGAATAATTTTGGACATCTTCATATTCTGACTTGCTAACTTTTTAACAAAATTCTTGAAAAACTCACTGTTCAGAGCCACGTAAATTGCATCTGAGCGAAGCAGCTTCAGCTCTTTTTCTCTGACAATCTGAATGAGGTTTCCATACATTGTTTCCCAGCCATATAACTTTAAAAGTTTAATTCCTTGCAAAAGTTCACTGGTTCGCTGTAGACGTTCATCGGCTACTTTCTGAAACAATAATTCAATTTTTTTCACATTAAATAAAGGATAAAATGTTCCTTATATCACACCAAAGTTAAGTAAATAACACTTATAAATACTTTAGCCAAGAACAAAACACAAAACTTTGCTTTAACACTATCCTAAACATAGTTTGATATCTCTCTTCATGGTTTTTAACAAGTTGTTCAACAAAAAACAAAAAGTTTCACATGTATGGAAAATAAACTGAATAAAAAAGAAACAGAAGAGAATCGGTATAAAAGAGTGTAATATAATAAAAACAAAATGTTAAAAATAAACAGTATTACAAGCTTTTTGGTTCTAACATTGACTTTTAAATTTGTTTTTATTTTATGTTTACAATGATTTTAAGCAATACCTGAAGAAATCTCTCAGCCCAAAACATTTTCAACATACATTTAGTGTTTTCTAACTGCTGTGGCTTATTTTTGGCATGTAAATTCTTTCTAATACAATAAGACACTTGTCAGAAAAATCTATAAACAGTTCTGAGATATGTAAATATAGTTTAGGTACAATATTTTCCTTTAGATACAAAACACAGTTTAAGTACTGTCTTCACTAACACTTTACATTCAATGTAAATGTAAGTTTCTGTACAAAGCAAACTGTTCATTGTTCTCACAAGACACGAGTTTCTGAAATAACATCCAGTTTTAGATAAATTATGTTTTTATTAACTACTTAACAGAAAAAATATTAACACAAGAATAATTTCCAGAAAAATTTCCTTTTTTCCTTTCAATGTCACACTGAAATGAACAAGGTTACAGGAAATTTTCTTTGTTCATGACAGTAACAATCATGTAGAATAGATTTTTCTGGTATGTTTTGAATTTTGTACAAAGCTAAACAAGAGCTATCTCTACTAGCCATTTTTATTATTATCATTTGAGAGGTTCGACCATCCAAAAATTGACCATGAAGAGAGTAAAAAAAAGTATAACTTGATTGGAAAAAACCGATAAGTAAATAAAAATAAAATAAATAAATCATTATTATGAAAGTTTATCATATTTTTCATAAGATACATGGTCATTAGAGGTCATCTTAAGGATTTTTGCCTTCATTAACAGACTACTTTCCATTATATTATATATAATATGGCTAGTTGAATATGTTTTAATGAAAAGTACAATAAAAACATTACCCAATTGTAACTGAAAGCAAAAAAATACAAAATATTTGTAATAAAGATTGTTTACTTTTGTGTAAAGATACTAGAGCGCTACCTGCATAAAACATCCATCACCAACTCTCGAGATAATGCTTTTTTACCAATAAAAAGTGCAATTGACTTTAACAATATAAAGCCCCTTCCAAGGGCAAACATTTTCAGTGATGGGATTCAAAGCAGCTTGTGAGTCAAGCCAGACCACAGAGCCTTTAAATTAAGCTCGACTAAACAAAGCCTAGCCATCACAAGCTACATGTAAACAACTAGAAAATTGGTTTATCTTTTCTTTAACACTTAGAATTAGCTAAGTATAAAAACATTTTGTTGAGAATAATTTCTAAAAAATAGGAATGCCTCTGTTATTTTTTGCATACAGTTATGAACATGGGACAATTCTGAGTGTGTTTGAATTTGAAAATGTTACACAAAAAGAATCTAGAAAGTTAGCAAGTATGAGTCACAAGTCACAAGACATTGAGATTGAATGGAACACAACTATAAAATTATATCAGTTTCTAATAAAGTGGTACGTCTAAACAGTTATTTCAGTTTCTAATAAAGTGGTACGTCTAAACAGTTATTTCAGTTTCTAATAAAGTGGTACGTCTAAACAGTTATTTCAGTTTCTAATAAAGTGGTACATCTAAACAGTTATTTCAGTTTCTAATAAAGTGGTACGTCTAAACAGTTATTTCAGTTTCTAATAAAGTGGTATGCGTCTAAACAGTTATTTCAGTTTCTAATAAAGTGGTGCGCCTAAACAGTTATTTCAGTTTCTAATAAAGTGGTGCGTCTAAACAGTTATTTCAGTTTCTAATAAAGTGGTAGTGCGTCTAAACAGTTATTTCAGTTTCTAATAAAGTGGTAATGCGTCTAAACAGTTATTTCAGTTTCTAATAAAGTGGTACGTCTAAACAGTTATTTCAGTTTCTAATAAAGTGGTACGTCTAAACAGTTATTTCAGTTTCTAATAAAGTGGTACGTCTAAACAGTTATTTCAGTTTCTAATAAAGTGGTACGTCATTAATCTTGTCAATACGTCACAACTGTCAAAACAAACTTAATCTTCTTTGAAAACTATTCATGTAGTTTTTTTATAAATTTTCTTTTCAACATTTAATAGTATAAACTATCATCCAACTTACCAAAGCTTTTTTTTGGATTCGGGACAGAAGTTTACAAATGTAATACTGAACTGGAGCAAGAACATATATTGTAGCTGCTCCAATTAAAGCACTATATCCTAACTGCATATACAAAAGCATTAAAAGCAAGGTTATCTGAAACATGAAAAGATTGTTCTTTAATGCATGGTACAGAATAAAATTTACATTTAACCTACTACTAAATACTCAAGAATGAGTAAGCAGACACTCAACAAAGTTCTTAACTGTTGAAATAAATTAAAATTTTTTTAAATTCAGAGGTATGTAATTTTTTAAGGAATCAGTTACATTGATCTGTCCAAAGTTTGATTCTTTAGAACTTTCTTGGAACATCATAATAAATCTGAGATTAGGCTTATACATGTTAATACAACAATTCCTGTACCGTTTATAATTTGATGAGTGCTAAAAGAAGTAATTTGTCAAGCAGATCATTGTTACAGATATACTGTAGCAGCAATCAATTATTCACAACATGTATTAAGAACTTCTGATCATAAAGTAGATTCAATATAACAGAACTAATCTACCCTAAAAATCGTCCAGATAGACAAAGATAATCCAGAATAATAAATCAATGGAGACAATTAATGTGACATATCAAAACCTTAAAACCTATAACAATTAGAATGCATTACATCAGATGGATATCCATTAACAGTGTAATCTGCTATAGCTGGAATAATACTTTACATGGTTTAGCTAACTTTGAAGATTTAGGTTTATGATAAATTCACATACTAAGCAAACAATACAAAAATTGATGTAACTAATATGTGTATAATTTTCTTTATGTACTGCAATTTATAATGTCTTCTATAATATTTTAGTCAATAAAGTAAGTTATTTCCTAATGAACAAGATTTGTGTCTGTAACTTTAAATGTTTATAAAACATTTTCAAATTCACAAAAGCAAAATTTATTACATTCATTGCTTTATTGCAACCCGTAGCCTGAAAGTACAGCGTTGTAATAAACGAAAATTTCCTTTCAATCACTGAAAATATTTTGTAACGTGCAAATAAAATCATAGTACCCAAAAAACTAATTATAAATAGCATAGGTTGGATTAATGATGTTTACAATTATTAAAAAAAAAATGCCTGTAAGTGAGAAACTCAGAAGAAAACATTTACTGTTATAAAAGAATGCTTCTCAAACTCAAAAGATGTATGCCACATTAAACATTTATATACATGTAGATCATGTTCTGATATAATCAACACTACACATCTTTCTGTTGACATTAAAGTGACACATCAAGTTTTCGTTCTGAGTGAACAGTTTCGATACCTTAAAAGGCACAGCCCAAATGTAATGTCCCATGGAAAACAACATCATCATGTTGAAAGCATCTACAGACATGTGATTAACAACAGTTCCAGAGTCGATCCCTGCCACTCCCGATACTTTGAGGGCTTTCTTGTACACCAGGCACTAGAACAAATTCATAACCAAATGTTCGTTTACTTATTTATATATTGTATCAATATGTTTCAGGACAGGCAGTTTTTCAATAATCTGAAATAGGGGAAAAACAAATTGTTACTTTTAAAACAATAACTAGAAAAAAAATTAATTTCCTATAAGAAATGAAAATTCGCAATGTTTTAAAAATTCTCTCAGTTAACAGAAGTTTACTGCAGTTTTTATTAACAATTACCAAGTTAGGTAATGAAAATAATATAAAGTCCAGTGACAAATTAATGATCTTTTCTGACATACTGTTAATGATAGTAAAGTACAAAATAATCTTACTTTTATCCTAATGTACACAATAGTGTAATGCATAATTTTAAATTTAAAAATATATTTTTATTTATATTATAACCATAAATCTTTAAGCCAAAACAAAACACATTAAAATTAAAATACATTTTGTTTTAAAAAAAAAGACCATAGGGTACAAGTTGCAATGTGGGATCATAAAATGTATCCTAGTCACCTCCAAAACCTTGGATACATTTTATAATCCCACATCGTAGCTTGTACTTGACAATCTTTTTTAAAAAAAATGCAGCATATCTTGTTTAATTTTAATGTGTTTTGTTTTGGCTTAAAAATCTATGGTTATAATATAATTAATCAGAGGTTGTGATTGGCTGTTTTTAATGTTATAATATAATTAATCAGAGGTTGTGATTGGCTGTTTTTAATGTTATAATACAATTAATCAGAGGTTGTGATTGGCTGTTTTTAATGCAGTCCTTCCTTATGATTTTATTAATTCATCTTCATTTAAATGTAATTATTTTATTCCACTTATTTTTATTTCTTTATTCATTTTTTTTTTATCCATTTACTAAATGTCTACATTTGTTACTGCCTGTAGCCAAAGACAGATTTATTTTTATGGAAGCTCAGTGCTTCTAAATTTTATTGGGGCCTTCTACATATATATTCTTTAAATGATTTTAAAAACTGGTCTGACTTCAGATTGAAACTTTTACATTTTATAAAAACATATTTGTTTGCTGTACACATGTTAATTAAATAGTTAATATTTATTCCTTTGAAATACACCTTTATACAATTCAATTATAGAATTTCTGAGCATCAGAATATAAATGTTTTTCATTTAAAATATTACAGTGTAACAAACCCATTCACAGCTTGTATGGTTTAACAACACAGGCACCTTTAACTTAACTATAAGCCGAGATATGGAGTTAGTGGCACAAGGCCAGTCTGAAGAATGTGTATACATATATAAAACTGATAATTTTAAAAGTTGTTGACTAATTTTAAGACATAGATAAGACCAGTCTTAAAAAAAACACCTAATAATTAATTTCCGTTTAATACTAATTTTAGTGGGAGGACCTGAAAAATAACAAGTAGAACACAAATATAAAATTAAAACAGCAAAAAACATGTTTTTTATATTAAAATAATTACTAATTAAGGAAAAACGTATACTAGATTATTTTGAATTGGTGTCAAAAGATTTCAAGCAGTAAAAAAAAATTTAAGTTCTACAACTTAGGAAGAAATAAGTTTTGGAATGACAAGCACAATGTTTTACTTTATATTAATGTTGCAAAGTTTGGTGTTGCTAATATATTTAAAAGCTAGGTTTAAGTGAACAAGTTTAAAAATATTACCAAATGAAATCATTTCCAACTTACTTTTATCTACTCCTATTGTCAGCATGTAATTGTTAAAAAATAGAGGTAAATAAAAACATTGTCTCCACTCAGGTGTTAACAATAAAGCACATATTAACACTTTTGCAACAGGTTCGCTATATTATACACAAGTTCATCTACACATTTGCACATGTTAAGTATTTGCACTATAACTTTTGATGCAGCAGGTGTATTTACACAAAACTTGGTAGACTTTTAGAAAAGGTTATAAGTATTTTGTAAACAAAAAATCAGATTTTTTTAATGAAATATTTTTACTAAACATCGTTTGTGAAAATAGAATCTGTTTTGTTACTAGTCTGAGTGCAAAGTGACTTCATGTTATAATTAAAAACACTACTCTTCATCCAAAGAAACTAAAGTATTATTTGTGTAATCTCTAAAACCTCCTAACTACATTTTAAACATTTGTTTTCAGTAACACTTTATATTTTATGATGTTTTCTATACTTTAACTATGTAGGGTCTTTCACTCGACCAACCTTGTAACCATCATAAAAAATTAGGAAATAAATATAAAATATGCTTTTTTTGTGCCAGAATGACTACATAAAAATACAAATATTTAGTCTAAGCAGCTTAAGTCTCACGATGCTATATATGAACATATATATTTATTACTTTTTATTATATTGACCTTCCAGTCATGTCTAGTTTACATTACATAACTTACACTGACGTGGTTCATGTGCACTCAGGTCATGTACTCAGTAATATAAAACTAACCTTTAGTCTTCCCACCTTAGTTGTGTTTTAGTGGACTAGTATTTTATAATATACAGACACATCTCAATTATTATACATTATATATATGTATATAGATTATTACTATTTAGAATTAAATTATTAAACTTGTTTTTCTTAAAATATAGAACAATAAATACAAGAATTAAAGCAATCAATTATCTCTTCTCATTATGACCTTTGTACTTGTTTGTTGCTGGACATAGGTTGCAAGGCCTTTTAAAATTTCATACGTGGAGAATATCAAACAGAAAATTGTTTTTGGTTTTATATATACAGTAAAATAACAAAAAAATCATAAACAACTATACTGATATCATAAAATTCCACTATAATTTATTAACCTCAGTAACTGAGAGTATTTTAAATTTTATAAAATATGAAACCTCAAGCAGACTAATGACACAACTTACCTCCTTAAAAACATGGATTAAAAGAACGTGACAGCCTTTACACAGATTAAAATGGTTGAGAAAACCACAGGGGGGCATTCAAAGCTGTCAAGTGGTTAATCACATGTTGTGTATTGAAGTAAGTGTATGTAAGGGACCATTTCCAAAAACAGAAAGAGGTGAACAGGGCCACTGAGTTTCGTTCAGTACATAAGCCATATTTCAGCAAAATAAAAGGATATGAAGTTCCTATTTTATATTACAGCTTGTTAATATTAGTAATTTGAGTTCTTAATCTGTATGAAATTATAGACTTAGTAGTTTAACATTACAGACATCTAATTTTAAACAATGCTACATTCAACATACCACTTGACTCACTAAGATCTATACTGAAATGTGTGATTTTAATATTTACTTTTAAACTAAGAAATTAACTCATACATAATATTAAAGTTTAAATTATAATCTACAATTTGATTCCAAACTTACTGACATAAATTTATAATCTACAAGTTCAATAAAAGTTTGAATGCAAGTCAACAAATGCGATGACATGACCTATGAACACTGACCCACTGTGAAAGGGTTAAATAAAAAACATTTCATTGTTTCCACTCAGATGTTATTAATACAGTATGTGTTAAAGAACAAGAGATTATTATATATCAGTTTTCATTATTTATGAACACATACAGTTACAACAAAAAGTGTTCGTACCCCTGCGTCATGAGTAGTTTTTTCCTCATAACGTAAAAAGTATCACAATTAGGATAATGAAAGTAGAGTATATTACAAATATTATACTAACACACATCTACATACATTTTTTATGTAAATTGAAGGACAAATAAAGTGTTTATAAACAAACAACCAAAAACAGGAGGAGCAGAAAGTGTTCAGAGAATTCAGAGCGTGTGAAAAAACTGATATTCCCGTTTGGTCAAAAGGACCTGTTTGATATATTTTAATGGTTTTCTTTTTGTACAATGTTTAAATGAATACATAAATTACACCTATTGAACACGAGGAACTAGGTATTCATGTAAGAAGAAGTGACGTATCGTATTGGAAGTTATAATTTTTCCTACGTTGAAAATGTATTTCCGATAGACACTTACTTCCTGCCACACTTCCCACCCTTGAAAATCGTCTTCTGCCAAGACTCGAAGAGATAGTTTGGAACAATTGAATAAAAGGAGACACACGTTTCATGCTACACTCTTATTGGTGGAGAGTTCATACTTTATTATTTGCATGAGAAATGCACTGGAATCAATCAATTCTAATAGAGGGGAGATAGAAGGCTTGTGGCAGACAAGTTTTTTTTCAGATGAAGAGCAGCACTGAACGAGAACAGCTATTATGTTAGTGGTGATAATGTGGGAAATGTAAATGTGGTAATCCTGATGACCAGTTAACCTTTACAGAGAGGTAAAAATTCAGCTGGTGTGTCAGTGATAAGATTCAGGGAAAAAACAACATAAACGTATTAAATTAGTCGAAAACATATCATTCAAAAGTAAATGTTTGCTTTTGTTTTAATCCATAGCTATGCAATGGACTATATTTGCTTTATCCATCTCAAGAAGTCAATTTCCTGGTTTGAGTATTGTGTGTCTGTGAACTTACCACTTTATCAACAGGGGACCATAAAAGAACTGGTTTGTTCTAAAACACATAACTTGTAAAAGTTAAAGTAATCAGATACATATTTGTAAACTATAGTAAAGTGTGCAATATTAAAAGCACGAGTTAAAATCATTCACAACATGTAAGAAACATAATTATATATAGAGTATGCCTGTATAAGAACGTTCGTGTAAAAGATACAAAGATATGTGTCACAGATCATAATTTCAGTTCATGATTTAAAAAAAACATTCTGGTAATGTTAAGTTTAGAAAGTGTATGTGTGTTTGTTTGGTTATAGCAAAACCACATTGAGCTATCTGCTGTGTTCACCTACTTTTAGCATTATAAATGTGAAGACTTTTGAAATATGAAATAACGTCTCACTTGTAGAGCTGATCGTAGATGAACACCTTCCGTTATGGCTAGATGGTTGAAATTGTTTGAAAACGTACTCTGCATAAATGTTGCAATCAATACCATAACTGATGTCACGTAGCCATTTTCAGGAACTCCCAAGTTGTTGGGTGGTAACGCTGCCAAAGAGTAATTGATAGAATTATGCATACACTTATAACAATGTACTAAAAAATATTATGAGATATTCCTTTATAGATTGATTTTCATTATGAATATTACTTATACAAAAAAACTAACATAATATGTGCCATATTAAATGAAAAACTATATATTCATGTTTGTTTGATTTAATCTTCATTAAATATGCCATATTACATGAAGAATTATGGATAAGTTTTGTTTTTCATTGAAAATGCCATGTTACATAAATAACAACTTAAAGAGTATTTTATAAAAGCAACTATGAGTCTAGTAGTTTACTTCAAATTTACAAATTGTAAAATGCCACATATTATCTTTGTAATTATAATAAACAGACACAAAAGACATACAGTTAAAGAATAAGACAACTCTATGTTTCACAAATACATTATTTTATTCATATTCATTGTTTTGCCAGTAAAGGCATTATAAAGTATTTAGAGTCATGTTTACCCTTAAGTGTTACCTCTATATAAACTGCTGCCCAAAATCTTAAGGCCAATGAGCATAAAGAAAATAATGCATTTTGCATTGTTAGATTCAACCACTTATTTGAGTAGAGCTTCAAAAGATGAAAATAAATAAAGAGAAAATAAAAATAAAAAACGTTTTTAGTATTTAATAGGGAAAATGTGAACACTATGAATGAAATTAGCCTAAATATTAGCTGGTTAAAAGTTTAAGACCATACTGAAACAAAGCGTTAATCGGTAAACACGTAACAAAATTTAGTCATTTGTGTTCGAGCATTGGCATTGTTAAGATCTCCCACTGACATCTCCTGTGTTACATTGGGTAAAAACATGGTAAAGGCTAAAAAGTTGACAGACTTTGAACGTGGCAGAATTGTTGAGCTGCAAAAGCAAGGTCTCTCTCAAAGTGCCATCGCTGGTGAGACTGGGCGTAGTAAAATTGCTGTTGCCAATTTCTTAAAAGACCGTGAGGGATATGGAGCGAGAATTTCAAGTGGTCGCCCAAAAGAAAATTTCGCTGGTATTGAGCAGGAGGATTTGACGGGTTGTCTGGCAAGACACCAACTGATCGTCGAACCAGATTAAGGCCCTTACGGATGCAGAATGCAGCTCAAGAACAATAAGACAGCATCTATGAGAGAAAGGCTTTAAAAACTGTACACATCTTCAAAGGTCGTGCCTCCTTCCACACCAGAAACAGCTCGGTTAAACTTTGCTGAGAAGCATCAAACATGGGATGTAGAAAAGTAGAAGAAGGTTTTGTTCTCTGACGAGAAAAAAATTTAATATGGATGGTTCAGATGGCTTCTAACATTACTGGCATGATAAGGATATCCCACAGAAGACATGTTCTACACGACACAGTGGAGGAGGTTCCATCATGATCTGGGATGCTTTCTCCTTCCATGGAACAATGGAGCTTCAGGTTATACAAGGGCGTCAAACAGCAGTTAGCTACACTGGCATATTGAAGAGAGCATCCTTATTGACTGAAGGCCATTGCTTGTGTGGAAATGACTGGATATTTTAGCAGGGCAATACTGCAATCCACAATGTTCACAGGACAAAGGACTTTTCATAGAGAATAACATGATTCTTTTGGACCATTCAGCATGTTCGTCTAAAGTGAACCCAACTGAAAATATTTGGGGGTGGATGGCGAGGGAAGTCTATAGAAATGGACATCAATTCCAAACAGTGCATAATCTTCGTGAAGCCATCTTCACCACTTGGAATAACATTCCAGCCAGCCTTCTGCAAACGCTTATATCGATCATGCCAAAGTGAATGTTTGAAGCTATTCGCAATAATGGCCGTGCAACTCACAACTGAGACCTCTTACTGGCCATTTCCTACCCTGTTTAGGACTTCTTTTTGTTAGGGTCTTAAACTACTGACCAGCTAGCATTTAGGCTAATTTCATATTGTTCATATTTTCCCTATTAAATGCTAAAAAAAGTTTTTTTTATTTTTATTTTCCCTTTTCTTATTTTCATCTTTCAAAGCTCTACTCAAATAGGTGGTTGAGTCTAACAATGCAAAATGCATATTTTTTCTTTATGTTCATTGAACTTAAGATTTTGGCTAGCAGTGTATATTGCAAGGTACCTAAAAAAAATATTACACTTTTTCCATAAAATTCTGTATTTTATTCATTACTTTCTTTACCCTAACTTTATACATATTTGATTAATTTTACTGACCTTGTAATTACCATAAAAAATGCATGAAATAAATCTAAATTAGGATTTTTTTTCTAATATAACTGCAAATCATAACAGAAAACTACAGTTGTCTGTCCTAAATAGCTCAGAGCTTATAACAGTATACATCTTAAATTATATTGTATTATTGCTCTTTGACCTATGGCTAATGAATAATCCCACTACATGAGTTGTAAATCAGTCACCAAATGTATAGTTCAGGTTATCACAATGAATTACATAACACACAATCTTCTCATGAGTATACCCTGTGAAGAATTATTATTTTTCATTGTCTTACCTTATCTAAACTAGTAAGTTTCCAAATTTTTACATTTCAGCTACTTTTACAGCAAAAAATAAAGAATGCATATGAAGAACCAGAAATATAATACTTACTTCTGTTCTCTTTTGCTGACAATTGTTTATAAAAGTTAAGCCTAGTTTTTTATATTGCTGATACACTAAGTAAATTTTATTTGATTAAATAATGCATCATAGAACATAGAATAATAACACAAATCAAACAATGCCTTATAAGTACTATAATTTGTTTGGTTTTCAAACTGTGTAATAAAACCTTTAAAATTTAGCTAAACTTGTCAATGTGAATAGCAGGAAAGAAATTTTCCAACTGGTAACAAAATAGACATTACTCTGAAAAATTACAACTGATACATTACAACTCTGGCTTTCTATTGGTTATAAGTAATATAGTATAAAACGTTACAGAGAACTGTTGACTCCTTGTTAAGAGGATGTGACAAATGGGGGTGGCAAGTAGGTCTGATTTTGTAGTTTATGGTCCTGTAAACAAATAGAACTGAAGGTTGTAAAGTTATGTTTGGTCTTAGCAATATCAATATTATAATGAATAATTTACTTTAAATGACATACTTTTAGAAAGATGGAATATAAATTTGAAAAGATGGAAGACCTAGAGAACAAATGCAAAAATACTCATGCTAGGGAAGATTGAGGATTTTTTAAATATTTTATTATGAATCATGAACTTAAAACTTATATTAAAATTTGGTTAACTAATCATGTTATGATGCCAAATTTATTAGTATATAAGGATAATAAACAAGTTTAATTCACTTTTGAATGCAAGTCTCTAAAAGGCTATAACAGGTATACTTTGACCTATCCATAGTGACAGGATTAAGTAACTCGGACACAAAACATGCAAATATCCTATGGTACTCTGATGCAACATATGCATACATCCTATGATGCTCTATACAAAACAAGGCCACATCCTATAATGTCCTGATATAAAATATGCAGATATTCCACAGTGCCACTGATATAAAATATGCACACATCCTATGATGCTCTATACAAAACAAGGACACATCCTATAATGTCCTGATGCAAAATATGCACATATTCCACAGTGTCACTGATATAAAATATGCACACATCCTATGATGCTCCCTGCATATTGAAAAACAAACAACTTTTACAGATTATTCTAAAATTTAAATTTAATATTAAAATAAAACTAAAAGTCTGTAAAATATAAATTCACATTTGTGTCTGTACAAACATATATATATATTACTAACTAATTTGTTTACATAGAAACTATCGGGTTAGTTTTTTTTCACGTTACCTTAGTTGGATCAGGCTTAGATAATGTCCCCTCTTGAATAGCTGCTGCATACAAGACAATAATATTGATGGCCATAGGGCCGACTAACCCGACCAAATCACCAACCATTTTCATCATCCCTCCTAGTGCTAAGGTCTTCCAAAATGTCAACCAATAACATTTCCACAGAGACACTACCTTACCAGCTTTTTCTGCATTAAGCTAAAAAAAGAAAGAGAAACTCCAGAAAAGAATTATACGTATCTCTCTGTAGTTAATTATACGTATCTCTCTGTAGTTAATTATACGTATCTCTCTGTAGTTAATTATATGTATCTCTCTGTAGTTAATTATACGTATCTCTCTGTAGTTAATTATATGTATCTCTCTGTAGTTAATTATATGTATCTCTCTGTAGTTAATTATACGTATCTCTCTGTAGTTAATTATACGTATCTCTCTGTAGTTAATTATATGTATCTCTCTGTAGTTAATTATATATGTATCTCTCTGTAGTTAATTATACTCTCTGTAGTAATATCTCTGTAGTTAATATATACGTATCTCTCTGTAGTTAATTATATGTATCTCTCTGTAGTTAATTATATGTATCTCTCTGTAGTTAATTATAATGTATCTCTCTGTAGTTAATTATATGTATCTCTCTGTAGTTAATTATCTCTGTAGTTAATTATACGTATCTCTCTGTAGTTAATTATATATGTATCTCTCTGTAGTTAATTATATGTATCTCTCTGTAGTTAATGTATAATATATGTATCTCTCTGTAGTTAATTATAATTATCTCTCTGTAGTTAATTATATGTATCTCTCTGTAGTTAATTATAATGCATCTCTCTGTAGTTAATTATATCTCTCTGTAGTTAATTATATGTATCTCTCTGTAGTTAATTATCATGTATCTCTCTGTAGTTAATTATAATGTATCTCTCTGTAGTTAATTATATGTATCTCTCTGTAGTTAATTATATGTATCTCTCTGTAGTTAATTATTATCTGTAGTTAACGCATCTCTCTGTAGTTAATTATAATGTATCTCTCTGTAGTTAATTATGCATGTATCTCTCTGTAGTTAATTATATGTATCTCTCTGTAGTTAATTATAATGTATCTCTCTGTAGTTATTATCTCTCTGTAGTTAATTATAATTATCTCTCTGTAGTTAATTATATGTATCTCTCTGTAGTTAATTATATGTATCTCTCTGTAGTTAATTATAATGTATCTCTCTGTAGTTAATTATAATGTATCTCTCTGTAGTTAATTATCATGTATCTCTCTGTAGTTAATTATATCTCTCGTATCTCTCTGTAGTTAATTATAATGATCTCTCTGTAGTTAATTATATGTATCTCTCTGTAGTTAATTATATGTATCTCTCTGTAGTTAATTCATTATCTCTCTGTAGTTCTAACAAATAGTTGGTCTTTTCTTGAAAAGCTTTGCTCATTTTTTTTTAAATATATTTTCACTTGTCATATCTCTAAATAATTCCTTATTTACCATTATTCTAGTTTCAAAATTTGTACATTACATGCTTTTGGACATATACTTTACCCTCCTACCATTCATTTTACATTTATATAGTTTCAGTTCCATAAAAGAAAGCTTTACTGTATACAATTTATATGTAAATAACACATACTTTAATACACTTCAAAATACTCATTCCACTTAATACAATTTATATGTAAATAACACATACTTTAATACACTTCAAAATACTCATTACACTTAATACATTTTATATGTAAATAACACATACTTTAATACACTTCAAAATACTCATTACACTTAATACATTTTATATGTAAATAACACATACTTTAATACACTTCAAAATACTCATTACACTTAATACATTTTATATGTAAATAACACATACTTTAATACACTCAAAATACTCATTACACTTAATACAATTTATATGTAAATAACACATACTTTAATACACTTCAAAATACTCATTCCACTTAATACAATTTATATGTAAATAACACATACTTTAATACACTTCAAAATACTCATTACACTTAATACATTTTATATGTAAATAACACATACTTTAATACATCAAAAATACTCATTACACTTAATACAATTTATATGTAAATAACACATACTTTAATACACTTCAAAATACTCATTACACATAATACAATTTATATGTAAATAACACATACTTTAATACACTTCAAAATACTCATTACACTTAATACATTTTATATGTAAATAACACATACTTTAATACACTTCAAAATACTCATTACACTTAATACAATTTATATGTAAATAACACATACTTTAATACACTTCAAAATACTCATTACACTTAATACATTTTATATGTAAATAACACATACTTTAATACACTTCAAAATACTCATTACACTTAATACAATTTATTTCTAAAATTAAAACACACTAGAAATGGAGATGTTATACAGTTTTTTTTATAAGCCTGACATGGTCTAGTGGTTGAGGTGCTCGACTTATTAGCTAAGGGTTGTAAATTGAAATCCGTGTCACCAAACATGCTCATTTTGTATGTTTGCTGACTGAACTAGCCAGACAGGTGTAAAATACTTTTGACTTACAAAAATTGGATAATTTAAACTTTGTTACTTTCTTTATATATATAAGAGTATTAAGAGTTGGTAGTAAGGTATAAATGTGTTAAGTGCTTTACTTGGATAACCCTAGTTTCCTATGTAGTTTGTGTTCATACTAACTTCTGATTATAGCAAGTTATCTATATCAATCATATCTAAAAAAAATCATTCAAGCAATAACTACAGATAATTTAGTGCACTGTTCTTACTTATGACAATCATAATATGTGGTTTTATCAGTTTAGTACCCTTGTGTTTAACAATGTTTATGACCACATAACACGACTGTATGAAAAATGTGAGGTCTGTTATGATCGTACTTGGACACTGTGTCATATGATAAGCTTTTTTTAATCACAACTGATCTTTAAAAGTATTATGGCTTTGAATTTTTCAACTTTTAAACCATCTGATAAATTTTCCTGATGGTACGCATGTCAAGTCTAATGACATTTTGTCACATTTTAGTTGACATGCAGAACAATGTACAACAAACAGTTATCAGAAAGCCAGCTCACACGAAGAGCTCTTCTCTGCTGTAACACGTAACAATAACATTCTGTTAAAAACTTTACGACAGTTTACAAGTAAGTACAAGTACATGCTTGATAAAGCTCTTACCTTTTCTTTGAAATAGATATTATGAAACCTCTTAAACTGATTCTCAGCTTGGTCCACCTAAGAAGATACCAGTAAATATTACATTCATAAACACTGTGTCTTATCCATAAAATATGTAAGTTTCAGAGTTAGCCCATTACACGTTCTCATGTCAGTTATAAATAGAAATTTTATTCACCACTGACCAGGAAGGAAAAGAAAAAAAAAAAGATAAAAGTTGTATCAAGTTATGTTAGAATCAATTTTAAATTCAATAATATTTCATAGGGAGTACTGAACTTTCAACAAAACTTCCATTATTTTAATATTGCTAGATGATTCATAAACATATTAAGGAATATGATTTTAAAATGACATGTAAACATATAAACAATTAAAATTATAACAGTCTACTTCTGAAGAAGTTCTAACACTTTTGTGCAGCAGTAGTTAGGTGTAAGTTATTCAGTGCAGAAGATTATATCTTCCTAGTGACCACGCTCTATGTGCTTTTCAATAATGGTTTCACAAAGTTTATCGTATGTTCTATGATCCATGATATTCAATCACAAGCTTAAGCAAACAATGCACACAAAAATCACTGTAGCTAAATTTTAGGACTTGGCAGGTATGTCACTGAATGAAATTACTACAACACTAACTTCTTCACAAAAGCACTACTGATTTGTGACTTATGTACAAACACTCATGAATTTCTTGGTTTATGAACCATTATCAACTTAAACTCTTTGTTTATTACCTTGTTAAGAAAAGATTATCCACTTTTACTGCATTACTTTTTTGAATTGGAGATTTCTTCTTTATAATCATAGCTGTCATTTGTACAAAGTCAATGTTTCTGATTGACTTGGTGTATGATTTTACAGATAGTCACTATCCTATTTTACAGATAGTCACTATCCTATTTTACAGATAGTGACTATCCTAAATGATGTGCTGTGATTTTTAACTTTCAGAGAAGACACTAAAGACCCCCTTCTTTATAATTATGTGTTCTTTGGCTCTATATAGTTGAAAACAATCTCACTATATTTATGTTTCTTTGAACAAAGCAGTTACATACCATTCTACACATCAAAGTATGGAGACATTTTTCAGTTAACTTTTACACGAAAAGTTTAAGCATCTGAAAACTTGTTTAATCTTTTGGCTATATATTGATTAACACTATACTAAAGTAATGAAATAAAAACCCATGTTATAGTGTGATAAATGCCAAAAGAGACCCCAAACTGGAGCACTTTCAAATAATTGACTATTCATCTTCAGGAGAATAAAGAAGAATAGTTAAATATTTAAAAGTTTTGAGTTAAGGTTTGAAATATGTTAAATATTATAATTTTCCTACAGTGAAAGTATATTTCTAATAGGTACTTCCTTCTATGCACAATATTTGCGATTCTTGTTCAGTACTGCCATCTATATGCAAACGTTTTCTTTACGCATGCCACATAACATGACTCTATGAAGAATGTAAGGTCTGTTATGATCATACTTGGTCACTATGTCATTATACATCATCTATTAACCAATAATAGCATAGCATGCTCACATAACACATGTTGCGTACCACCTCCCTCTACTCACAAGATTACCTATGATCCTACACTGAGGAGGAGGGAACCAATGGAAGGGAACAACAGAAGCATCTGAAGAATACCCTGATAATGAAACTGATCTGAAGATCAGAAAAGGTGAACAGCACCACTTCTGAGCCAGGTATACTCTTCACTTGTGTGTATAATTCATAAAACACAAGAGCAGAAACTGGAAGGCATAGAATAGCTAGGGTGTATTGGACCATATTTGGCAAGTCAGTTACATCTAAAACCTCATCATGGGGTACTGCCATCCACATGAGGGTAGGATAAAGGACATATTGTCCTCATCTAAAAGTCATGAATCAGAGATTGAGACCTGCATAGATTACTGAGTACGACACAAGGATCATCACGACTTCATTAATCCATGAATTGCCATCCAGGACAGAGAGGATACAATCAACACGAGTGAGGACTTAAGTTGATTGGTTCACTCAATGCTGGGAAATGTTGTCCATATGAAGGTAAGATGAGGGATTTAATCAAAGGGGTAAACTGCATTTGTGATGGATCAATTCCAGTGATTGTGAAATAGCATCAGGAGGCTGCATCATCCTGTACCGAGATGGATCAATTCCATGTATATATTGTGATCAAGAGAAAATGGGAATGATAAATTCATTGCATCTACACTACCAGAACACCACCATCCTACTCCCAACTGAATGCTTACAGCCAATTATTTTGTGGAACCCATTCAGGAGGGTGCTTCTGTGGCCAACCACCACAGCGGCTTGGAACTGTAAAGTGGTAATGACTCTCATACTACAGTTGGAGAATGAGGATGTAAATGCAGTAGAGAGTCTGAAGGAATATCATCACAAGAGACAATGCAATAAGTGACCACAATACCTTATTTTCAAAAGCAAACCATATTGAGTTATTCACTAAAGACATGGCAGGTGGGCACTAATTCCCTTCTGCTTTACCCATGCTTTATTTCATAAGTGTTATGAGGTTTTCCAGGAATTCTCACATTCCAGATTGGGACATTAATATGGTCCTCAATGGCCTAACTTTACCTCTGTTTGAAACGCTTTCCTCACGCTCCTTGTTTGATCTGTCCTGTGGATGTTGATTTGTTTACCATTGATGTTTCCTGTAGCTTGTGTTAACCTAACTATCTTCTCAGTCATTCCTTTCTCCCTAAGATCATGGGAACTTGGTAGAATTTTCTCCTTTTCTTGTATTTCCCTTCCTTCTGTCTTCCATCTTTACACTTTTACAGATTCCAACAAGCTTATCTATCCATTTAGGGCCCTATATTGTTATATAGAATGTGTAGGTACCCTTCAGGGTATGTGCAATCATCTTTTTTATTCTTTGGCAATCTGCCTCACTTTATGATCTTTCCCCTCCTACCCATATGAATTGGACTCACTGGAAAACCTCTGAATCTGGAGGAAATGCATGAGTACAGTAAGAGGGAAGCACAATTGCTGTGGCATCTGAAAAAATGAAAGGTAAGGGAGAGAGCCTCTTGATATCTGGAGAGCAAAGAGATGTAAGACTCACAGTCAGAGACCCCGGTGAGAAATTATACCACCTAAGCCACAGAAGGCTTGCATGCAGGAAATATAAAACTATCCACTTGCACTGGTACACTTCCATGGAAGATGGATGTATGGAAGTAACTTACAAGGATGTGACTCTAAGTGTGAAGCCAGATATTCTTATTAAGGTGTGAAAATGAAGCATGGGGAGATTGGGATGTAGAATAGGGGGTTGAGGTTGATGAAGAATGGAGGAAAACAGTGGAAGAGGGATAGACGAAGAGAAGTTGGCATATTAACCTCATGTTAATGTCAATATTTCGATTATGCAACTTCAGAAGTGTACTAGGAAGATGACAAAAACATTTTACGTTTAAGGTATTTAAAGTTTCACTTCAAGCAAGAAAACTTATATTATCTTCAAGTAGTGCTTGTTCACCTAAATCATAACACTGATTAGCACCTGAATCCACAAACAGAACCTTACTTTAAATTTTGATTAACTGATATTAAATTACAACAATCTCTACCCATAATTATTTCTCACATAAAATACACAACCTAACATCTTTCTGGGATTTCTGAGTGGCCAATGTTAAACTGCTTGTCTTAAAAATTTTCTGCTAAATAAAAGTGCATACCCAGTAAACTTTGATAGCATGCATTACAGAACAAAGTAACAGTTTTAGAACTTTAAAAAGACAAAACTAAAAACAAAATGCTATGCACAACATTAACAAAAATAGGTAGTGTAAAATAATAGGCTTTAGGTGGCTCAAAAACAAGACTCATTTTAATGTTCCTCTGCACCTATCTGCAAAAACTCAATATCTCATCCTTCTTAAAATACATGTACCTCTGAGATAAAATACTAATAACAGTTTTGAAAATTTTACTGAATCTAAGCTTATATCACATGATCTGCACAAATTCACTTTCCTGGATCAGTTTCAGATCAAAACCTAAGACATGATTTAAAGTACTCCAGTCATGTTTCTCAAAACTCTATAAGACATTTTATGATGTTACTCTGCATTCAGTTATCACAGTGTAGATCCTACATTCAACCTTTGACTTTTTTCTTTGAATGCTTATACAAAAGTAATCGAAAATATGAAAGCAAATGTAGTAAGTAATTAACATTGAATAAAATAATCAAGATATTCCATGTTGCTATCTTCAAGATAAATGACTGTAATATAAAACTGTTTTGAACATTTTGTTTACATTTTCTTAAACCTTACTTCTATAGATTCTCACAAGTCAAAGCAAGAATTTCAAATCTTCAAAAAATCCACTAGTTTATTGTTTTCCAAAACATTAACTCAACAATTCTGTCAATTTATTTTTACCAGAGGTATCCTCTCTGCTCAAGATGGTAGATTATTTTTACCAGAGGTATCCTCTCTGTTCTAGATGGTAGATTATTTTTACCAGAGGTATCCTCTCTGCTCAAGATGGTAGATTATTTTTACCAGAGGTATCCTCTCTGTTCTAGATGGTAGATTATTTTTACCAGAGGTATCCTCTCTGCTCAAGATGGTAGATTATTTTTACCAGAGGTATCCTCTCTGTTCTAGATGGTAGATTATTTTCACCAGAGGTATCCTCTCTGTTCTAGATTATAAATTATTTTTACCAGAGGTATCCTCTCTGTTCTAGATTGTAGATTATTTTTACCAGAGGTATCCTCTCTGCTCAAGATGGTAGATTATTTTTATCAGAGGTATCCTCTCTGTTCTAGATGGTAGATTATTTTCACCAGAGGTATCCTCTCTGTTCTAGATTATAAATTATTTTTACCAGAGGTATCCTCTCTGTTCTAGATTGTAATTATTTTCTATATGAATATTAATAATTCTGACAATGAACAAGTAAACATATTCTATATCATATAACTAATTGCAGTATGTGATTAATCATGACAAACAGTTATAATGTAAAAATGTAAAAGGTTTTTGGCATTAAAGTTTTACACTTAATTCTTATGTGTTACTTCCTCTATGTATTTACTTTTTATCTCATAAGATAATACAAAACAAACACTAAATTAGTATTCTCAATATGATTATGTTCAATTCTTACTCTTAACTACGAAAAGAACACAAAACTGAAACCATAACAAATGAACCTGGTGTAAAAGCCTAAGAATGACTGTTGAGTGTTAGTTCATTAAAACCTAAATGATTAAGTCTTGTTTAGTATCTCTGTTGAAAAACTCATTTGTTTCATATCACTTACTTCAGGCAAGTCCCCTAAATCTTCCAATTCCAAAGGGTTTTCTTTCCATTTTTCAAAAGTGGAAGCAGCCAAGAAAAGGTTGCTTTAGACAAGAGTGTGGTAAAATGATGTATGTATTTCAGTCTGGTCACATCATACATTACTGATACATCTTCTTCAGCTTTGGGCCATAAATATTTCTAATTAGACAACAAAAAACAAGTATCAGGTGGTGTATAGTCAACCATTTCATGTTTATTTTAATAAAAACTTTATTTTGTTTAAAATAAACACAAATAGTATAACAAACGTTTAGTAAACCAACATGAACGTTTACTACTTGTCAATAAAATTATTCAAAGAAAAAAAATGCTGAGACGAAATATTAATTTATATCACACTATTTTCAACTAGTCCAACATAAATTATTGGACAATATATACTATATATACCCAATATATAGGGATAATAAAACAACAGTATATACACAATACATAGGGATACTATATATACACAATACATAGGGATACTATATATACACAATACATAGGGTTACCATATATACACAATATATAGGGATACCATATATATACAATATATAGGATAATAAAAAACTATATATACACACATAAAATATATACTGAAACAACAGTAGGATAATAAAACAACAGTATATACACAATACATAGGGATACTAGAGAAACAACAGTTACACAATATAGGGATACTGAAAAACAGTAGATACACAATATATATACATAGAAACAAAATGATGGGATACTGAAACAACAGTAGATACACAATATAGGGATACTGAAACAACAGTAGATACTATAGAGATTCTGAAACAACAGTAGATACACAATATAGGGATACTGAAACAACAGTAGATACACATTATAGGGATACTGAAACAACCGTAGATGTACAACATAGGGATATTGAAACAACAGTAGATATACAACATATCCAGACTATGCAATAGAGAAAAGTAATTTTATATATAAACATTACTTTCACACCCTGATGTATCACAATCTGAGTCAGACTGACACAATCAACTCACAAATACATTTGAAATGGGCATAATTTTTACACAGAACAGAACTGTCAGTTTTACTAAAATAAAAGCAGACTAGATACTACATACTAGATACTACATTCAACATACTACATACTACATTCTGTATACTAGATACAACATACTATAAAATGAGAAATCAGAATGGTAATACCTCAAATTTTTGGTTAGCTGGGATAACTAAAAACTATAAAATGAGAAATCAGAATGGTAATACCTCAAATGTTTGGTTAGCTGGGATAACTAAAAACTATAAAATGAGAAATCAGAATGGCAATACCTCAAATGTTTGGTTAGCTAGGAAAACTAAAAACTATAAAATGAGAAATCAGAATGGCAATACCTCAAATGTTTGGTTAGCTGGGATAACTAAAAACTATAAAATGAGAAATCAGAATGGCAATACCTCAAATGTTTGGTTAGCTGGGATAACTAAAAACTATAAAATGAGAAATCAGAATGGTAATACCTCAAATGTTTGGTTAGCTGGGATAACTAAAAACTATAAAATGAGAAATCAGAATGGCAATACCTCAAATGTTTGGTTAGCTAGGAAAACTAAAAACCATAAAATGAGAAATCAGAATGGCAATACCTCAAATGTTTGGTTAGCTAGGAAAACTAAAAACTATAAAATGAGAAATCAGAATGGCAATACCTCAAATGTTTGGTTAGCTGGGATAACTAAAACTATAAAATGAGAAATCAGAATGGTAATACCTCAAATGTTTGGTTAGCTGGGATAACTAAAAACTATAAAATGAGAATCAGAATGGTAATACCTCAAATGTTTGGTTAGCTGGGATAACTAAAAACTATAAAATGAGAAATCAGAATGGTAATACCTCAAATGTTTGGTTAGCTGGGATAACTAAAAACTATAAAATGAGAATCCAGAATGGTAATACCTCAAATGTTTGGTTAGCTGGGATAACTAAAAACTATAAAATGAGAAATCAGAATGGCAATACCTCAAATGTTTGGTTAGCTGGGATAACTAAAAACTATAAAATGAGAAATCAGAATGGCAATACCTCAAATGTTTGGTTAGCTGGGATAACTAAAACTATAAAATGAGAAATCAGAATGGCAATACCTCAAATGTTTAGTTAGCTGGGATAACTAAAAACTATAAAATCAGAAATCAGAATGGCAATACCTCAAATGTTTGGTTAGCTGGGATAACTAAAAACTATAATATGAGAAATCAGAATGGCAATACCTCAAATGTTAGGTTAGCTGGGATAACTAAAAACTATAATATGAGAAATCAGAATGGTAATACCTCACATGTTTGGTTAGCTGGGATAACTAAAAACTATAAAACAAGAAATCAGAATGGCAATACCTCAAATGTTTGGTTAGCTGGGATAACTAAAAACTATAAAACGAGAAATCAGAATGGCAATACCTCAAATGTTTGGTTAGCTGGGATAACTAAAAACTATAAAATGAGAAATCAGAATGGCAATACCTCAAATGTTTGGTTAGCTGGGATAACTAAAAACTATAAAATGAGAAATCAGAATGGCAATACCTCAAATGTTTGGTTAGCTGGGATAACTAAAAACTATAAAATGAGAAATCAGAATGGGAATACTTCAAATGTTTGGTTAGCTGGGATAACTAAAAACTATAAAACGAGAAATCAGAATGGCAATACCTCAAATGTTTGGTTAGCTGGGATAACTAAAAACTATAAAATGAGAATCCAGAATGGTAATACCTCAAATGTTTGGTTAGCTGGGATAACTAAAAACTATAAAATGAGAAATCAGAATGGCAATACCTCAAATGTTTGGTTAGCTGGGATAACTAAAAACTATAAAATGAGAAATCAGAATGGCAATACCTCAAATGTTTGGTTAGCTGGGATAACTAAAACTATAAAATGAGAAATCAGAATGGCAATACCTCAAATGTTTGGTTAGCTGGGATAACTAAAAACTATAAAATGAGAAATCAGAATGGCAATACCTCAAATGTTTGGTTAGCTGGGATAACTAAAACTATAAAATGAGAATCCAGAATGGTAATACCTCAAATGTTTGGTTAGCTGGGATAACTAAAAACTATAAAATGAGAAATCAGAATGGCAATACCTCAAATGTTTGGTTAGCTGGGATAACTAAAAACTATAAAATGAGAAATCAGAATGGCAATACCTCAAATGTTTGGTTAGCTGGGATAACTAAAAACTATAAAATGAGAAATCAGAATGGCAATACCTCAAATGTTTGGTTAGCTGGGATAACTAAAAACTATAAAATGAGAAATCAGAATGGCAATACCTCAAATGTTTGGTTAGCTGGGATAACTAAAAACTATAAAATGAGAAATCAGAATGGCAATACCTCAAATGTTAACTAAAAACTATAAATCATTGTTAAACATTAATCATTGTTAGAGTTTATTTATTGTTTATTTTAACAGACAATAAGTGACTTTACTTAATTTTAAGCCAGTGTGTAACATTGACTGTTGTAACAGACACAAGAATAATACTATCAAGTATGTTTTTATTATTTTGTGCAAAGCTACACAAGAGCTATTTGTGCTCTACACAGTATGATGAAATATGTACCATCATTTGTACAGTGTGCTATAAAAAAAACAACACACCAGTAGCCTAAAGGTTAACAACAGTACACATGCAGCCAAACATTATCATCTTGTAGAATCCAAAAACACTGAAAATTAAATTAAACTACTTTTAGTTTTAAAACTGTGAAAATATTTATTAAAATCCAGAAAGTTTTAGGCTTTACAGTGAAATACAAATACATTTTTATCTTTAATGTAAAACAAAACATCAAATAATTTATTTAACATTTGAAAGGTTCATATAAATATAAAAAGAGAGATTTCCTTTAGAAGAACATGTGATAAGAGCAAATTCAGCTAATGATCTAATTTCACATTTACATTTGTAAACGCTCGTAAGTGATTAATCAGTTCAATTCTAAGATATTAAACGTGTGGCTATCATTACAATTTATAACTGCTGTTGTGTTAGCAGTGCCAACAAGCTTATTAAATACACCTGTTTCATATGTTTATCTTCTAGGAAATCTTAGATTTCTAAATTGGAAACTTAATATCCCAAATTTTGTTTGTTTCAAGTTGATGTTTTGCGATACATAAAGAACATGTTGTTGTAGAAAGAAAGTTCACACTTGAAGTAACATGAATGACATTTTACACTTCACTGCCACAGAAGAGCTTTTGTTCTTCCTCTAAGTGTTTTAATATGCTTATCTATACCGTAATGTAAAGAATATATACATGTGCTTATATAATATAAAACAGCTCATTTCTTTATTGAAGTTTTTATGGTAAGATTTTGAAAAGCATGAAATTCAAAATGCCAGAAATAAAATTTAATGGGTCACTTCTAGCACGTTAGCATGAAATACTTCAGTGATTTCCACTAATTTATTTGTTTTTCTAATTTTGTGTAAACATTATTCATATGTAAACACTATTTTGTTACAAATTAATTTTACCATCTGAAGAATATCAAAAATTAGTAAACAGGTTGTTTACACGAACGTATAAAGCCGTTAACGTTCACTTTGTACAAGTCTGATGTTATATACAGTATGTGTAACTTTCATTTGTTCTCCAAAGTTAAAAGTTTAATACATGTTTAAAATAAAAGGACGTACTCTTAACCAACTATAAATTCTAATACTTAATTGGAATTAAAATTAATTTCAAACAGGTGTTTCCCTCTGACATAATGGAAATTTGTATTTCTCAAGTTTGAAGTAATAAAACATGTGACTTGAAATTTAAAACATCCTTTATGTGAAGGTACTAGTATATACTGCTTATGTGACTTGAAATTTAAAACATCCTTTATGTGAAGGTACTAGTATATACTGCTTATGTGACTTGAAATTTAAAACATCCTTTATGTGAAGGTACTAGTATATACTGCTTATGTGACTTGAAATTTAAAACATCCTTTATGTGAAGGTACTAGTATATACTTATGTGACTTGAAATTTAAAACATCCTTTATGTGAAGGTACTAGTATATACTGCTTATGTGACTTGAAATTTAAAACATCCTTTATGTGAAGGTACTAGTATATACTGCTTACCTGAATAACACTTTTCCATTACCACTTTACCATTATAATCTAGATAATTTTATTGAAAATTGCAGTCACTATGAAAATTTGGTTGTGAGGTGGTGAGTGAGGGTATTTGTGGATAAGTACCTGGTTGTGAGGTGGTGAGAGTGAGGGTACTTGTGGATAAGTACCTGGTTGTGAGGTGGTGAGAGTGAGGGTACTTGTGGATAAGTACCTGGTTGTGAGGTGGTGAGAGTGAGGGTATTTGTGGATAAGTACCTGGTTGTGAGGTGGTGAGAGTGAGGGTATTTGTGGATAAGTACCTGGTTGTGAGGTGGTGAGAGTGAGGGTATTTGTGGATAAGTACCTGGTTGTGAGGTGGTGAGAGTGAGGGTACTTGTGGATAAGTACATGTTTGAAGTTATTTTAATTCTTAAAATGTAAGATTCAATTCAGGTTATTTTCCTGAGATACTAAAAAGCAGAACACCAATGGAATAAAAGTTTTGTGAACTGGTGAACAAGAGAAAACTAAAATGTATAAAACCACAACAACAGAAAGCTTGAAGATAATAATTTAGTGATTCCTAACCATTGGTCAACAGAGAGAGATTTCATCCAAGTAGAAAGATGGATACATAACCATTGGTCTACAGAGAGAGATTTCATCCAATTAGAAAGATGGATACATAACCATTGGTCTGCAGAGAGAGATTTCTTCCAATTAGAAAGATGGATTCATAATCATAGGTCAACAGGGATTTCATCCAAATAGAAAGATGTTCATAAAAAAAATGTATTTTTAAATATAGCTAATACAATTTAGTGTTTTACAATGTAATTCCAAAAGTGCTATAAAAATGTAATATTGAAAGTGGTCAGTGAAATTTTGGGATCAGAACTAGTTTGTTTTCAGTTGAAAACAAACAAACTGGTGACCACTGATATAAATTATAAGAAATGCATAACCAAGCAAGATAGTGTATAATCACCAGAAGACAATATGCCAAACTGGAATCAAATAAGAATGAGTGAAACACACCTTATACATGAAAAAAACACTCAGAAAGAAGGGATTAGTAATGGTGTAATGAAATTGTAGAGCTAATAATCAGACACAAGTGTTGACATTGACAGACAGAAGGAACATCATGTCCTGCTCATGCAGTGAAAGGTTTCTACAGGAGAAACCTGAAAGAACAAACTCCAGAGCCAGTATAACCTATTTACATACTGTTAGGATATTCAAAAACGGTAATAATTACAAGCAGTAATTTTTTAATAGTTGATTTTTGTTTAACTGGTCAGTTTATATGACAATCAGTGATGTAATTACTGATCACAGGTAACTGACAGTCAGTGATGTAATTACTGATCACAGATAACTGACAGTCAGCAATGTAATTACTGATCACAGATAACTGACAGTCAGCAATGTAATTACTGATCACAGATAACTGACAGTCAGTGATGTAATTACTGATCACAGATAACTGATAACATTAGTGAATTTATTAAAATAACTATGCCTATTTCACTCAGGGTAAAGAAGTTGGAAACTTATGAAATACAGAAACTTCAGGTGCACTTCCATAACTTATTTTCACACTCATGAAAACTGGGTCAGTTTCTCTTGATCATGATTTACTATTAAAATATTATGTTTAAATGCTATGACCATAAGCACACAGAAACACTTATGATTTCTACAGATTATATTGTGTATACATAAAACTAGTTATTTATAAAAGGCCATAACAATTGAGCCAACAACATCATTTTCAATGTACAAGCATAATTTCTATACAATATTTTTCCAGTGTTTTTACTTGCAATTTATCTTCTTACAGACTAGTCTTAAACTACCATATGTTTTGTATCAGTTTAATTGTTTTTCAAATTCATTGATTACTGATTTTTTTTCTCTAATTGCTGTTTGAAACCTAAGAAATGTCAAAGATGTTCCTTGAAGCTTTTACCAAAAAAAACTTATTACAAGATGCAATATACAGAATGGTTATAAAGAAAATTTGATATACCAAAATGTCCCTTGCCATCCCTAATTTAGTAGTGTAAGATTAGAAGAAAGACATCTAGTTACCACCACCCACTGTCAACTCTTAGAATACTTTTTACCAATGAATAGTAGAATTGACCATCACTTTATAACATTTCCATGGCTGAAAGGATGAGCACGTTTGGTGTAACAGGGGATTTAAACCCACCACCCTCAGATTATGAGTTGAGGCCCTAACCACCTGGCAACGCTGAGCCATATATGTTTCTTAAAGTTTTTACCAAAAAATTTTTTTATAAGATGCAATATAAACAATGGTTATAAAGAAAACATTTGACATACCAACATGTCATATGTTACAACTGTATGACATAGGACGGTGAAATTATATAGAAGTGTTAAAGGTATCATGCAGGTGCAAAATGGCACAGTTGTCACCTGTTACCACCAAGGGCACTGCTACAACCTAATATCTGATCAGCAACTGTGATCAGTGTTAAAATTACAATGTACCCCTGTGACAGTGTATATTTAAGAGCATCTCATCTGGCATGCGAGCTATTTCCCAAACAGTTATATCATTAGGTCTGGAATTGTGCAAGCTTTCCTTGGTAAAGGCACAGCTTCAAGTAGCCCCACAGCCAGAAATTGGCACAATAGGTTTGGCAAATGAGAGGGTTATTTACAATGAGAGTTAAATGAAATGATTCTGTCCTGAAAGTGTTACAACAAGACATGTTTTTCCAGTTAACAATATAAACAGTGGCACCATTCTTCATAAAAGCCATAATATCAATCATATTTCAATTATGCAGCATGATTATTACACTAATTGCAAATAGTGCATGGCACTATGCAGGTTCATGTATTTATGGTTCTCCAAAAGTGTACAGTCTGATAACAAAGTTAGTTGTAAAACAACATAACACTGTTGTCTTAACATTATGAAGATGTGTAGGATATGTTACACATGGATTACTTTCCAACATGATCCAGTTACAGATGTTGACACTTGGAAGAATGAATTATGCTTCAACAGTCCATTAACCAACTTACAGTTGTGCCAAGAAACGTGATGAAAATGAATGTCAGTTTAAATTAATCTATAATGTTTGAACATGATACAGCTTTCAAGGAAACATTCACAAAGTTGATTGAAGAGCCTTACAAATAGACAAGATTGGGAAGTTCTAAAGCCAAACAACACAACATATACTGCTGCACCAAATGTACACTTCTGATGTTTATATTGCTATGGTATGGCTAACCTAAGCAACCAATTTCAGTAGGTGTCAGTGGACTACCTGTATAAGGCTTATCCCAACTTGTCTCCTCAAGTTCTTTTAAGAAACTGGACGATGCTCTCAGTGGGTGTTATGTACTGTATTGTACTCCCTGAGAGTTCCCTCAACTTTACATCTCCTGGTGTTATAACATTTCACTAGTTCACGAAACTGGACGATGCTCTCAGTGGGTGTTATGTACTGTATTGTACTCCCTGAGAGTTCCCTCAACTTTACATCTCCTGGTGTTATAACATTTCACTAGTTCACCGAAACTGGATGATGCTCTCAGTGGGTGTTATGTACTGTATTGTACTCCCTGAGAGTTCCCTCAACTTTACATCTCCTGGTGTTATAACATTTCACTAGTTCACCGAAACTGGATGATGCTCTCAGTGGGTGTTATGTACTGTATTGTACTCCCTGAGAGTTCCCTCAACTTTACATCTCCTGGTGTTATAACATTTCACTAGTTCACCGAAACTGGACGATGCTCTCAGTGGGTGTTATGTACTGTATTGTACTCCCTGAGAGTTCCCTCAACTTTACATCTCCTGGTGTTATAACATTTCACTAGTTCACCTCTTTATTGCACTTGTCTGTTTCATTTTAGTTGAATAAAGGACACTACAGTAGATATGCTTATTTATACCTATGGGAAATATGCAAAAGAAACCACAGCGATGTTCCTGGTGACAACCGTCAGATTTTCCTCCACAGAATACTCTTGACACTGTTGTGCAATTTGTGAGATGTGATGTAATACTCTTGACACTGTTGTGCAATTTGTGAGATGTAATGTAATGAATCGTAAAGTGTTCTTCCTAATCACTCTTGATGCAGATATACAACATAAAATTATACCTACTTACAAAACATAGATACAAAAATATATGAGTGCAACGTGGATTTGGTTATAATTTCTACTTTAGGGGACAAATGAACAAGTTAAGGCCAAAATTTTTTGGTCATTTATTTAAAGAATAATCCCTTTCCAACTCTTTGTTGTTATATAGGTTAAAAAATGGCTACTCAAGGTAACTTCATAAAAATAAATTTAAAAAATTAAGAAAAATGAAACCATTTGAAATTTTATATACAACAAAAACATTCTCTTCTTGGTTTTTTATTACACACACACACACACGTATAATAACAAGCTACAGATTAGAGAACCCAAAGCACAAATTATTTAATGTCTGGGTAATACTTCTTAACCACAAACAATATTTATATTCACTGTAAGAGTTAGTATACAGACAGAACATTGTGATTAGGTTATGACCCTCAAACTGATGCACGTACACAGTACTTGCATTAATTGCAATATAACACGGTGAATAAAGTGCATGCATATTATATATTAACGTTTTATTTTTAATACTTGGAAAATCAGTAGAGAATGAAAAGCGACAGAAGAATAATACGAACCTTATAATTATATTACATGTTTTACTTATTATTCAATATACAGAATAGTTTGATTATAAATTAATAGTTTATATTTTTCTGGATATTATTATTAACTAAAACATTATTTGAAAGTGTACTATTATGTGTTTTCTCAACAAACACATAAAGAAGAATCTTGCTGTTCAGAATGTAGACATATACGTAACTAGCAATATTCTCTCAGCATAATGCACAAAGTCCTTACTTATCAACAGTAACAGTGCTAACCAACAAGTGGGTAAAAGTGACAATTCATTCAGAACCGTAATTTAAAGACAGGAGTCTCTTACTTTTTTCTTAGTAAAACAGGAAAAATAGAAACAACACCAACCAAAAGAAAAAAACTCGTAGTACTGTACAAGTATCCAAGGTTATGGCATACATTTCTGAGGAATTGGGCAAATTAAAGAAATCTGTACACATAAGTCACCGAATGATGTTTCTACAAGTTGCAGTGATTGTAGTAACATCATTCTCTAAGCACCAGTTTTACCCTTTACATCCAAATAACAATTGTCGAAAAGAATCCTACTGTAAGATGCTATAACTCAAACAATTTAAATGAAAAAATTACATGCTCAAACATTTAACTATTATTATAAGAAGAGAAAATAATTAATTTGCTTAACCCTAGAATTTATATATCCTTAACCAGTAACATGCATTTCACTAAAACTGCTTGAAATGACTTGAACTGCACACAAGCTTCAGCATATTTCTTTTCTGAAACCTGTATATTTTGATAACAAGAAATCCACTTTCAAGAACATAAACGTTTTGAGATGGCTTGACTGGGTGATAAAAAATTTTACTATAAATATACAACAATTCTAGAAGATTTGTCATCATCACCTGCATATCTTTTGAATGTAGAGATGGGCAGCTCACTTGATTATTTAAAATAGTCAACTATCTGTGAACATTGATTATATTTATCACTATGAGTTAAATTAACTGAAGTTATAATTAAATTTGTTAATATTAAAGGAATAACACAGGCCCAGTGGCAACACCAAGGGGTGGTTTGGGGGGGCTAGAGCCCCAATATTGTTACCTACATATATTCATAAAATATGAAAAACACTTCCTCTTTTACATATACGCATATTTTCATAAACAGATTATTTCTAATTTGTAACAATGAATTATTAATCAGAGTATGAGTTTCCAATGAAAACTGCATTGAAAATGCAGTTCAAAATAGCACACCTTTCTGAAATGTACTTTGGTATTTACATTATTATAATTTACCATCTATACTTCATATTGATGGAATTTTGGGAAGCCCGTCCACAGTTTACCTCAGAATATGAATCCACTTACATAAATATACGTAACCAATAACTACCTTTTCTAAATTTCAAGAACCATCTTCATGTCGACATTTGGTAAACTTATAAGCTTTAAATACTTGTTTGATTTTGAAATTTATTAGACATTTTTTTAACTTGTTGATATAGTTTCAAATAATAGAATTGAAACTTTAACAGATTTTGATAAAACATTTGAAGTTTTACAATAACTGGGAATTCATGTTTACAGTATTTAACATTTTTGTTTCCATAATGAACATAACAGTTTTAAAAATGTGTTAACCAATTTACAATGGAAAAATAGGCACAAAACATTGTCATGATAATTAAACAATACTTAAACCATCAAAACCGATAGAAACTGATTCCGTGCAAACACTTCGACATAATATACCACTCTATAAAATTAAATGAAATTTTAGAACACATAGCATCTGTAATAGTCAACATTTAAAAAGTAAAAATAGTTTATATCTAATGTTTATATCCTTAGAAATTTTTGAAACGTTTTCCTGTAATAAAAATGACAACTTTTGATGCAGATGAAAATCTTGCACTTTCAATTAAGTTTAAAATTATCATTTGGAAGCACTTTAATATTCTACATTTTCTATCTCCATTATGTCAGTAACTGGTGCTAATAAGTTAATTTTCTCCATAAAAAATTAACCAGTGGATCATTCAATCACTATGAATACAAGTTAAAAATCACTGTTTACATCTCCAAGCAGTATCATGGCAGGAGAGCCAAGACCAAGTTTACAAAGTGGTAATATATCTGCTACATATATAAATTAAAACAAAATAAAATACTGATTATGTGTGATACTCTATCAATACTTAACTTGGTATACATTAGAGGTCACAAAGGTTAGAAAATAATTAAAATATCATACTGTGGATTGCAGTTTTAAATAATACTAGATAAGTCAATATCACACTTAAATATCTCAAGACTTGTACCTATAATAAATTAATATGAATATAGGTTAAAAGTAATCTTATCAAATAAGGTCTCGAACCAATGATGTAGCCTTTTGCATGTTTCAATAACTGCATAGTGAGGGCGTCAGATTTCCAACAGATAATATACAATCCCTATAAATATTTGATCTTTAATATTATAAAGTTAAAGGATTACCATGTCTTGTTATTATTCACTCTGTAGTCTTGAAATTAAAAAAAATGTATTTAAATATTTAAAATATATTTTTATCAGTTATTGATATTACTGAGCTACATAATAAAGTGTGAAAGTTGAAACCTACTTAAACTATCTGAACTGTGAGTAAATGTTCATTATTTATTTAACTCTAGCTTCTCTTGAAGAATCAGAAGCATCTCCTTTTCCCATAGAATAATTTTCTGGAAGATGTACAAATGTAGCTAATTAAAGATGTTAGGCAACAGAACTCATAAATGGCATGAGACTATTAAGGGAACTAAATTCGATATTTATATCTGAAAAAATTTTGAATTCTCAATAAAGTTCTAAACACATGTTGAAGATGGTCGTATGGACAGACTCTACTGGTTACAATGTATAACATCATCTTCTTAACATTGTAAGGAGAAATCACTATTCATAGAATTGGTACATCACAGTTTAATGACCTGCACAGATGTAATTGCTTAACAGTTTTGTTGATGTGAAAATCTATAAAGACGTTCATGGAGGAATTACAGTTTTAGTTTAAGTAACTTGTTGTAATATACTAAAGGAAATGGTCATTCTGAGTGTATGTGATATTTCATGTGTTCTTCTGTAAAATGAGGTGGAACAAAACTGTTAAAGTAGACATACAGTCTCATGTAGGTAGATTTCTGATAATGACCGACATCAAAGAGTACAGAAGAACATTGTTGGTGTTTAGAACTGAACTTAATATTAACAAATCTACAATTCATAAATTCTACAAATTTCACTACATGTAATGGTAATGTTTTTATTCATTACAGATATACTATGACATCTAGAAACTTGATATTTTATTAAAGTCCACCTCACCTGAAATACCAATAAAGACACTTCAATACCACCCAGAAGAGAGTAAAGAACAATATGGGCCCACGTCAGCTGGATTTTCAGGTGTTCCACATTTAGCCCTATGCTATAGAGTTTCACTAACTTCCCAATACTGACTAAACATACAGATGGCCAATAAATCAGTAAAACAATCAAAAGCTTGGGCTTATATGCAAATTCAACTTTACTGTAATAGACTATAGTCAACACACATGCAAGAAATGAGACAACAGAGGCAGCAAGCGAATGAAGTGACTTTTCGTATGTGGTATAGCTTTCCAGTACCATAATACATTCGCCGAGATCCATCAGGGTAGACATGAAGAGACAGAATGTCAAGATCCATCGTGAACTGTGCTCCTGGAAACGAATAATGTAACTTTCTGATGTAGATTTTTTCCTCTTCAATGATAGATGTAATATGATGCATATACTTAACAAGATAAACAGTGAATTAATCACAGTAAGAGCGACATCAATGTAACATTCAGTCTTACTGATTATTTCTTCACCAACAGTGACGTTCGTCACAAGAGGATTTCCACAGAATGAAACCATCTTTCTCTAGGAGTTGAACATGTTTTTTTTGGGTGTGGCTCAACTTTCACATTAAGACTTTCCAGAAGTATTTCTTCAACTAGCACATACTAAAAATGAAAAACAAAAACATGTAACTGTATGAAATTTAATATATGTAATATATATCTATAACTTTATAACATACACTGCAAGTAATTTAAATATGTACATGTAAACCCAAACACCGTATCTGCTTAGTACATTAAGTCATATTGCAATATTACGTTGATTCTGCTTTATTCTTTACAAGAAATAGAAAATTATACTCATCCTATATGGATGGGTTAAGCCTATAATAATAAAAACAGTACTGCAACCAAAATAGTCAATTTCTTCATTTTTACTTTTAATGACAAGACATTGGAAAGATATCTTTTTAACGATACCTGATTTAATGTCCTATTTAATATCACTTCATTAGAGTAACTATACACAAGTATAGGTGGTTAGAAAATTTTACTACAGTAAGGTAGATACAACAGTGATGTGTTTTAATGTCACACCAAATATTAAAGGAATCCCTATGCATTCTTATAACTAAAATGGTGATACAACATATGATATAAAAACAATTAACTTTTAAAATCATATTTAATACTCACTTATAATTTAAAGAGGTGCAGCTGAGTTATAAGTTGAAATAATTTTGTGAACAATAAGTCTCAGCAACATAAGATAAAGCTTTAGCTCATGAGACCTGAAGTAAATGCATACATCTAACAATAAATACAGTATTTTGGAAGACAAAGTGTGTCATATAAGAACTAAATTATTCCAATACGAACTAAACGAATGTCATAAAATTTGAATTGTGTGAATACATTAATATTATAAAGTTAAACAAACACATTTTATACAAAATTATTAAAATAATTAGGAGAACATATATAATAAACCATTAACTAAAACCAAGATTGCACAACATATTTCTGAAATGTATTCCAGAAACAAAATTAATTATGTATTACACACACATATTGTCTGTATCCTGAAGTTTAGTTCTCTTCAACCATTACCTTGCCTTTTACTCATATATAAAAGACTGAACCAGTAAAGATTAATACCATAAAATATTGTAACCTCATCTCAATATGAATTGTAGGAGAGTACTTTATTATTGTAACCTCATCACAATATGAATTGCAGGAGACTTTAGAAAGCTTTTTATCAAATGTTTACTGGGTGATAAATGGTTCTGGAGAAGGGAAGTATTTATTTTATTATGAAAAGTTTCATTGTTCAATACAGAACTGTGTTTAAAGAATATTAGTTAACTAATGTACTAAACTTATACAAAAAAATTATGTTTTCATAAAATAACATCCTTTACTGTACCTTTACCTCTTTCACATATAAGTAGAAAATTGTATCATTAAATGACTTGATGGAAAGCAAAAATTACACACACACACACACACATATATATTTAACCAGTAGCAAATATGACACAATTCAGTGATTTTTTCACATAAGGTTTAGTGAAAACCTTTCTTTAGCGCACAAATATGAATCCTAATTTATAGTTCAATTCATTATTTACAAAGTTTACATAATTTAATGAATATTTTCATACATACAATAAAAATCTTTCTTTATAAGTTTTATTTAACAGGAAACACAATCAATACAATGTCACTGGAAAAACATTTTGTCACGAATGGTAATTTTGGAACTAGTTTTTATATATATAAATATTCATTCATACAATATTCATATTAACATTTATCCATACAATTTTATAGGCCAGCATGTAAAACCCCACACATTCCCCAATAAATAAATCATAATTGACATAAATGCAATTAGGGATTACTGTAATATTTAAGATATATATATATATATATATAGAGAGAGCATTGAAAATATTTTGTACATTTTCTTACACTCCATACTATTCCTAGAACTTACAGACAAACATTACTAGGTTTCTGTAACACACATAAACAGAATAATCATAATAATGTTGTACTAACTTCAGTACATTTTTTATTGTGAATATGGATGAAGGTTTGTGCATCTGTCTGTACATTTGTGCATACACTTCTGACTTGAATACAAAATAGCTCAAAAACGTTCTCACATCCTGCAGTTTCAAAATGTTCAGGAACTCCTTATAAATATACTCTTCATTTTTTTAGCAACACAAATAAACAATGTGAAAAACAAAACAACACTATCCAAGATACATTAAGTTTTGTTATCTTCAAAAAAGTCTTGTTGTCCTGGGCACCTCAATGATATAAACTCCATGACCCTATTTCAACACAAAATGCCATCCACCACTAAACTCCACAAAGACAGAATGTTCACTATTAGTCCAATCAACTCCAGAAAAAATTATTCTGAACAATGAAAATAACAAACCCTATTGACTATTTCAAAACAAACAATGACAAAATACTGTGATACAAAATAGCATTAATAACAGGCTGAAGTAACAAACTAAAACAGTTTGCTCTATTTCAAAATAAAACTAAATATAACCAAAAATGTCTATCAAAATGAACAAGGTTGGGCTGCTAAGTATTATAAATATGTCTCATCTGATCAAGTTAAGCCATTCAGTTTTAAAAACTGAGTAATAACTATTTATCACTAAGTTTTTAGTTACCATTAAAAACAATGTAATTCTCAATCAAACTTTTTTCATAAGAGTTTCATCAAAAGTACTTGAACCCTAATTCAGTTCTTTCATCAACGATAACTTCTGAAGTACAGACAAAAATGCTTTAGCAGATACACTTACCTTACTTCAGGCCAGCAATTTGTCAATGATACTTCAGTTCTCTATTTCTAGTTACATGTACTACCGGATTCTTGATAACATGACAGATATGAGGGCAGAAAAGCAGACAACAAAGGACAATACGTAGAGCATGACATGGGAGTTAGTAATAGGAGTAACTGGATGTACTGGTATAAAACAGGTAGCTACTACAGCACAACCCACTCACTTCCTGAACTAAACAATTATTTGGGTTTATATCTGGTTCTCTGTGGTTGGAATGATGTACTCAATACATCCTGATTTACAGCATCAGTGCTTTGCAACTAACAGACAAATTATTTTAGAAGAATGAAATGTGTCAAAACACCAAATAAATAATGCTTGTCTTTCAATTTGTTACAAATAAAACTATTTTTACTCTGTTTTATTAATAACAATTGTTAATGAATTGGCAAACTGTTTGTACAAAGGCACAAGTTCTTTGACGAAATTTCCTAATCTGAGTAACTTTGTGTTTCCTCATGTTTACATTTTTACAATAAAGAAATATGGAGAAAAGTATCAAACTTTAATAATGATAAAAATCTACTGCAATGAATCATTTAATTAGGAATTATTTGCCACAATGATCTGTCATGTAACTACAAGTTAGTTCTCTATGTAGCATATGTATATGTAAAACATGTACTGCTCGGAAAGTAAACACTACATACATGTTGAGAAATATTAAATAGGGTGGAATTCTAACACTTCTACAAATAACTGACATAAAAACAAGGCAAAAATTGTCTCTTAACCTACATTTTGTAAAATGTAAACGTGCAGGTCTTTCTAACCTGCAGTATAACTATATACTGTCGTATTATAGAGCAACTTTATATCCTGATGATAACTAAATGGTAAGGTTTTCATATACGACATAAATTTAACACCAGTGGTACGATTCCACTGTTATTTCATATCTGAAAGTGAGTAAGCAAATATTCATGAAGTCCCTATACTTGTAATCCATTTTTGCATGAAAATAAGTCTTAAATTCCTAATTTTATACAAATTTCAGATTTAAAATCAAGAAGGCTTAATACCTTTGCATGTAGCATTAGTATCATAGTCCACGCATTGCTAAAAAGATATTAACATAGTTTAAAAATGGGTTAATAGAATATGTAGTTTTAAGAATTTAAATTATGATAAAAAGAAGGTGGTACAAGTTTTTTGAGAGTTATTCATGAATATATACAACCGCAGGTGTGTTGATTCAGGTGACAGTAGTTGTTAAGGTTCAGTACAATATTCATGTGGGTAGTAGTTTACTAGTGAACTGATGAAATGAAAAATTATAAAATACAAACTCAAATATTAGAGGTAATGAGTTCAACTTAAAAACTCATATCTAGGCTTGTTTGGTATGCTTATCTATATGGCTGATCATGCAACATGCCTGAATGGGGTTTTGATATCTGTTTAAACTGTGTCAGGGGTCTTGCAAATCTTTCAAAGCCCAAACAAAGAAATTCTATTCAAGGTGACAGTAGAAAATGGGAGAGTTTTGATGGGCTAAATTGACCCTTGGGAAAGAAAAGAAAGATGACCATTTGAGTCACTGAGTTTACAATAAAACAACCAACAAATTGAATTCAAGTTACATGATCATCTACCTAAGTTAACATACTTAACCAACAAAAGGTTAAAATACACTAACAGATTAAAAAATAACAACAAACTTACATCCCATCAATTACTGTTCAACAATCCAAAATTTAAAGCATGTCATCATGGATGTAACAACAAGTGTTACAAATACAAAAGAAATATCCTGTTTCAGTGTTACTTTAGGTGATCCACATAAATTTCAAAATCACAAATTCGAGAGTTGTGATAAAATTAATTCATGATGAAATATTATTAATGGATTATTGAAGTATCTAGGTAAAAATAAATACATTATTCATAACAATAAAAGTCATTAAGATATACATTTATCTTTTGTGTTTTTGTTGTTTCTTTTAACTGATGAAGGAAATTTCAGTGGGCCAATAGGCTTTTCCTCATCTTACAATATCTTTCTGTATTAATTAACTTAAAATGTGTGGATCAGTTTAGCACTGGACTATGAAATGTCTCTCGAAACAGGTTCAGTGAGTAATATATTTGTTGAGCTTAGTATTGGGACTTATTTTTGAAGGTGGTACTAGTACCGGAACATATCTTGTTTTTATCATTTTTTATGTTAACATTTTTTTTTCAGGAACACATCTACTTCACTGAGGACCTCTACTTATTTTAAAATTTCATCCTTACTCAGATTTAACTAAAATACAGATAACTACAAAAAACAAAACTCATTTCTTATTGTTAATGAAATGTCACAGGAAAACTAAGTTACTTACCATCCATGTGAACGATACTTTGGAACCTAAATGTAATGAGACTTAAGTTCTTATAAAAAATTAAACTTGTGTTTTAGAATCTATATGTGAAACACTGAGCTAGTGAGGAAGGACTCTAACACCAATATCCTGTCCTGTTTATACACTTAACAATCATTAAACTCCTTGGAAAAACAATTCTAAATAAATAATAATTTGCTTAAAAAAGATGGTTTAGATTTTTCTCAAGAGGGGGTATCTTAAGAGGGTTATGGATACAGAATTTAATCAACAAACAGTAATACTATTTAGTTATTAATTTACATTAATTACATTTTTTTTATGTCTTATGTGATATATCAACATAAATGCAAATTTATGTTCTGTACAAAAAGTAATGAAATAAAAAGTGCAGTGAATATGACATTATAAATTAGCTGGCATACCAACTCAAACATTATGTTTATTACTTTTGTATAGTATAATGTATGTGTTTGTAATTTTTATTAATAAACTCATACCACGAATACTTACTCTGGTGTAATTATGTCTTGAATTATAATTCAGTATGCAACTAGTAATATTATTATAAAAGTAAGTGTGCTTTAAGAATGTAAAGAATTAACAGTGTCATAGTTTGAGTTATTTATATGTGGTGTTGATTATTAAATATTATTTTACAAGTATTCCGTTAGAGTGTGGGACTGTAAAATACCAAAATGATGTGAAACGTCTCAGTAAAACTAATACTCTTCAGTTATATAATTGTTATATTTTTAGTTACTGAATGTTGAACGATATACTTAGATAACTTAAATATTAATGGATGGTTGAATGGAGAGAGAGAAGACAAATAACATAATATATAAATAGATTGTATCCCAAATCATAAGTAGTCTATAATATAATATAAGAATACACTGTCTATGTTTATGATCCAGATTTTCCACTAACATAGTTTTGTCCTATGTCATTTTGTACTACACTTCTATGATTTACTAAAACAAATGACAAAATTATTTATTTTCTACCTCAGCCGAATGATACATAAAATAATTAAAATACATACTAAAAGTCTTACATATACAGATAAAGTTGTTTGACTGTTTACTTACAAAAATATACGTACGTATTTTTAGTAGAAACAATAACAACATTAAAATTCGTAAGTTTAAAACAGTACCTGTGAGTCTGAGTATTTGAGTTTATGATTTATTATACTAATTTATACTCGAATATAACATTTCTAAACAGTGATTCTTCCAAACCACAACTTAACGCCATTTCTAACCTTATACTGCTGTATTTAGTTTTTCTTAAAAACACACATTTACGTAAATAATCAAAACACTTTACAACTCTTACCAGGTGTTTAGAACAGTAACATTCTTCTTTTCTTGAAAAGTTCAGTGTACTTAATAACATACAAGTTTGACATAAAACGCCAACACCCATGTCGTGGTTAATATAACATCAGCAGTTCTTCCTACGTCTAACATTTTAACTCCGCAAGCCATGGCCGAATGCGTTACGCGACCGAGGTTAACGAAAACCAACCTACGCTCACTCTCACCATCACGTTTCTTAGCTAGCTGAACATTAGCACATGAAGATGAGGAAAGTTCTCAATGGTGTTGTCTTAAATGATTTTACTTAAGCTTTTAACACTTCATTTTACCAACATAATTAAGTACTTACACGTAATATGGTATTACTCGTACAGTGGTAGTAGCGTTTTCACTAAGTCACTAACTTACTAAGTGTTTCATTACATTAATATAACATTTCAAAATGCCTCTTAAGAAGTATTAAAAATAAACAAATGTTAATCACACCGGGTCTCAAATAACATTTTATTCAGACAAACGTATACAGTTTCGTAACTATAACTACTAGTACCAGTGCTATAGACTCAGCAATCAACATGTTGGTAACGATGCAACATGAATTCCTGTTGAAAAGCACAATACGCCTTTTTAAGTTTGTCAATGTATTTATGCAATTGTAACACTCTCCATGACATATAAACTAAATGTTTTTTTTTAGGAATATCATATTTTTATTTTCATATCATTTATTATGGATTCGTACAGAGTAAAACTTGCAGATGTTTTATTAATATTACGTAAAGTTTGTATTATGACTGAACAACAAAACTTGGTTTCATTAATTAAACTTGATTGCATCTTTATTTGGGTATATTCACATAGCTTTTGAAAATGTTAGAACAGGTTTACTTTGCTTAGTTAGGTATTCCCTGTGAAGAGAATATATTTGGTAACGAACAGGGGCGTAGATCCTGGGGTATACACCCACCTTCACTTTAGGTGTGGGGTATGGTGCATACAATCATCCCCCCCTACAGTTTGGTCTGTTGAATTGTTTTATTGCATCACAGGCCTACAAATTGTGTGTTTGTTCTTGTGATTCTCGTGTTCTTACCAATCGAATTACATAATTAGGCCTAGATGTAGGCTTTTTCAGTAGCCGAAATGTACATCTAAGCGATAGTTCGTAAGTATCAGTCAGTAGGCCTAAGTATACATGCAAGTATCGTGGCAACAAGATTACTCTGTGACTACATGTTTACAGCTTTCAGGTTCACGTAATCAGAGATTACCAATTTGCAAATTGAACAGTCCACATAAGTGGTTGCAAAAATCATCTCCCCATCGAGTGTAAGAAATTTACGCCCTGTTCTTGAAGTGGACCTGTTAAACCTGATAAGGACCATTTAAAGTGTCTGCAGATTTCAGACACTAGTATGTTTTAACACTACACATGTTTTCTTCTCTTACTTTCCAAAATGATGCAATCATCCATACTTTTGAAACAAAAAAGCTAGATTAAACTTTACCACATGGTACTAAAATCAAAGTAAGTCACTCCTACCCCAGTAACACCATGAAAAACGAGGTTACATCTTACTTTCATCTTTAGGAGTAGTTTAACAAATGCTTGTGATGAAAAAGCTAAAACAACAACAACAGAAAACACCATTAAACAAAATAAACATATGAATGCATCATTTGACAATTATCACCTACCTCATTTAAGATGAGATAATATAACAAAGTATGCAACGATCCATTAAGAGTTAAACAAAATAAAAATCCTTTAAGAGAAAAGGTTTAGCTAAAAGCAAAAATGAAACCTTCTAACAATGAAATCATCCATCCGTTCATGAAGGAATGATTAATTTTCTACACATTAACAAAAATGAGAAAATATTTAAAGTATAGGTTGACTAGTTGACCCATTTGATATCATGGGCTCGTCTCAACTCACGATTCACAGTTCCTTAGGCTCTGTTATTATGACCATTAATGGTGATGAAACAGAAGGTGTTTCCTAATTTTACATAGTTCAGAAAACTAAGTCATGGATAATGGAGATTTAATATTAGTCACAGCACTGCTTGTCCCAAAAATCTAATAATGTCAGACAGTGATCCAGCCATCTGTCTTCTCTCTTACCCTTTATCCTAAACATGGGATCATGTGGGTTGAACATAGATCCCTCATAAATAAACCCACAGTCTGTCTTTTCAGACTGGAAAGTCTAGTACAGAGGAAGTATAGTAAAGTCTGTTGGATCCAAAGCTTCACACTCAGGTGTTGATCCCAGAGTACTTGATTGATGAGATGTGAACCACATTTTTTCCACAGGTCATACTTGACCCCTAGTCGCAATACAACCTGTAATTATCTTGGTGACATTTCTCTACTCTTATGAAAGTTCTCTTTTACGTCACTCTTCATTACAATTGGGTACTCACTGCACTGTACTCACTCCTACCTTCTTTGATGGTTGGGGGCTTCTCTTCACAGAGAGGTTCTCTTGATGACGAGAAACCCACTTGAAATAAAAATGTATCTCAGAACGGCTGGTACGAGTATTAACACTTTCATTGATAAGGAGAGAACAACTCTTAGACATTCCTAGGTCATCTTCAGGTTAGGAAGGTCGAAACGTTGTTCTCTCCTTATCAATAAAAGAGAGGTTCTCTGGTAGCCTAGTGATCTGTGACATTTTGAGCAAAGGCTCGCTGTCTCATTTGATGACACAGCTTCTGTTGATGGCTTTCACCTAACAACTATCTCTCGTCTCTGATTCTTGGCAAGTTGCTTTCTTTTACAGAGAGGTTCCACAGCTTACACTTGATTGTCCATATTTTACCTTAGAAGTTTTTGCCATCTCAACTGATGGAAAAATGAAATTTTGCTCCTGGCTTTCAGTAGGGCTGAGTGTTTTCATTCATTAAGAATATCATTAACACATAATTAATCGTCGATTACTCACACAAGGGTCTTTTCTCTCGTCTGGTGGCGAAAATGTTTTTGTTGATGACTTGCCCACCAACTCATGGTGTAACTTGTCCTAGTCAGATAGGAACCTTTCTTTGTGGATAGGCTTTTGGGTGAATCACCGAGTGTCAACTTTATAAATCACAATTTACTGTCTCACCTGCCAACAAATTAGCTCATGTTGGTGGAAGTAATACAACATCAGTATTCCTCACCATTCTTCTGTGGGCGGCACTGACCAGAGGTGAAGTTTTTACCTCTTTGATCGATTATCTGATCTAGGGGGTCCGATGAAGACCACCCAACTCATATATTATTTTAAATGACGTGACTGCTTTAGTTAGTATCTGGTTCACTGACAAAAAAACAAAACAACTGTTTATTTAAATATGTAATAAGTTACCTTTCTTGTAAGAGAGTATTTATGCCAGCTTAATCATAAGATCACACATAGCACGCTTGTAAGGAAAAAATGTATTAACTTGCTTGAATGGTTCACTGCATTAAAATACGGAGTGATGACTCCGCTATCACAGCGATAAGTCTACGGATTTGCAACTCTAAAATCAGGAGTTCGATTCCCCTCGGTGGGCTCAGCAGATAGCCTGATGTGGCTTTGTTATAAGGACACACACACAGGGAGTGATGAAATACATAAGTTGATTTTTAAATATTAATTAAGGCAGAAGAAAACAGACACTATGACATTCTACTATCAGGGACAGTTGTGGATGAGAATTGCTTTAAAGGTCCTACTATGTATTTGTTAGGCCTAGCATAGCCGGGTGGTTTAGGCACTCAACTCCTAATCTGAGGATCGCGGGTTTGAATTCCCGTCACACCAAAACATGCTCACCCTTTCAGCCGTGGGGGCATTATAATGTCACGGTCAATCCCACTATTATTCGTTGGAAAAAATGTAGCCCAAGAGTTGGCAGTGGTAGTGATAACTGGCTGCCTTCCCTCTAGTCTTACACTAGTAAATTAGGGACGGCTAGCGCAGATAGCCCTTGTGTAGCTTTGCATAAAATTCAAACCAAACCAAACCTATGTATTTGTTGATGCTTCAGGCTATAATTGCTACTGGAAAGATGGAGACACAGATGCTGCTGTTAATTTTAAAACGAGACTTATATACTTTCCATATTTTTCAGTTTTCTCTTTTATTAATAAAGTGTTTTTATTTCAGATTGAAACATTTGTATCCATTAATTGTGTCTTTCTGATTGAGTTTCACTTATCCATAATTTGAAAATGAATTTATATATATTTTTGTTTAATACTAGTTTCACGTCTGTTTGAGCATACCACAAGAAGTGTAATATCCTATCTTGTTTAACCAACTACAAAAAACAAATTAACAAAATTTATAACTAGTTTTATTGTAATCTGAGGAGAGATTTTATTCTTCAATATAACTGTCTTCCATTGCTCAGATAATATTATGTATTACTATTCAAAATTTATAAAGTTTCACATGAGCTATTATTCTATGTTTCGTGCCACATTTTCAAATTTCTTGCCTTGAAACATGCGAGCCTTTGCTTGATTATTGCTAGCGGAGTGGCAAAAGTTACAGTGATTGAGCTATCCTAGTGTTCGACAGTATTGAGTTCCAGATCGCCTATGATGAGGATCATAAATTACATACCATGTTTCTGAGTCCATTCATTGCAAGAAGTGAATTGCCTTATCATTTTAGACCTGATTCATGTTCTCTCTTATTGTTCTTTGAGCATCAAAGATGTGATCTGCTTTGGCTTGCTTACAGGACTCTGTATGCCAGACCCAACCTCTCTTTTTAATAACTCCAATTAATGCCTGATGAAGGTGCTGTCAACATTATTGGTTCTTGGTGGAAGTCACTCATAGGGACTTCAAGGCCCCAACAGAAAGTGAGGTCCTAGTCCAGGGCTATAGAGTGATCACCCACTTGTAAAGTCCTTGATGATACAAAGTGAACTGTTTTTTATGCCATGGAAAACTATTTTGTCCTGAATGTTATCTTAGTTCATGAGTCATGATCTTCACTCAGGTGTGCTCCTTGTTTGTTCGTTTTTACCAGCTGGAAAGACAGCCCTGACTGACAGAAATCATCTACCAGCAACTCTTCCAGCTTTTATCTATTGGTTGCTAGTTGTCTTGACTAAGACTCGGGATGTTGTGTACTGACTGGTGACAGTCTAGGTGTCTGGTACAGATTTACCCATATAGTTTGGAACTCTCCAGATGCCAACTATTTCAAAGTATCTCAGTCATCCATGTTTCCTTTCATACGAGACTGATTTTCAGTGAAATCGTCTGCTTGAGAGTTTTGGGTGCACCAGATGCTAGCTAATTCTTCTAAGTTAGCAGTGTCAGGTTAATCAATGTCATGAACCTTTGCAGTATTGACAAGAGTCATATGTCCAGATGAAGGCTTCTTCTAGACTCAATATTTTCTCAACGCAACCATCTCTCTTTCACTTATAATCTTCCCCTCTTGCTTGAGGGTCCTTCTATGTCCAAAAAATGTCATTGTTTTTCTAATAAGTGTTTCTTTAAACTTGAGAAAGATCAAACAATGACTAGTGCACTTTATCACTTCAGAAACACTGAAACAATCCTGATGCTATAACATAAAATCTTTCTTTTTCTTTACTTGTGGTACTTTCAGGTTTCAAGTAAAATCAATGGCCCAGAAAGTATTGTATAAGTAATTCTGCTAATAATAGCAGAGTCAATCATGAAATACCGGCAATATTATGTATTCGATAACATAATGAAGTCTTTCGAGTGTACATAAAATAACGCACAATTGGTAAGAAATGAAAACAGTCTTTATTATCCTAGGGACAGTATCTAACATTGCACGCAAAAAACGACAGCCACTTCTAGTAGGCTGTGTGTAATCCTATAGTTTCCATCTCATGAGATTGATCTTTGTAGGGCTGAAATGTGATAATTTTCAGTTCGATCTCAGTTGAACTAAATAAGCAAGAACAATCAACACTAAAAATGTACAATAATTTATAGTAAAAATTTGAAACTAGAATATACAAATAAAAACTCTACACATTTTGGTAGAAAACGTTCCACCATTTTCTTGCGCATTTTATGAAATATATGCACGAGAATGGTCGTAAGATATATTAGAAGAACCAACTTAAGAAATGACACTTGCATTTAACAGGTGAACTCATTTTATTTGTCCAGTTGACAAGGTCACTTCATGACTTTGGCTATCCCACAGCATTGATCAATTGTTCCATTTAGACAATATTCAGTCAGTCCAAGAAATATATTACAGTGCTAATTATTCCAACATGAATTATATATATTATTACAGTGCTAATCATTCCAACATGAATGATATATATTATTACAGTGCTAATCATTCCAACATGAATGATATATATTATTACACTTCTAATCATTCCAACATGAATGATATATATTATTCCAATATTATCTTGAACAGAATAGACATCATGTACCGAAATAACAAAAAACGTTGTAGCTAGAATAAAACAATCTCAATGTTACCAACACTACAACATGGAAATTAGATAATTATTAAAAAAAAATTTTTTTCACTTGAGCGGGTTAAAACATATGACATGCCTGAATATCACACATATAACTTTCCAGGTAAATAAATGGCAGAACAGACATGAATAATCTCACTACCTTAATCTGAATGACTAAACTAATTACTTATAGTTATATGTACTTTTTACTTCCACATTTGTCTCGAACCTTTTCGATTATTGTATGATAAAGATCCTTCTTTGTAACACCAAAAAATATATAATGTAGAAAATATCCACTACATCAATAATATCAAATTATCTTTCCAAACTATACATCAACAAGTTTGTCTGTGTTGCTCTTTTTGTGTATATTTCACAATATATTAGTCCCAATACTGCAGACAACAACATGAATATTCGTCATTTTTCTTAGTAATTTATTATACATTGCAAAATATCTTGCACTAAAAGAAACAGTTACTTGAGGATTTTCACACTACTAAGTATTATGTAAGGTTGCATGTTCAAATGAAACTGAATTATCTTTATAGATGTATTAGACAGGTCTTCTATATAAAAGAGTTGCTGAAGACACTGATTATGGATTATTACTAAATTTCTTCGTAACTCAATCAATGTAAAGTGAAGTAACTAGGCTAAGCACAAAGTGTAATATGAAATGAACAATATCTATTAGAACACTCAACACAAACACGTAGTGTGCACTTGCTGTCACTCACATACAATAATTGCTTTTACTGTATCCTGCTAAAAGTATTGAGTGTCTCAACCAGACTGACTAAATGATGTTCCATATTATTCTTGCTGAACGTAATGCTCTTTAGCATGTGATAAATACTGCGTTTATCCGGTGCAACCAGCAGTACTCATGTAACTGGTTATTTTCATTACAACATAGGTAGGGTAGTAACTTGTGGATACCACCTGAACGACCATTGGAGGATACTACTGTTGACATCCTTACACAGTGTGTCATATTGAGTGGTATTCTCCATGGGCAGTGATAGACATCACCCATTCCAAGAATAACACAGAAACAAAGAAAGCTAAATCAGTTTAACAGTTTTCTAGATCATATGTTATGTGAAATATTCACATGTAAAGAACAAAGGGTACATTCAGGGTAAATACCGTAACGTTCATCGAAGATAGTAACACACGGTATATTTAAATACTATATATTCTGTGTTCCCCACTTTAGATTTATTTTCAAGCCGACGATTACCTTCAATTGTAATGAACTTTAAATTCACGCTGATTGATGGTTCATTATGTTTTGTTTTCCCCTGAAAATACACACAAATGTGTCAAAACAGGAAAACAAGTGCTTTTAAACCAACAAATAAATTTAAATAAGTTATCTCAAATATAATCTTAAAACAACATAATGATACATGAATAGGAAACTGAACCATTTAATTCTCTATACAGGGAAAGGCCAAAGTGCATATTCCACGACCTTTTAAAGGACTGCATTTAAAATTTAATAAAACAATTTTATTATCAATTAAAGTTAATAAATCTGGCATGAAAATGCACCTGTTCATTCACGTTTTTTATTATTTAAGTTTTAATTTCTTAAACTCAAAATTCTCAGTTTACACTTCTAAGTCGCGTCTTAAAATGGTGCTTGACTTTTCATTTATAGATTGTTTCTTTATTTATAAGGATTCGAGATTGTTCAATCAATTAGAAGCACATATTATAAGTAGTAACAAATCGGAACATTCAACCACTTATGTTCTTGATTTACTGAGTAATCGATATATTTGCTCAGCTCGCACCGACACACCCTTTCCATATTTTCTGTCGTTTAAGAAATGTTAATCATACATTGTTATTGTGCATTTACAACCACTAGAAAGAGTGTATTACATACTACATAAATCAGATGATTCTCTTTTTTTGGTTTAGTGGGCAAAGTCAATAAATCTCGGGCAGAATTAACGTGCTTAGACTACAAAGAATTTGGGTGTACGAGTAATTGAATTTATTGAACCTGTTTATAGGTTACTTGAAAAACCAGATCAATTAGAAATGTTGGGAAATTATATGAGTCCTGATTTAAGTTGTGCTAAAAAATACAACCCAGACCTCAACGTTGGGGCACATATCAGCAAACCTTTCTTGTAATCGAATTCTCATTCTAGCATAACCAAAAGAATGTTATTTAATACATTTCTGAGCATGGCGTTGACCTTGAATATTCGATGAAAACGTGTAGTTAAAAACCAGAAATAAAGAAGGATATGTAAACCGGTTTGTTTGTTTACGTTAAGCACAAAGCTGCACAGATGGTTAGCTATGCTGTGCCACCACTGGTATCAAACTCGGTTTCTTAGCGTTATAAGCCTTCAGATTTACCAGTGTGCGGGTTCAACAGAAAACATCACGTGGTGTATAGACAAACTAATTTTCTATTCGAGTTGTTTGTCTGCTGAGTCATAACAGAGATGGAGGAATATACACTTGACATTTTCTCATTAATTGACCTTTCTGTTTTCTTATAAACTCTGTGTATGTACAGGTTTATTTTAATTAAGTAAAAAAAAGTTTTTTTTCATATTATTTGTTTGTTTCGGATTTCACGCAGAGCTACATAAGGTCTATCTGTGCTAGCCGTCCCTAATTTAGTAGCGTAAAACAAGAGGGAAGGCAGCTAGTCATCATTACCCATCGCCAATTCTTGGGCTACTCTTTTATTGACGAATAATGGGATTGACCGTCTCACTATAAAACACCCACGGCTGAAAGGACGAGCATGTTTGGTGTAACAGAGATTCCAACTCTCGACCCTCAGAATACAAGTCGAGAGCCTTGCTCACTTGGCCACGCCGGGCTTTTCTTAGTGTTTACATAACACATAAAACAAAATGTACGGACTACCTTACCCTCAGAAACACTAAAACAAAATAGCATCTTTAGTGTTGATATTTCTACAAGTATAAGTGTCAACACTCAAAGACGTCGCTGGGAATAGGCACTCGGATCCTTGCCATGATTTTATTTGAGTGCCCCGAATCCTCAACTAGTGTTCTGAAAAATCAGAATATAAAACCGTGATCGGAACTGAACTCAAATAACGAACATTGCCGTGCCTCTGGGCTCGAACCTAGAATCTCTTAAGCACCGAGCGACGCTTCTGATAACACTGATTAATATTTAATACAAAATAGCAAATTCAACACAGTTCATTTAAACATGCCCCTAGTGGCACAGTGCGGACTTGTACTACAAAAAACCGGGTTTCGAGACTCGTGGTGGGCAGAGCACAGATATCCCTTACTTTAAATTTGAGCGTAATAACAAAACAATCATTTAAACATAAACGGATGTAGCGCCATCTGTTGATTATTTGGGAATAGAAGGTTAATTTCGTAGAATTCGTCAACAGTTCTCATAAGAAACTTAATGAATATCTTACCTAAACCTAATAAGCAGTAGAGTGTATACAATGTATAGAGAACTTATATATATAATTGAATAAATGATTCTTACATATTTCTTTATATCGTATCATACAAACCCCAACATTCAAGCGCTCTAACTGTTGACAATAGAAGTCTGATGTAATCGTTACATTGAGTGGCAGTAACTCAAAGTGGATCACACCAAACGCTTCACAAGACTTTCCTAGGGTGGAGGTTCATTTTGGGCTGTGCGTTAGCCAGTTTACCTGCACTGAGTCATTGTCTGCGGGCGCTTAACATTTTTATATATCCATTTTTCATCTCCAGTCACCAACCTGTCCAAAAAAGGTGAGTTACGTTCACCAGAATGCAGAAAATTGCAAATGTCCATTCTTTCTCTAAGGTTGGCTTCTGTCAAATCATGGGAGACCCATTTTCCAAGTTTTAACACCTTTTCAAGCTGTGAGAGATGACGGTGAACTGTTAAATGGGTTGAATTGAGCTTCTGTGCTAGTTCTTCAACTGTTACAATACCATCTTCATCAAGTACAGCCAGCAGCAAGTTATCGTTAAACTCAACAGGAAGACCTGAACGTGGCGTATCACTTAAACTGTAGTCACATGATTTGAACTTCTGAAACCACATTCAACATTTTCTTTCATTGAGAAACTCCGCACCAGAAACACTTTGAATGTTTCGTGTGGTTTCTGCTGCACTATTGTGTTTTTTAAACACATAAAACATTATATGCCTGATGTATTCCTCAAACACATCCATCTTCATAAGGGTTTATTTGATTTATGATCTGAAAAGTGGAGTTAGGTTAGTTTCTTTTATTTGTCTGAACATTTTTATACACGTTCTATTACATACTTTAGTCATTAAAGCTTTTACAAAGACAGAAATTGTGATGCACTTTCTGTATTAAATTTTCGGACATCACTTATGGGATGACGTGATGTATTTCTCTGTGATATACGATGTTCATAGCTTCTATTGCAGTTTTTAAACTTGAAACTTGTTCCAATTTTTTTCTACAAAATTTTCCACATACAGTAGAGATGTGTTTTAACAAAGTTTTCCACATACAGTAGAGATGTGATTTTTATGATCACTACTTTAGAACTATTCCACCAAGGGTTTTATTTCATTTATATGAGGGCCCGGCATGGCCAGGTGGTTAAGGCATTCGACTCGTAAGCTGAGGGTCGTGGGTTCGAATCCCCGTCACGCCAAACATGTTCGCCCTTTCAGCCGTGGGGCGTTATAATGTGACGGTTAATTCCAATTTGTTGGGAAAAGAGTAGCCCAAGAGTTGGCGGTGGGTGGTGGTGACTAGCTGTCTTCCTTCTAGTCTTACACTGTTAAATTAAGGACGGCTAGCGCAGATAGCCCTCGTATAGCTTTGCGTGGAATTTAAAAGAAACCAAAACAATTTATATAATATTGAAACGACATATTGACAGAGATAATTATTATCAATATTATTAGATGTGCAACAAAACTGTTCTTTTGAGTTAATATTTTAAACACACGCCAACAGATTTTCATCATTACAAGTTTTAATTGTTGGCTTCGTGTACAAAGAAAAGCAAGTAGTTGATATAAAAGATAAATGGAATTAATTGTCCGATAACACAATTTAATTAACCACAAATAAAGCCAACAGATGGCAGCACAAGAACAAAATTTAAAACGTTATGTTTTATTTGTTTCGTGTTTGCAATTTAAGCACAGACATAATTTGATTGATGTACCTTTAAAGATGTATGTTTAATATTATACTTTTGAAATATGCTAATATAACACATGTATACATTTTGTTATATCTGTTCCAACTGAAATATGTTAATATAACATATGTATACATTTTGTTATATCTGTTCCAACTGAAATATGTTAATATAACATATGTATACATTTTGTTATATCTGTTCCAACTGAAATATGTTAATATAACATATGTATACATTTTGTTATATCTGTTCCAACTGAAATATGTTAATATAACATATGTATACATTTTGTTATATCTGTTCCAACTGAAATATGTTAATAGAACATATGTATACATTTTGTTATATCTGTTCCAACTGAAATATGTTAATATAACATATGTATACATTTTGTTATATCTGTTCCAATTGAAATATGTTAATATAACATATGTATACATTTTGTTATATCTGTTCCAACTGAAATATGTTAATATAACATATGTATACATTTTGTTATGTCTGTTCCAACTGAAATATGTTAATATAACATATGTATACATTTTGTTATGTCTGTTCCAACTGAAATATGTTAATATAACATATGTATACATTTTGTTATATCTGTTCCAACTGAAATATGTTGATATAACATATGTATACATTTTGTTATATCTGTTCCAATTGAAATATGTTAATATAACATATGTATACATTTTGTTATATCTGTTCCAACTGAAATATGTTAATATAACATATGTATACATTTTGTTATATCTGTTCCAATTGAAATATGTTAATATAACATATGTATACATTTTGTTATATCTGTTCCAACTGAAATATGTTAATATAACATATGTATACATTTTGTTATGTCTGTTCCAACTGAAATATGTTAATATAACATATGTATACATTTTGTTATGTCTGTTCCAACTGAAATATGTTAATATAACATATGTATACATTTTGTTATATCTGTTCCAACTGAAATATGTTGATATAACATATGTATACATTTTGTTATATCTGTTCCAATTGAAATATGTTAATATAACATATGTATACATTTTGTTATATCTGTTCCAACTGAAATATGTTAATATAACATATGTATACATTTTGTTATATCTGTTCCAATTGAAATATGTTAATATAACATATGTATACATTTTGTTATATCTGTTCCAACTGAAATATGTTAATATAACATATGTATACATTTTGTTATGTCTGTTCCAACTGAAATATGTTAATATAACATATGTATACATTTTGTTATGTCTGTTCCAACTGAAATATGTTAATATAACATATGTATACATTTTGTTATATCTGTTCCAACTGAAATATGTTGATATAACATATGTATACATTTTGTTATATCTGTTCCAATTGAAATATGTTAATATAACATATGTATACATTTTGTTATATCTGTTCCAACTGAAATATGTTAATATAACATATGTATACATTTTGTTATATCTGTTCCAACTGAAATATGTTAATATAACATATGTATACATTTTGTTATATCTGTTCCAATTGAAATATGTTAATATAACATATGTATAGATTTTGTTATATCTGTTCCAACTGAAATATGTTAATATAACATATGTATACATTTTGTTATATCTGTTCCAACTGAAATATGTTAATATAACATATGTATACATTTTGTTAGATCTGTTCCAACTGAAATATGTTAATAGAACATATGTATACATTTTGTTATATCTGTTCCAACTGAAATATGTTAATAGAACATATGTATACATTTTGTTATATCTGTTCCAACTGAAATATGTTAATATAACATATGTATACATTTTGTTATATCTGTTAAAATCCGTAACTGAAATCCAACAGAAAATATTACATTTCATTTTTGACACCATGTTTGTTTGTTTGTTTTGAATATCGCGCAAAGCTACACGAGGGTTATCTGCACTAGCCGTCGCTAATTTAGCAGTGCAAAACGAGAGGGAAGGCAGCTAGTTATCATCACTCACCGCCAACTATTGGGATACTATTTTAACAACGAATTGTTGGATTGACCGTCACATTATAACGCCCTCACGGCTGGGAGGGCGAGCATGTTTTGGTGTGACTGGGATTCAAACCTGGTACCCTTAGATTACGGGTCGAGCTCCTTAACCACCTGGCCATGCTGGGCCTTGATATAGTGAAACTTGAACTGAATTTTCTTTGAGTAGACTGAAATTTTAATTCATTATTTCTATCTAGAAGTACCAAACATGCTCGCCCTTTCAGCCGTGGGGGCGTTATAATGTGACGGTCAATGCTACTATTCGTTGGTAGAAGAGTAGCCCAAGAGTTGGCGGAGGGTGGTGGTGACTAGCTGCCTCCTCTCTAGTCTTACATTGAAAAATTAGGAACGGCTAGCGCAGATAATCCTTGTGTAGGTTTGGGCGAAATTTAAAAACAAAATAAAATAAACTATTTAGAAGTCGCTTTAAGATTTCGTCATTGGTTTATTTTGGTATTATAATATTTTGAACAGATTCGGTAGCTGAAGTCACTTGATTTATCATTTGGTTCACTTGTATAATTGCTATATAATATACAGTGAGTTTTCACTGAAGTATTTCTCAAAGGTAGAGGGAGTTAGGTTGTTGTGAGGATGGAACTAAGCCTATCTATGTAAATAATAAGCTTGCGTTCGTCTGTTCAGAACTTTTCTCGCACATTTCTCGATAAAACGCTACAAACCTTATTAGTCAGGCCTTTCTCCAAGAAGTTAGAATTGCATATTAGTTTTTTAATTCAAAATCACCTTACCTCTTTTTAGCTCAGTCAAACTTTTCTATTAAATTAGTATGGTACATAATGGCTCAGTCATTGTTATCACGTCATGAGTTGCTTCGATTTCTACTTTAGTTTTTTATTTACAGGGTATTTCAAACAAAGCACAATTTTCTATTAAAATATAAGAGTACAATAAATACAATTGCTATCGGATTTGTCGACTTAGGTCTAAAATACTCATGCGCAGTTCGTTCAAAACCGTATATATATCACTTTACGAACACGTATTTAGACGTTTTTGCATAATTAGCTAAGTTAGCATTTATTATAGCTTTACATTTACTTTAATTTGTAACAATTTAGTTTCATTTCGTTTCATAGACTACTATAAACGTCCTTTAGTTAATTTTAGGGGTTTTATTCTTCGTTTTTGTGAGTTTCTTTGTTTCAGTTATACACTGAACACTCATAGCTATTTCATACTGTGTACGCTATTATCATTTCAATTACTTTATTGTTTACTGTACGTCTAATTTTATCAAATAAAGTTATGTCTACGTGAGTTTGTTAGCACGACAGCGTAAAATATTATTTTCTAATAGAACATGATTTATCGAACTAACACATAATATAAGAAAGCGTTACTTAAATAGCGGGCATGAAAATGATAGAATAAGGAAAATACAAGTGAGGGACATGGAAAATACCAGAAATGTGTTCCTAGTCTTGGTAGTGAGGGGCATGAAAAATACCAGAAATGTTTTCCCAGTCTTGATAGTGAGGGGCATGGAAAATACCAGAAATGTTTTCCCCGTCTTGGTAGTGAGGGGCATGAAAAACACCAGAAATGTTTTCTCAGTCTTGATAGTGAGGGGTATGGAAAATACCAGAAATGTTTTCCCCGTCTTGGTAGTGAGAGGCATGGAAAATACCAGAAATGTTTCCCCGTCTTGGTAGTGAGGGGCATGAAAAACACCAGAAATGTTTTCTCAGTCTTGATAGTGAGGGGCATGGAAAATACCAGAAATGTTTTCCCCGTCTTGGTAGTGAGGGGCATGAAAAACACCAGAAATGTTTTCTCAGTCTTGATAGTGAGGGGTATGGAAAATACCAGAAATGTTTTCCCCGTCTTGGTAGTGAGAGGCATGGAAAATACCAGAAATGTTTCCCCGTCTTGGTAGTGAGGGGCATGAAAAACACCAGAAATGTTTTCTCAGTCTTGATAGTGAGGGGCATGGAAAATACCAGAAATGTTTTCCCCGTCTTGGTAGTGAGGGGCATGGAAAATACCAGAAATGTTTTCCCCGTCTTGGTAGTGAGGGGCATGGAAAATACCAGAAATGTTTTCCCCGTCTTGGTAGTGAGAGGCATGGAAAATACCAGAAATGTTTTCCCCGTCTTGGTAGTGAGGGGCATGAAAAACACCAGAAATGTTTTCTCAGTCTTGATAGTGAGGGGCATGGAAAATACCAGAAATGTTTTCCCCGTCTTGGTAGTGAGAGGCATGGAAAATACCAGAAATGTTTTCCCCGTCTTGGTAGTGAGGGGCATGAAAAACACCAGAAATGTTTTCTCAGTCTTGATAGTGAGGGGCATGAAAAACACCAGAAATGTTTTCTCAGTCTTGATAGTGAGGGGCATGGAAAATACCAGAAATGTTTTCCCCGTCTTGGTAGTGAGAGGCATGAAAAACACCAGAAATGTTTTCCCCGTCTTGGTAGTGAGAGGCATGGAAAATACCAGAAATGTTTTCTCAGTCTTGATAGTGAGGGGCATGGAAAATACCAGAAATGTTTTCCCCGTCTTGGTAGTGAGAGGCATGGAAAATACCAGAAATGTTTTCTCAGTCTTGATAGTGAGGGGCATGGAAAACACCAGAAATGTTTTCTCAGTCTTGATAGTGAGGGGTATGGAAAATACCAGAAATGTTTTCTCAGTCTTGATAGTGAGGGGCATGGAAAATACCAGAAATGTTTTCCCCGTCTTGGTAGTGAGGGGCATGAAAAACACCAGAAATGTTTTCTCAGTCTTGATAGTGAGGGGCATGAAAAACACCAGAAATGTTTTCTCAGTCTTGATAGTGAGGGGTATGGAAAATACCAGAAATGTTTTCTCAGTCTTGGTAGTGAGGGGCATGAAAAACACCAGAAATGTTTTCTCAGTCTTGATAGTGAGGGGCATGGAAAACACCAGAAATGTTTTCTCAGTCTTGATAGTGAGGGGTATGGAAAATACCAGAAATGTTTTCCCAGTCTTGATTGGTATCAACTATTTCTTCGCTCGGTTGTTTTACGTCCTAAAGTATTGACAGTTAGTTCTATTGTTTCAAAATAAGTCCTTTGTTGGAGGAAGATTATTAAAGTTTTGAAATCGAACGTGATTTGTGTTGTTTATTAGGATCTATAAATTTAAGTTTTTTCGCAATTTTAAAAATCAGTTCGATGTTTTTATTATAGTAATCTTTATTGTCACAAATGTCACTAATATTATGAATATCGTTGTTCTAAGGACGTCTATTAATTTTTATTCAAATTTACAAATCATTATTTTTTTTAAAATCAGTAGTTAGCATGACTCAATGAAACACTTTTAATTCATAGCATTATTTTCCTCGAGGTAAAATAGCGTGGAAAAAGTACATTTTGTACAGGCACAAAATGCTTTGATTTTTTTTTGGTTTTACATTGTCATCTACCATTCTAAAAGCGAGACCGATATGTAGTCTCCCCCCCCCCCGAGTGACACAGTGGTATGGGCCCAGCATGGCTAGGTGGTTCAAGGCACTCGACTCGTAATCCTAGGGTCGCGGGTTCGAATCCCCGTCACACCAAACATACTCGCCTTTTCAACCGTGGGGGGAGCGTTATAATGTTACAGTCAATCGCACTATTCGTTGGTAAAGGAACAGTCCTAGAGTTGGCGACGGGTGATGATGACTGACTGACTGCCTTCCTTCTAGTCTTACACTGCTAAATTAGGGATTGCTAGCGCAGATAGTCCTCATGTAGCTTTGCTCGAAATTCAAAACAATCCACAGTGGTATGTATGTGAACTTACAACGCTAAAATTCAGGTTTCGATATTCTCGGAGCTTTGTGCTTAACTACAATCAAATCGATATGCAATGAAAATGCTTTACTTATCAAGTATCCTTGACTCAAAGAAACAATAATTGTAAGTTTGATTTTCTTGTAAATGGCATAACAATATTTCTGCCAATTTAGAACGTTAGAATCCGGGTTTCGATATCCCTGGCAGGTAAACTGCAGGTAACCCATTGTGTTGCTTTAGGCTTAACTTTAAACAAAATCGTTTGAGCAGAGAATATCTTCTTTCTTTTTTAACATTTTCAGTGATTTGGACATATATTTATTTATATATCTTCTCTACATTTCAGTCTGACATATTTTACGTATATGTTACGTATTTAGTGGGGCTGCTCAGAGATTAGAGGGTGTCAAAGCATACTTTAATTATGGAGACCCTTCTCCATAACAACCATGTATGTATATTTATTTACTTTAGGGCCTTATATGTATTTTATGACATCATTTTGAAAATTAGTTAAATAATTAGCATATCCAGATAATGTTAATCAATTTGTCATGGCAATTTCATTGAATGTCATTTGTAAAGATAATTAACAGCACCCAAAACATTTTGCCGTTTACAGCTCCATATCCTATATGATCCACTCTCTATTTTCATCAACTTATTTTTTCTGACCCGTTTTCTCTCTCTCTTTTTTATTTTTTATTCAGCAGTAATTTCTCTTGGTCATCCGTGACAAAATGTCACAGATTCCATCAACCCTCCCTATCTGGGTGGCTCTAATTCTACGAAATAGACAAGAAACATAAAAGCTATACTCCTCATTTTTGACTTACGAATTTTTACTCAGTATCCTTAAAAACTAAATTGTAATAATTTCAGCAAATTTTCAAATAGTAGATTCAATACATGTCGTCCACGATTTACATACTTCACGTTATCTCTGTAGAACCTTTTTATACTTTCACAAAAATCCATTGATCGCTTTCAAACAAGTGTCTTAGTTGTCCAAATGACACCATTCTTATCTTTGTAACTGAAACCAAACAAACAACACCTGACATCAATATTTGAAGTTCCATGTAAACATTTCGAAATGCGTGTGTTTACGAATCATTGATTATTCTCTCGCCACGAAACTCGGAGAACAACAAAAGTACGACAGTAATTTGATCATAACATATTTATATCTCCTTTTCGCAAGAGCCTGATCTCTGAATCTATGCTGATCTGAATTTTGAAGCATTATTGATACTGTAATCAATGGTGTAACTGTTGCTATGGCAATACTATCTGAGACAGTTTTCGTCGTGCAATAAACAAGGTCCTCGATTGAAGAAAACAAGTTATGTAGTGAGAGACGGCTGATAACAGCAAGCCCGTTATATTTCTTGAGAATAATGTGTGGTTCTCGTTTATTGTGAAGTATTTCTCAATTGATTTTATTCCACATTTTGTGAAACCAGCATTTGACAATTTCCCTAGACAATGTTATAGAAAAAACTATTCAGATAAAAATAATGGGTATTTCTTTATCTAATTGTATCTGTAAAGTGGCAAGCGAATCAAAATGTTTATATTTCTCTGGTTAATGTTTTATTTTGTTTTCGATTCTTCATTCTTGTTTTAACTAACTTCTAAATTAACTCCCTTAAACTTATTAGTGTTTTCTTATGACAAAGCCACATCGGGCTACCTGCTGAGTCCATTGAGGGGAGATCGAACCCTTGATGGTAGCGTTATAAATCTGTAGACTTACAGCTGTACCCTCAATTTGTTAGAAAAAATAGCTTTAAAAAGTTCACTCTTTTAGTGGTAAATTGATTAGGCCAATTTTTAACTGTCGAAAAACTATAGTAAAAATCAAATAACAACTTCGTGTGTTCATTGCTTAACTTATTATTAATTCTTTTTTGTTGTGTTTTAAAGTTCATACTACAAAATGAAAGGTCCGTATTTGAATTTTAGACTATTTCTTAATATGACTAACTTAGTGACAAAAATCTTTGAACATTATTAAAGTATGACTTGTTGAATTTTGACAATTATAAAAGAGATAAAATATATTGTGGCGCTATTAAGCATAAATTCATGTTAAATATTTGTATGGTATATTCTGGGTTGATAGGCGTCACCTGTTGGTAGAATTTTCGATTTATTTAAGATTATCCTGCGATTTTAATCGAAAACGTTAGACTGTATTGAAAATCCTGTAAACTTTGTTGAGAAGAAATGTTAGTAAGAAAAAAGAAATAAATAAACTAACTGGAGAGATATTTCAAGTGTAATACTCAATAGGTTAGAAAGTATTGTATCAAACACGATGTGCTCCGCGTTTATTTATTTATTTGCAAATGAACTAGGCTTAGTTTAGCAGTCGATAATAACACTTGTTAATACATATATTCAATATAGGGAAAATAATGCTAATGGATTTGCATCATTTGATAAGTTTTCATTTTTGTGATAAATTGTCATAATTAATGTTCTAAAACTAAATTTTAAACACCTATTTAATAAAATAGATTTAACTTAAAGAATGTGTGTATAAGTTACGACCAAGATTCTAACTGCTGTACTGAAGCCAAGTATTGTGTACGAGGTCTGTTCAAAAAATACGCGGACTGTTTGAATTGCGCGGCTCCAGTTGGTTCCAGGGAATCCGCTTAGTGTCGCTAGGTTCGCACTGATCAGCTGATTACGACGCCATTTCCCGATTGCAGATATCTTCATTTGTGTATTAGCTACGCGGTTTTAAGTGAAGTGCGATTTTTTCGTTTGGCGGATTTCAGAATGAATGACCTGAAGGAGCAACGACTTGCTGTGAAATTTTGTGTTAAACTTGGAAAATCTGCAACTGAAACTTTTGCTATGCTTAACACGGCTTACGGTGATGTTGCTATGAAGCGTACGGCATGTTTCAAGTGGCATGAACGTTTTAAGGATGGTCGACAGTCCATTGAAGATGGACGTCCTTCTACGTCAACTGACGACCCACACGTCGACAAAATCAACACCCTGGTGTGGGCAAATCGACGTCTGACTGTCAGGGAACTTGCTGAAGAGTGTGAGATATCAGTTGGATCTTGTTACGAGATTTTGACCGAAAAATTGAAGATGCACTGCGTTGCTGCGAAATTTGTGCCTCAGAACTCATGAGTTTTTGGCCAAACACTCGATCACTGTTCTCCCCCCCCCTACTCACCTGACCTTGCTCCTTGCGATTTTTTCTTGTTCCCCAAACTCAAAAGACCCTTGAAAGGAAGAAGATTTGAAACGATTTCCGAGATTAAGGCAAATACGACGAAGGAGCTGGAGGACATTACAAAAGAAGCGTACCAGGACTGTTTCAACAAGTGGAAACACCGTTGGGATAAGTGTATGCGTTGGGGAAGAGAGTACTTTGAAGGAGTCCCAGACCTGTAACTTCTAAATAAAGTACATTTTGTTTTATGACGTCAGTCCGCGTATTTTTTTAACAGCCCTCGTATGTCTTAATTTAACTCAATCGGGTACTAACAATAGTGTAACGTTTGAGGTATCACAAATGTGTACTGACCATGGTGCTAAGAAGGGATTGTTTAAGTGTGAGCACTTGTTTATTTATTTTCACAGTCTTTATTTGGCATGTAAGTAATAAGACTAGTTTAAAAAAATCTAACTATTTCTTCTCGTTTAGCTTTCCTTCTTCGCGATGTGATGTAATTTACATTTCGTCTTTGTATTAAATGTGTTTAGTGAAGTATACTACGACATGGGAAAGCTTTAGGCTTAAGTTTGTGAGAGTATCTTGACAAGTGCTATTAAGCTAATATGAAACTTTGAGAGACAGGCATACAATACCCTAACTATAAGCAGTGTTAACACAATGATTTGCATCTTGCACACAGTTTTATTTATATCAAGTACAAGTTTTTCCGGTACAAAATCGTTTACTTACCTTTAATAACTCGAAATTCTTTGAAGTGCTTATATGTCGTTATTAATTCACTGAAATTCGTGTTTCGGCGAGGAAAATTAATTCATAAATAAATGCAAGTTGTTTTGATGAACGAACAATTTTAAAGTTTTAGGTAGACTTTATAGAACAACAAATAAAAAAAGACTCGGATGGCGCAACTATTAATTTATTAGTATACAGGGTGGGGCAAAAGTGGCTATATTATTGTATTATTAAAAAATATAGTTTTTTCTTTCTTTGGCCGAGCGCGTTAAGGCATGCGCTCGTAATCTGAGGGTCACGGGTTCGCATCCGAGTCGCGCTAAACATGCCCGCCCTCCCAGCCGTGGGGGCGTTATAATGTGTTGGTCAATCCCACTTTTCGTTGGTAAAAGAGTAGCCCAAGAGTTGGCGGTGGGTGGTGATGACTAGCTGCCTTCCCTCTAGTCTTACACTGCAAAATTAGGGACGGCTAGCACAGATACCCCTCGAGTAGCTTAGTGCGAAAATTCAAAACAAACAACAATTAAACTAGTTTGAGATGTCTTCATAATATTTTCTTTAGTACCAGCGGTATAGTTCAAACTGTACCAACTGTACAAATTATGTTGTGACTTTTGTCCCGCTCTTTGTATATAATAAATAATGTAATGTTACTTTTGTATTTATAAACTACATCTTTTAACTGTGAAACTAAACTAATTAAAATACATTAGAATTCTGAAACATCTAATGGCCTGTGAGTTTAGGTTCAGTTAAACGGATGTATAACCAATGATGGCGGTAGACATAAGGGAAATAATGTGTTAATTAATTATATAATTAACTAAATAACATCGTCGATGAAAATGTCGAACAAATTACTATTGTTAGCGACAGTTCGACCGAAACGTTCACCAATGCTCAAAGTAAAGCCTTCAAATCAACAAACTAGTTTAAGTAACTTAGGTATAAATACGTCAGATATTCATATAAATGTACATGTAGACGTTGTGTAATTTTTCAAGCTATAAACGATACATACATGCCGTGATGACAGCTATTTTACTGTCGATATATTTAAATTAGCGTTGATGGGTGTTCGTACTTTTAGCCACACTGTTAGTGGGAATAGCCTTTGCACGTGTCCTTGCTTTGTCATGTTATTTGCCGGCCATTAAAAACGTTTGATGTTGCTGGAAATGGATAGTTGTTCTAGAGGTGATTTGGCCTTGTTGTTTCGAAATGCAGTCAATATCTCCTCTCTTGGTCAATTTCCTACTAGTGATTATAGAGTAGATAGTGTTGGAGAGCCACATTTATTGGAAACTGGGCGTCATAAAAACCAAAACAACAGAAAATGTAGAACTGCTCAGTTGCGCCCCCCTCCCTTACATCAATGTTCGTCCACATAGTTTACACGCTTGCGATGTTGGATACTTGGGAATCGTTTCTCGATATATTATATGTTTTCTTGTATCGTCAATCACGCGAACCTTTTTAGTTTATGTTTCTAGAAAGTTCTTTGAGAATATAGAATTTTCGTTGTCATTTGAAATTACATAAACAGTGTTTATGGTATGATTAGATTGTATGTGTTTAACAAACCTTGTGACGTAGTATTGGGTTTACGGCCGAAAGTATCGTTAACAGCAACTGTACCAAACTACTGAAGCAACCAAAAATATATATAAAGTTAAGAAAATATATATATTTAATTAGGTGTACTGATTGCTAGGCTGATGTTTATTTTCTTTCTAAGTACATAGTTTACTTTGATCGGAGGTTAGTATTAATTAGGAGTGCTCTCTGGCGACGTAATTTATACAACAAAATCCAAAAATTTCAAATAAATTAAACATGGTATGGTGCAAGTTGTTCTTATGGCTTTGTACCAATAAAACCTAATTAATCAACAAACTTAATTTATAGTCACGTCTATAAATTAAATTATAAATTTATTCAGCTGTGTTGTTAATAATAATAACAGTAGTCGTTCTTTAATGTTTTATACAATGTCTCTTTTTTTGTCTGTGGTATCTGATGTCATCTACGGCATTTATCAGTTTAAAAATCCTATATATGTAATTATCCCTAAATATTAAAGATTTTAGTGCATTCGTACAAACATCTCTTTAGGTATACAGTAACACATGTCTTTAGGTATACAGTAATACATGTCTTTAGGTATACAGTAATACACGTCCTTAGGTATACAGTAATACACGTCTTTAGGTATACAGTAATACATGTCTTTAGGTATACAGTAATACAAGTCTTTAGGTGTACAGTAATACACATCTTTAGGTGTACAGTAATACACGTTCTTAGGTATACAGTAATACACGTCCTTATGTATACAGTAATACACGTCCTTAGGTATACAGTAATACACATCTTTAGGTGTACAGTAATACACGTCTTTAGGTATACAGTAATACACGTCTTTAGGTATACAGTAATACACATCTTTAGGTGTACAGTAATACACGTTCTTAGGTATAGAGTGATACACGTTCTTAGGTATACAGTAATACACGTCCTTATGTATACAGTAATACACGTCTTTAGGTATACAGTAATACACGTATTTAATAAAAAAGTAGTTATTTTCTTTCGCGGACTTTCTTACGTCTAGACGACAAACTTTAGTTCCATAATTATATCTCAACTTTGGTAGGGATGAAGTTCTGCACTTCCTCTGTACTTTTGAAAACCATTGGTAATATATGCCATAGGTACTTTTCCACTGATAACACACTCAAGTTACTTGTTTTAACTGATAGACTAGTGAGAAGGCGGATGGTCAACAGCTTCTATCGTTTCTCTAGTCTGATGAAATAGTGGAACTTGGCCATACCTTTTTAGAGTATTCGAGGCTTCAAAGTTCGGAGACTCAAACCTTAAACATTTGTCTTCATAAAATGGGCACACAAACTATTAGGTCATGTCTTGAGCAACCTAAATTAACGAACCTAAGAAATGTGATAACATTACACACCACCAGAGTTAATAACTTTTTATTCAAAACTCAAAGAGTGTGTTGTGTGTGTTTTTTATGTGTTTGCTTCTATTTCCTCAGTTTAAAATGCATTAATTGAAAGCGAGACGTCTAAATTTGAAGTCGTATTTTGGTTGGGGATTATTTTTGCCAAATTTTTAAAACAAGAACTTATTTGTTTGTACTAAATCACAAAGCAACACAATGAACTATCTCTGCTGTACTCAACACGGGTATCGATACCCGGCTTCTAGCGTTATACGCTTGTGTTGAGTCTAGTGGGCTTCTGTCATACGTCTTTTCTTTCTCCCAAGGGTCACACTTCTCCGTTTAAAACAGAGCTATGTGACGTAGGATAAGATACGGTTTTGTTAAGATTACTAATAACTTTCCAAATAAACTTATTTCAACTGTCTACCTGGATTGAAGAAATCACGTAGCAAGTTAAAATCCCTAAATACCTATCTTTTACCAAATATGAATAATAATAAATCTCCGTCCTTGTTACCAACTGAATGTTTACGAACGCGAAAATGGATCCAACTTAATTACTGAAAGTAAACGTTTTCAAATTTTAAGTATTTTAACGATACGTGTAAAACTCGAATTGAGGCAAATTTTCTAGAATCTATTAGTATTATGAACACATTTTTGTACATTATTTTATAAGTCAAGTATCTTTTGTCTTAAGGCCGGGCCTGGCCAGAAAGTTTTAATATTAAAGTTGAATTTTTGTATTATCTTATCACTAAGCTTGAGATGTTCTAATCTTTAATTTGTTTTACACTTATTTCTCTAGACCATAGCTACACAAGATGTTCTAATCTTTAATTTGTTTTACACTTATTTCTCTAGACCATAACTATACAAGATGTTCTAATCTTTAATTTGTTTTACACTTATTTCTCTAGACCATAGCTACACAAGATGTTCTAATCTTTAATTTGTTTTACACTTATTTCTCTAGACCATAACTATACAAGATGTTCTAATCTTTAATTTGTTTTACACTTATTTCTCAAGACCATAGCTACACAAGATGTTCTAATCTTTAATTTATTTTACACTTATTTCTCTTGACCATAGCTATACAAGATGTTCTAATCTTTAATTTGTTTTACACTTATTTCTCTAGACCATAGCTATACAAGATGTTCTAATCTTTAATTTGTTTTACATTCATTTCTCTAGACCATAGCTATACAAGATGTTCTAATCTTTAATTTGTTTTACACTTATTTCTCTAGATCATAGCTACACAAGATGTTCTAATCTTTAATTTGTTTTACACTTATTTCTCTAGACCATAGCTACACAAGATGTTCTAATCTTTAATTTGTTTTACACTTATTTCTCTAGACCATAGCTACACAAGATGTTCTAATCTTTAATTTGTTTTACACTTATTTCTCTAGACCATAGCTATACAAGATGTTCTAATCTTTAATTTGTTTTACACTTATTTCTCTAGACCATAGCTACACAAGATGTTCTAATCTTTAATTTGTTTTACACTTATTTCTCTAGACCATAGCTACACAAGATGTTCTAATCTTTAATTTGTTTTACACTTATTTCTCTAGACCATAGCTACACAAGATGTTCTAATCTTTAATTTGTTTTACACTTATTTCTCTAGACCATAGCTATACAAGATGTTCTAATCTTTAATTTGTTTTACACTTATTTCTCTAGACCATAACTATACAAGATGTTCTAATCTTTAATTTGTTTTACACTTATTTCTCTAGACCATAGCTATACAAGATGTTCTAATCTTTAATTTGTTTTACATTCATTTCTCTAGACCATAGCTATACAAGATGTTCTAATCTTTAATTTGTTTTACACTTATTTCTCTAGACCATAGCTATACAAGATGTTCTAATCTTTAATTTGTTTTACACTTATTTCTCTAGACCATAACTATACAAGATGTTCTAATCTTTAATTTGTTTTACACTTATTTCTCTAGACCATAGCTATACAAGATGTTCTAATCTTTAATTTGTTTTACACTTATTTCTCTAGACCATAGCTATACAAGATGTTCTAATCTTTAATTTGTCTTACACTTATTTCTCTAGACCATAGCTATACAAGCTGTTCTAATCTTTAATTTGTTTTACACTTATTTCTCTAGACCATAGCTATACAAGATGTTCTAATCTTTAATTTGTTTTTCACTTATTTCTCAAGACCATAGCTACACAAGATGTTCTAATCTTTAATTTGTTTTACACTCATTTCTCTAGACCATAGCTATACAAGATGTTCTAATCTTTAATTTGTTTTACACTTATTTCTCTAGATCATAGCTGTACAAGATGTTCTGATCTTTAATTTGTTTTACACTTATTTCTCTAGACCATAGCTACACAAGATGTTCTAATCTTTCTTTCTTTATTAATGACTATTAAAGGCACAAGGTATATCTTTATTCTGACCAAAATAAAAATAATTCAGTTATAAGATAATCTTGTTCTCTCTGTTTTGTATAGAACTCAGCTTGATGGCTTATAATGCTAAAAATGGATGTTCGATCCATGCGATTTAGCTTTGCATTTAAAAACAAATAATGTGGGTATATATATGGTCTTCTATATTTAAGACTTTCTTACGCGGTACATTTCAAGAAAAATAAAAAATTTAGAGAGAGAGTGAAATATTATTCAGTATTGTAACCTTACTGTTTTTATATGTCTTCTAGTTACACAACAGTATGTCAGCAGACTTCCGAAACCGGGTTTCCATACCTCTAGTGAGCGGAGCACCGATTGCTGACTGTGTGGCTTTGTGCTTATTTAGAAATTAGTGTTTTATTAATATTTGTTTTATAAAACGTTTGGAAACTTAGCTACAGTTGTGATTTAAATGAGTGAAATGAAACAAAATGTGAGGGTGTGGGGTGGTAATGATCAATAGATACTGCCTTTAAATGTGGGGTGGTAATGATCAATAGATACTGCCTTTAAATGTGGGGTGGTAATTACTGCCTTTAAATGTGAGGTGGTAATGATCAATAGATACTGCCTTTAAATGTGGGGTGGTAATGATCAATAGATACTGCATTTAAATGTGAGGTGGTAATGATCAATAGATACTGCATTTAAATGTGAGGTGGTAATGATCAATAGATACTGCCTTTAAATGTGGGGTGGTAATGATCAATAGATACTGCCTTTAAATGTGAGGTGGTAATGATCAATAGATACTGCATTTAAATGTGAGGTGGTAATGATCAATAGATACTGCCTTTAAATGTGAGGTGGTAATGATCAATAGATACTGCATTTAAATGTGAGGTGGTAATGATCAATAGATACTGCATTTAAATGTGAGGTGGTAATGATCAATAGATACTGCCTTTAAATGTGAGGTGGTAATGATCAATAGATACTGCCTTTAAATGTGAGGTGGTAATGATCAATAGATACTGCATTTAAATGTGAGGTGGTAATGATCAATAGATACTGCATTTAAATGTGAGGTGGTAATGATCAATAGATACTGCCTTTAAACTTTACTGGACACGTGGAGGGTGTCATTTGGTCAGAAAAATTCCAGAGTTACTTACTCCAGCACAAAGGCGAATCTAGTTTTTGGATAGTCTTTTTGGGGTTATGTTTTGCAGACTAAACGACATTTTGAAATTAATTTCTCACTGTCAGTTGTGATTGACGGTCCGGTTCCGTTTCGTTGACTTTAGACCATCTCATCAACTGCCCCCTATTGGGGGAATATTCGTGGGGAGTTTTTCAGCAACGGCTCATTTACCGTTTGCTTGTATTCTTAAATCCAGGAAGCTTGATGGAGAACAGGGAGAAGTGAGATTTGGTCAAAGTGGTTGGCGAGACTAAGGCGCTTCACATGGTTTTGTTGGCACGAGCTTAACTTACTTGCCTCGATTGTCATAAAATCGGAATTGGCAGGAATCCGTGCGGTTTTTCTGACCATAACGGTTCGAGGATTTATTGAAGACCCCTTAAAAGCCTCTATGTGGAACAAGATGATTTAGACAAAATCACGTGGTGCTACTTTCTGGCTCGGCGAACACAATTATCCTGACGTATACTATTTCACTGACTGATCAGAAACAGAGATATTATGTGAAGCCAGCAAGCTACCAGATATGGATTACATATTAAACCACAGTTTCCAGGCGAGATGAAGACACACAGATATACAATTCCAGTTCAACCAGTTGGTTTGAAATTTATATAAACCCATGTCCTGGTTTGCTTGGGGTTGAATACGAAGACACAGTAATTGAACAAGTGACTTTAGAAAACGTTGTGCGATCCTACAATTTAAAAAGGTGAAATTGTCCAGATGTGGCTTTAGGAATCGTTTTCAGTCTTATTGTTTTAAAATTTGACATTATGTCTAACTGTTTGTTTATATGTTTGTTCTGGGTTCTGAACTTTGTTCTTTTTTTAAAATATTTAAATAACCTCACAACTTGGGCTTTAAGGTCTCGATTAAGTTTACTATTTATAATGTAATTAATTACACTATTAGTTAGATAGCTTCAATATTAACCACAAAAACGTATTTTAATAATGTTTATTATTTTATCTTTTATTGTTAAGCACAAAGCTACACAATGGGCTATCTGGGTTGTGCCCACCTCGTGTATTGAAAGAAGTTTATGGCATTATGAGCTTTCGGAACTGGATTACTGAGTAACTTATGAAAAAAATAATTTTTGTTTGTTTGTTTATTTTGAATTTCACGCAAAGCTACGCGAGGGATATATGCAGTAGCCATCCCTAATTTAGGAGTGTAAGACTAGACGAAAGGCAACTAGTCATCACCACCAAACGTCAACTATTGGGCTACCGTTTACTGACGAATAGTAAAATTGACATAGCAGCAATGATCGTCACATTACAACGCCCCCATGGCTGAAACGATGAGCATGTTTGGTGTGATATGGATTCGAACCTTCGACCCTCAGATTACGAATCGAACGCCCTAACTACGTGTCCATGCTGGGCCTATAGAAAAAGTAAAATACAACTATATTAGTATTACATTCCTGAAATATATAACATTTTTACAGTTTTTCCCCTTGTTTATTTTCTCTCCAAGAATAAAGGAAGTTAAGTCGTGAAAAATAGCACGTAAAATAGAAACGTTTTCGAAAGACCGACGGAAAACGTAACTTCAGTACTGAGCAATAATTGATACGAATCCTGGGTCTTTGGGTCGCTTCCGCTCGGTGAATAATATGTTCAAAGTCTGTGTAGGTTTCGTAAATCATCAAAGGTTTCATCTATTTGTTTTTAGAGTAATCGTCGTCAGTGTTGAATTTGTCGCAATTTTAAACCTACGCGATTTACGTCAGATTTGTATGTTTTAGTGACGGTTGAATTATGTATTTAGGATATACGAAAATGGCCTAAAGGTATTGAAGTGTTTTTGTCAAAATCTCTTTATATTTCTGTATCAAAATACCTTGGTTTGTTGGTAGGACGAACATAGAGAGAAGTGTTTGTTTGTTTTTAATTTCGCACAAAGCTACTCGAGGGCTATCTGTGCTAGCCATCCATACTTTAGCGGTGTAAGACTAGAGAGAAGACAGCTAGTCATCACCACCCATCAATAACTCTTGGGCTATTCTTTTACCAACGAATAGTGGGATTGACCGTCACATTTATAACGCCCCCATGGCTGAAATGGGCGAGCATGTTTGGTGCATTCCGATTCGAACCCGCGACCCTCAGATTACGAGTCGAATGCCGGGCCTAGAGAGAAGTGAAGTAACACATAATATCAAAATGCCTTGGTTTGTTAGAACGACGAACATAGTATGAGAAATGATTAATATGTCAAACGAAACTCTATTTATTTAGAATTTATAAAATAATGAAATTTTTCTCAGTGGAGTCCCCACGACTTTTTCAGCGAAAGAGGTTGTAATTTCTCAAACTAATAATATTTGCAGCATTACCTGAGTCGTTGGTTAGTAGCAGTCCAATAAACGGTGCATAAGAATGTTCGTAAAATTATAACTCCAAATACAACAGTTTTCACAGTACCATATTTAATTTATCGAAATCCATCCAACAGTCCATCTAACGATTTCGAAGTTATTTAATGAAAAGAATAAAATAACAAAAGTATTGCTGGAAAAAAATTGTGTAAGTTAGAAGTTTGATTTTTTCATTAATGCGAAATTTTATCTAATTCCACATGGTATACAAGTGAGAAAAGCCAGCGTTTAAAATTAACTAACCTACTGTAGTGAATGGTTATTGTGACCTAATCGGTGAAAGGTTACATTTCATTCGTTTGTATGTCAGGTCTTAGGTCAAATAAAATGTATATGATATTTATTTTATTTTATTTATTGTAGCATAAAAGAAAACCTACTGTGAAAATAATGTTCAACTCTTATAGAGTTGCGTGGTTAGCCTGTTGCTGTGTGCTGCCATCTACTAGCAACAACTTGAATATATTATAAAATTATAGTGTTGCAGTTTTCTTCAGCCCATCACCGCATCACCATTTTGTTTAGTGTTGTATTTTAATATTATTATTGTTAGATTTTCATAGCAACGTAATGGACTGAAGAATAGCTAGTGTTCCATGGACAAAATATTCATGTATATTACCATATAGCTGATCTGAATTTACAACAGTTGTATGGGTAAAGACTGATGCAGTTCTTCTGAATAAATCTTTTCTTCCTTTTGGTTTTGTTATTATTGTTATTACAATCCGAGAAACTAAAGTACAACTAACGGCCATAAACAGAAACTGGTCCCGAAAATAGACTAAAAAAAACCAACAAATATTTTAAAAATAAACATAAAAACTCTGAAAACCAAGTTCGATTGTAAACGTTCTCCAACTGTAAAGGTCATGTGTCACTCAAGCTACAATAGATTGTTTGTTTGTTTTGAATTTCACCCAAAGCTACACGAGGCTATCTGTGCTAGCCGTACCTATTTTAGTAGTGTAAGACTAGAGGGAAGGCAGCTAGGTGCCACCACCCATCACTAACTCTTGGGCTGTTCTTTTACCAACGAATAGTGGGATTGACCGTTACATTATAACACCTCCACGGCTGAAAGGGAGAGCATGTTTGGTACGACGGGTATTCGAACCCACGACCCTCAGATTACAAGTCGAACGCCTTAACCCATCTGACCATGGCGGACCAGCTACAATGGAACACGCAGTATCGACCGTCAGATTGGTGTGACAACCACGACAGATTTGAATTGCAGGAACAAAGACGTTTAATTTTTGCACGATCTTTATCTGGATACAATATGTTTAAACTAGCGAAAGCACGACAACAAACGCAGAGTTGAACTTTATTCTCTTGATGTGGCTTTGTATATATTTATATATTCACATCATGGAACATATGTTCAAGGTATTAAAAATGTTAGCCATCTAAATTTTGCATTGTGAAAAAAAACAAAACAATAAACGTGTTTGTTTTTGGAATTTCGCCCAAATATACCCAAGTGCTATCTGAGCAAGTCGTCTTTCATTTAGGAGTATAAGACTAGAGGGAAGGTAGCTAGTCATCACCACCCACCGCCAACTCTTGGGCTATTCTTTTACCAACGAATAGTGGGATTGACCGTTACATTTATAACGCCCCCATGGCTGAAAGGGAGAGCATGTTTGGTATGAAGGGGATTCGAACCCGCAACCCTTGCATTAACAGTCGCTTTAACTATCTCGCTATGCTAGGCCGGTCACATCTGATTGCCTTGCAGTGTGTAATTTTAAGATCATGTCTGATTTCCTTGCTATGTGAAGTTTTAAGATTAAATATGATTTCTTTGCAGTGTGTTATTTCAAGATCACGTTCGATTTCTTTGGAGTGTGTAATTTTATGTTCTCTTCTGATTTCCTTGAATATGTAGTCGTAAGATCAAGTATGATTTCTTAGTAGATCTTTGTTCAAATAATTGTAAACCAATAGGTGTATTGTTTGAAACATAACTTGACTAGACAGTATTTCTAGGGCGATCAAGTATCGTAAAAGGCCTATCTTAGTAACAAAATCAACTATTAGCAGCTAAAACAGTGTGGGTATTTGTGTGAGATCGACGTGTGACTTGAAGTTAACTCGTCCCCTTGTAGCTGTACTCTGGCGTCAAGATAAAACGAGCGTTTGTTTACATCACCGTTCCCTTTTGGTATTGGTTGAAAATGACACAATATGCATAGGATTTCAATCTAATCTCCATACCCAGTTCATTTAATTCATTACATGAGGTTGTCAAAAGCTAATTTATCCTTGGGACCAAACTTACTGACAAAGGAGCTGTATGAATCTGGAAAGAATATAACCAGAAACAGTCTGCTCATGTTAGATGTTTTCTACAGGTGAATATGTAACTCGTTTAACTTGCACGTGCTTTGACGTCACTGTTAGTATTCGGTAATCCAGAGGTTTAAAACCTTTAATAACTGTTGTGGTTCGTTTTACAACATCATTACATAATCGGTAAAACTCGTTGGTATTTACAAACGTTATGATTTTCTGACATCGTTGTGCTATTGACACTAAAATATAAAGAATCAGTTCTGGCTGAACAACTTATAGACGTGTTTGTTTCTTTTTAGTTAATTTTATATATTATGGACGGTTAGGTAGGCTATTCTTGTAACACACAAGATAACCTGTACGTACTGATTGGATGTACACGGTGACCCAACAAGAGATTCTGCATTTTTTTCTTGTTGGAAGACGATACAAACATGTGTTACTGAAATAGAACGCTTGGCTTGTAACAATGCCAGTTAGAACACTTCACTTGTAACAATGTCAGTTAGAACACTGATTATAATAATATCAGTTAGAACAATTGGTTTGCAACAGTGTCATTTAGAACATTTTGATTGTAATAATATAACTTAGAACACGATAATTGTAACGATATCAGTTAGAACACTTGGTTTTTTAACTGCGTTAGAACATCTGATTTGTGATATTGTTAGTTAGAACACTTTGATTGTAACAATATCATTTAGAACACTTTAATTGTAGCAATATCAGCTAAAACACTTGGTTTTTAACTGCGTCAGTTAGAGAATTTGGTTTCTAACAATGTCAGCTGGAACACTTGGTTCGCGACATCTGACTTGTGATATTGTCAGTTGGAACACTTTTATTGTAACAATGTCAGTTAGAACGCTATTATTGTAACAATGTCAGTTGGAACACTTGGTTTGTAACAATGCCAGTTAGAACATCTGACTTGTGATATTGTCAGTTGGAACACTTAGTTTATAACAGTGCCAGTTAGAACACTTGGTTTGTAACAATGTCAGTTAGAGCACTTGGTTTGTAACAGTGTCAGTTAGAGCATTTGGTTTGTAACAGTGTCAGTTAGAACATCTGACTTGTGATATTGTCAGTTAGAACACTTTCATTGTAACAATGTCAGTTAGAACACTTGGTTTGTAACAATGTCATTTGTAACTGTTTTATATTCTTCCCTATAGGAGATCAATAGGGTGTCTTTCATTACATTTCCGTGTATTTTGCACAATAAACTTATGGCTTTTTGTATAGTTGTAAGATTCTAAAGAAAACTGCGTACATTGTTTATATATGATTTTGTTCATTCTATATATAACGCTTTGTGTGTGTGTGAACATACATTCAAGACATATGTTCATTAATCTATATATCTGTGTGACTGTCTTGACTACTTCCTCATCGGTAAATCTGAAGGCTTATAACGTTAAAAACCGGGTCTTAATACTCGTTTTGGGCACAGAATAGATAACCTATTATGTATCTTTGTGCTTACAACAAAAACCCAGGTCTCTTTATCTAGCTGTAAGAAGTCAGTTTTAATTTCAGAGATTGATTGATAAAGTAAATTTCACATGTCTGAATTATATTTATAATAAGATACGATATCTGCCAACAGTTTGTCCATCTGTTGAATTTTTGTTTATTGTTTATTGTTAAGCTATACAATAGGCTGTCTGTGCTGTGCCTAACACGCGTATCGAAACCCAGTTTTCAGCATTATAAGCCTTCAGACTTACCTCTGAGCCACCAGGGATGGGGGTCATAGTTGCTTTTAGTTCAGGCACCTGGGTGAGAACCTTTTATCAGAAATATATCAAACTCTCCAACAACGAGATTATTACATGGTCGAAGGACAAAGTAAATCCACTGTGTTCCTATCTGTGAAGACTGAGAACGAGATTATTGAATGACCAAACGATTATAAGTTCCAACTCAGTTGCAGTTTGGGGTGTATTTATTGTTTAGTGTGTATTTATTGTTTGGTGTTTATTGTTTATTGTTTCACGTGTGTAACGAATCTAAAGTTATTGTCCAAACTTTGCCGTGAACTTAATATCTTTCTTGTATCTCTAGGTTATATATACCTTTTTAAGACTTGTTATGCAAAGTCTCTGATTCGATAAAATATTATTCAAGTGACTGACAATTGTGAACTCTAGGATACAGTTTTTACACTCACTGATACACAAAATTTTGTATGTACTAAAACCACAAGAAAACTTGCTTGTTTTAGATTTTTTTCCCTTTCTTATTTCAGTCCTTTAGAGGTTCTTTTACGCCTAGTTAGTTTCACTGGCGGATAATGTAAATCACCGCGAGTGAACACTGATCGTCAACACTCATTTTTCCAACAACAATATTATTGCCTTCAGAGCGGTACATAATCACGCGTGGTGGCGTTAGAAACCACTCAGAGATTACTTTATAGTCTTGGTGCTAAAAAACAGTCGAAATTTTCAATTTGTTTCAACGTTGACGCTGATGATTCTACCACTATCAGAATTTCAAATTAAGACAATGTAATTTTCTTCCTGATGATGGAATTCGTGGCTTCGTCACGAGACTGAAATATATAAATACATGTACGAGAGGCACATGCTATATATATAAACAAACTTGTGCTGTGTTAATCTACACTCTTGTATACTGAACCAGTGGTTTATTCTGTTCCAGAGTTTCGTATAAGAAAGATGGGCTGGACCATGCGACGTGTCTATGTAACATAGATTCTTTAGAGGTATGGATAAACATTAGCTTTCTATCTAGCACCCAGTAATTTACATTTTGAAAATAATGCTCGATACTTGAAAATTAAAGTATTGATCGAACAGAGATCTGTGTTTGTGATTTTTATATATGTGTTTAAATATATGGCAACAGACACTGCTTCCATGAACACAGGTACCCTGGTGACTCAGTTGTAAGTCTGAGGACTTATAATGCTGAACCTCGGGTTTCGATGCCCTCGGTGGAAAGAGCAGAGATAGCCTGTTGTGTAGCTTTGTGCTTAACAACAGGTAAGCCAAACATTTCGAATGTAGGTTTATTCTCAAAGAAATAATGCTTTACCTTTCTTTGGGATTGAGTACTGGTATATATTTGTTCAGGGCAGACTTTTAGACTTAATACGTGTTTCAAAGTTTTAATTAATCTGATGTTTGTAATAATTCTACATGTATGGCGTCATTTCAGTATCCTAATTAATCCGATGTTTGTAATCATTCTACACGTGTAACGTCATTTCAATGTACTAATTAATCTGAGTTTTGTAATCATTCTACACGTGTGACGTCATCCTAATTAATCCTATGTTTGTAGTCATTCTATGTGTTCGACGCCACACAAAAGTTTTGATTTTCAGAACTGGTTGACCACAAATTTGTGTGTAATTTATTTTTTCATTGGGTAGTACCCTCTTGTTTTAATTTGTGGAACTTTTGTTTTATCAAAAGTTATAGAAAGCTACAACTATAAATGTTGTTTATTATAAATTTTATTTATTTATATTATTCATTGTGGTTGCTAAAGCAACATTACCCACAGGGATACAGGTATATTGGAATGCTTATTATTGGAGAGTTTTTATTACAAGTAGATGTTTATATGTTTATTTGTTGCAATCTTCATGGACTTAAAGATTAGAAAACACGTGGTGCACATAGGTCAACATGGAGACTGATCCTACGAGGTTTATACAAATTAGTTCTGGTGGTTGACCATTACAAGAAGCAGGGTTAACAATAAGTATGTGACATTATGTGGCAGCCCAGATGCGGCTATGCGTGGTTTTGTGACATTATGTGGCAGCCCAGATGCGGCTATGCGTGGTTTTGGCGGCTTCTTTGTGGTAACTAATTGTTATCTGTTCGATTATTTACTCTGACATGTAGACATTATTCACGCTACCTATTCAAGCATCGTACCTACTTTCATATTTGACCTAACCTTGAGATCTATCAGGAGTGCAGTTAGAAATTTTCCGCCGTAGTTGGTTTACACAAAGGCTGCAATATTTTCCTGATCTGTTGAACCTTTTGTCCGACGGGTTGTTTTCTTTTTTTAGTTTGCGATTTCTAGAAGTTTACACTCGTTAAGCAAAAAGCATGAAAGGTCATGACAAGCTTAAAAAATATTAAATTTTTCTCATGATTTTTATCCATAAATATTGAATACCAAAATGTAAAACAGAATCTACACTACATAAATACATGTTATCACGAGTACTACAGAAAAATTAATTTATGCATAGCCTAATTTATATATATATGTTATATATTTTTGTATTTGTTTAATTTAAAATATCTGTTACTTTACGTTGAGGGGGCTACTTAGCTCAACATATCGGTCAACTGATACGGCTGAACGTTTTCTCAAATTTTCATATATTTTAAACCATTTAATGAATAATAATAATTAGTATGAAAATATAGCGGTCAAAAATTATACATTTCATTTTAGGAATTTATAATTTTGTAAGATAGGCTTACAAGAGATATAATTCTACTCGTTCTGACAGTATGCTGGTACTATATCGATGAGCCTAAACGGTCAGATATTGTCCTATTATTACGATAATTAATTTTACTTATCATAGGCCGTTAATATTAGGGCTATTATATTTTTAAAACTATATTTTTATATTGAGTCCATTATGGATTTTCAACTATATTATCCACCATAGCCACTGTCGACGACAATTTTAGCTCAGTACAGTCGGCTGGATAACAACTTTAAATATCTGTTTGTTTGTTATAGAGAACAAAACTATACAGTAAGTTATGTGTTAACCGAACAGACCGAACGTGTAATTTAGCGTTATAAGCACTCAAACAAATCCGTAACGGAAGAGATAAAATACAAGCCTATTCGACCTCAAACGAGGTGCAATTTAGATTGAAACGAATAGAAAGAAGTAGTGATATAATGAGGTTATATATTAACTAAACTGACTTAAGCAATGTTAGCTGTGTTTCTGTACTGTATATAAAAAAACAAAACAAGTGCTTCTTATTGAAATTTCAGTTCTGATATAAAAATTTAGGCGCGAATGATCCTAGTCAACTGCATGGTATCGTTGGTTGTCATGGTTACAACACGTTCTGAGTACATAGACTCGTTATTCAATGTGTGTTGAATTAAGACTGTCGATATAATGCAAGTGTCCTAACACTTAATGTTATAATCAACTTGACTGTTATGTAACTTACGTTCGACGTGTTTTATAAAATGCACAATAATCTATCCTGTGTGTAAGAAATGCGATCATTATTAAATCCTGTCAACGGGAAATAATATGTTTTTTGTCAGATTATGTTATTTTCGGCTAAAATATTTTGTGAGAATCCATCTCGTGAGTAGTAAAGGGATTATTACTTATAAAAAATTAAGACATAGTATTGGACTTCTTAAGTCTCGTGCTTTGCAGTCTCAGTAAATATAGAAGGTACAGTTTAAACACTGAAATATTAGAAAACCAACAAACCAATAAGGTGTTATAAAACAAATTAAGCTTTTTGTTTGTCATAATCGAACCCAGCTGTTGACATCTAGTATTGAACGAAAAGCCTATTGGGCAGTGACTTCTGGAAGGCAAAAGATTGACCTGAAATGCTACTTTCTAAACACTTCCGAGTTTGAACCGTATTGGACTTATTAAGGGGAATATAAAAAAAACAACAACAACAAAATTTTCAGTTTTTATATAATGTAACATTTCTGAACTTTACCTAATTTTATTAACTGGTTTATCGTAGTCTTTAATAAAACTGACTTGGTGAAAAATAAACTATAATTTTCGTCCGTAAAAAAATGTTATACTTTACTCGTGTTTTCGTAAAAAATCAATACGAACGCGAGTTTTTATATATTTATTTTACGAATGTTTAGTTATATTTTAGTGTATGTGGCGGTCCCCCGCTGGTACAGCGATAAGTCTACGGATTTACAACGCTAAAATCAGGGTTCGATTTCCCTCGGTGGACACAGCAGATAGTTCGATATGACTTTGCTAAAAGAAAAGAAACAGAATGAGGTGACCTGTTGTGTTCCTGGCGGACTTACTCAGAACTGTGTTTTTAAAGGAGTAATTTTAATAACGTATTAGTTGTATGTAGTTAACGTTTCATAAAGAAACATACTATCGGAGTGAATATGCTTAACATTTAGTATAAGGAAAATATATACACTAGATAGGTAACTAATATAACCCAGTAACACACGTTGATCAGGGTGTATATTAAACTGAAACTCCTTTGAACTTAAGACTTTGAAATTAAACAATTATCGGAATACCAACTTTATTTATTAACCTCTCATGATGTTCATAATATTAAGGCAGAAATGTCCTTTTTACTAGCCTCTTCCCATGTAAGATAGATCAGGTTTTCGCTGTATGGATGCTACACTGTTTAGATTTAATAAAGATTTATTGTAGCGTAGGGCACAACTGGGGACTATTACTCGCTTTTATCTTTTAGTGAGTTTTTTTTTTTTTTGAATTTCACGGAAAGGTACTCGAGGGCTATCTGCGCTAGCCGTCCCTAATTTAGTAGTGTAAGACTGGAGGGAAGGCAGCTAGGCATCACCACCCACCGCCAACTCTTGGGCTACTCTTTTACCAACGAATAGTGAGATTGACCGTCACATTATAACGGGTGAAAGGGCGAGCATGTTTGGTGTGACGGGGATTCTAACCCGCGACCCTCAGATTACGAGTCGAGGCCTCTTTCATTGAGAATAATCGGTTGGAATAATATTATCGAAATATGCGTAGATGAGATAATCTCACAGGAAAAGGTGTTAAGAGAACAATATTAGCGGAATAGGTGTCAAGGGGTTGTTATTAGCGGAATAGGTGTCAAGGGAAGAATATTATCGGAAGAGGTATTCATTACGTGACAAAATATTTATACGACTTGTTACATTTCTTATTTTGATTTTTCTTCAGTTATAGTTACCTAATATATTTATTTCTTAACACAATCTTTATATGATTTCTTAGTTTTGGTTTGTTGTTTTTTCACCAATAATTACCCAATATTTACTTACTTTTGCCCCCAGTTAAGCAATCACCAGTTCTCTAGAATTTCTTCATTACTTGTTACATCATATTATATGGTCCTTTTTTTAATTGTTATTAGATTTCACATTTAGCGGCTGCTTCTATTCAGCAAATACAGAATATGAGATATAATTACCAAATTTTCATATTCTAATATTAAGTTTCGTGTTAGCTTCTATAAAAATAGTAATTATTTCGAAAAGGGTATCCACATTATAACGGTAACATCAACTTAACTGTACATAAACCTAAAACTCTGAGTTGTATATAATCTCTATATTTAAAATCATTAATAGTTTTATTATTTACAACACAACGAACATTCTGGAAGAGTTATATAAAAAGAGATTTTTCAAAAGAATATACTATGACTTTCGAATTAACCTTATGTTAAACGTAGTGTTGGACTCACTCACGCACACGTAAGTGTTACCGACCCTTTTAGTTATCACAGTTCTCACTTTATTATTTATATACGAACTATTGTTACTAAACCATAAGTTTTCTACAATATTTGAATTCAGAAATAATTAGAAGTGTAATTTACTTGGTGACTTTGATCGTGGTGCACTTCGTACATTTATTTGATATATTTTCGTAACTTCTTTATTAAACAAAACTAAAACGTACCTCTCGTTGTGTGCAGTACTGTGCATATCCATGTGAAATGTTTGTTATTAATACAACGTGCTAACGTTATTGAGGCTTACATGACTTTCCGTTGTCACGAATTCTGAAGTTAATATTAAGGAAAGGTGTACTTAATTGAGAGGGTGCCATACGTGAGTATCCACCGTGGTCGGTGAGGTAAGAGTCTGCACTGAGTGACGGCTGAGGTTAGAGTCTGCCAACCGACGATCCCAGGCCTTTTGGGCCGGTGGCGTTGGAGCCGACCTCCCGCTGCTACCTGGTCGGCTCAGTTTACACCGCGGCCCGCCCGCCTGGAGCCGCCTGACAGCCTCCCACCGCCTTGTTTGTTTTACTGATAGACCTTATCGGCCAACCGTAATTACCTGGGATCTGTGGTCCCGGCCCCTGCTGGCTGCGCGTACGCCGAGTCGTGCGAGTGTGGGGCCAGGTTCGTATACGTGCCTGTAAAGTCTACCCTATTATCTCAGTGCACAGTTACACGAGATAAAGGGTTGAATGACACCATAACCTGACGGTAGAGAAAAGGTTGGTTGTTTCACGGTTGAAATATATATATATCCTATACCTGTGGTTCTTTTACACATACATACATATATTAGCTAGAGATTATAGTAAAATAAAACATTTTCGAATAAAAAAAAAGTTTATACTTGTTTGAGAAAGAAGATTTATTAATATTGAAATAAAAACATCAAGAAAAATTAGGTATCCAACCTATAACAATAGCATTCTTTCTTTAACCCACAGGTTTCCTTCCACCTGTAGAAAGCGTTTGGTATCTTCGTTGTTTTGTTTTTATATGGAACACTTGAGGACTGTTATTTATATAGATGAGTGAAGAAAGGGCGTCCAGCATATATTTATTATTCAGACAATAAGAGTAACTTTTTCCCTTATTATGCAGGTCTGTCGTACAAAAATCATATTTATTCAATCTAGTAATGTTGTATTCGAAGGAGTGTCCTTTATTTGTTGTCTTTAACAGCATTATTAAAAAACAAAAATAATACTCAGTACTTTAGACTGTACAGTCAATTTAAAGACGATTTGATTGGTTGTACAAGTCTAATGATTTAAAGATGGTTGGATTAGGTGACAGTATTGTTTAATGTATATATTCCTGGTATATACAGGGCGACTTATTTTTACGTGGCGTGTAGCCCTAACTAAAACTTAGGTGATGAGTTTCTTGTGGAAAATGTGCTTTCTGTACAAGAATTTTTGTGATTTTGTTAAGTCGGTTAACAGTGATATCTTTCATTACTCCAAATGACGAAATTATACTGTCTTAAGTGCACAGTCTCTACCGTCTTCGTAGGTTTTGTTTTCTTAAAACACTTTAGGCTTAAGTATATGTAATATATACGTCATTGATAATAGTGGCCTCAGTTGATAGCGTTAAAATTTTGTGTTAGATTCAGCGAGAAGCGTTTCTCTCTGTGACACATAATCATCGTCTGAAACGTTTTGCGATAATTAACATTTTTATAGACACTGTAATTATACAGAGTCCCAAGCTGGCAAAGAACTGAGAAATACGTTTACGGTATCGTTTAGCCAAAGGTCACGTATTCAAACAAATGACGCGGGAAAGAATATCCCACATCTCTCTTTGTTGTTGATTGGACAAGTTAAACTTTGAAAGGTGAGGTTGATATGCTGCTATCTAAGGTATGTGTGATTTACTTTGAGAAACGTGACTATATTCAGTTCCACGGGTGTCACTCGATTAACGAGCACAAGCCGGGGTAGATTTCTTGGGAACCACACCCTGCACTTGTTAGGGTTTCAAAGAAGTACTTTTATATTATATAAGTGAGCTGTAATTTTCCCTCGGGTGTGGCGTTCAACATAGATCTGGACAGCACTCGTTTCTGAGCAGGTTTATTATGACTGGGCGGGCCACAGTTTCTTTCCACTGTGGATATCCTGTTTCAGGAAGGGGAAAGTCTGCGTGTTTACTGAGTAGCAGATAGTTATATCGATATAGGCTCTCTAACAACCGTCCCGGAACACAGACTCTCTGCAAAGCTACTAACAGTTATAGTGGTATTCTGCGGTTCTAACTCCGAGGATAGACGTGCGTTTAGAGGAACTGAACACGTAGTAACTGTATGTTTACTAAAGCTGTGTTGGCCTCATTCAGTTAATAAAGTGTGTATAACAGTTCTAGTTTTTAGTTAGCAGTTCACAAACGTGATATACTAGTAACTAAACATCTTGCTTTATCACATGCTGTTATACTGCATACCGTTCTAAATCATATATTTAGTGTTGTTAAAGTTACACAATGGGCCATCCGTGCTGTGCCTGTTACTTCGATCTAAACGTGGTCTTTAGCCTTCCAATCAACTGCTGATCCACTGGGGACGCTACCGTCTCGACTTTGTTTTGAAATTTTCCGAGCATGTATTCATTGAAAGACTTTATTTTTATACCACACAGGAAGATTTGGTTTTAGAAACAGAGGTCTAGACTTTAATTGTTTGAAATTTTATTGAACATTTGTTTTAGGAAACAGGTTCATAACTTCTAACACATAAATATCCACTTACATATTTCATAATATTAAATTAATATATCCTACCCCAGTGACACAGCGGCATGTCTTCGGACTTACAATGCTAGAAACCGGGTTTTGATGATCGTAGTGGGCAAAGAACATATAGCCAGTTATTAGCTTTGTGCTTCACTTTAAACCCACAAACACTAAACTGATAAGACAGGTTTCGATACTCGCAGTGGGCAAAGCAAAAATTGCTTTGTTAACTTAGTAATCTGATACTAAAAATGAAATAAGGAGTTTTAAAGTGTGGTTTGTTTATATCACGTGCTATTGATTTAAACAGGCTCTGTAGTTTTGTGAGGTACGGTACAATAATGATAGTTGCTGAAGAATAGAAATATCTGTTAGGTATAGTATCATTACAAACTTTCAACTTTAAAACAGGATTATAAACGTCCGTGGATCAAACAGCCTTATCGGAGACCGTTTGAACAACTGACTATTCCCTCCGTCCTACAAGGTTTTTGTAAAACTTATTTGAAGTAAATAACGGGATTGACTGTCACTTTTATAACGCGCCCAAAGTTGAAAGTGCGGTGTGTGTTCGGCGCCATCGCGTCTCGAACCCCCGACCCTCAACTTTACATGTTATGTGAATTAGCTAACGGGATTAAGGCTGAGTAACAAAGATTCAGTTGTTTACAACTTTCAACTCATCTCCAAACCAACAGTTTTAACTAAAGTACAACTTTCAAATAATCTCCAAACCAACAGTTTTAACTAAAGTACAACTTTCAAATCATCTCCAAACCAACAGTTTTAACTGAAGTACAACTTTCAAATCATCTCCAAACCAACAGTTTTAACTGAAGTACAACTTTCAAATCATCTCCAAACCAACAGTTTTAACTAAAGTACAACTTTCAAGTCATCTCCAAACCAACAGTTTTAACTAAAGTACAACTTTCAAATCATCTCCAAACCAACAGTTTTAACTGAAGTACAACTTTCAAATCATCTCCAAACCAACAGTTTTAACTGAAGTACAACTTTCAAATCATCTCCAAACCAACAGTTTTAACTAAAGTACAACTTTCAAATCATCTCCAAACCAACAGTTTTAACTTACAAAACGTTTTTCTCTTATTTTGTTTTTGTGTTAAATGTTAACAAGTTTCAGTTTAACCGCGATGACGAGAAACCAGCTTGAAGTAAAAGTGTATCTTACGACGCTTGTTATGGGTGTTAACACTTTTACTAATAAGTGTGTTTTCTTAGAGCAAAGCCACATTGGGCTATCTGCTGAGCCCACCCATGGGACTCGAACCGCTGATTTTAGCGTTGTAAATCCGGAGACAGACCGTTGTACTAGCGGGGGGGGGCTTTACTAATACATCAGAGAACAACATCTCGACTGACAACCTAAGAAGGTCGAAACACTGTTCTCTGCTGTATTAGTAAAAGTGTTAATACCCATACCAGCTGTCCTGAGATTCAGTTTAGTTATGTTGTGTTCAGTATAGGTAATATTGCTGAAACAAGGTTCATTTAATGTTGAATTAAAATTTTCTCAATATCAATAATTATTATTTTCTATTAGTTTTGATGTGATTAAAACATCATGGAAACAAACATTTTATTTTGACTTTTCAGTTTATACGTAATCCATCTTCAAGGGTCTTCTGACAAAGTTATTTTAATAACGTATGATATTAAATTAATCTTCGAAAACGGAAACAAATTTACGTATATGTATCTGAAATGTTACAGAAAGATACAAGGGTAACATTACTGGTAAATAATGGGAACTAAAGTCTTCTTATAAACTTGCATTATAAATACTCTAGGTACGACTTTACTGCTGTTCATGTTTTTATCACATTTGGTCAATAGATGGAGCTAGTCATCTGTAGATCTCTACTCGTTCCTCCATTTTTTCTACTGCACGAAATAGTATTTTTATTCGCAGTTGAATTTATACAAGATTTTTGTTTGCACTAGTAAACAAAAGAACATTCGTGAACAGTGCTTCTTTACGGTAACTTCATTCTCATAAAATGCTTAGTCGTTGGTGTATTAAACATCTCTTTTAACAACGAGTTACATTATTACTGTTTACTTCTGGATAGCCCCAGCATGGCCAGGTGGGTTAAGGCGTTCCACTCTTAATCTGAGGGTCGCGGGTTCGAATCCCCGTTGCACCAAACATGCTCGTCCTTTCAGCCGTGGGGGTGTTATAATGTGACAGTCAATCCCACTATTCGTTGGTAAAAGAGTAGCCCAAGGGTTGGCGGTGGGTGGTGATGACTAGCTGCCTTCCCTCTAGTTTTATACTGGGAAATTAGGGACGTCTGGTGTAGATAGCCCTCGAGTAGCTTTGTGCGAAATTCCAAAAAACCAAAACAAACATACTTCTGGAGAAGAAATATTTCAATATTAAAATATTTGCCTCTCAAAGCAAAGCAATAAATAAATAACTTTGCTATACTAAAAGCGATCTCAGATGCCATTATAGAATAATACAAGATGACCCAGTTTGTAGAAGGACTGTCAATCAATGTTGCCGAACCGGTAATTTTTTATCAAATTTGGTAAATTTTGCTAATTTGCCTGTTGCATGGCTAGTGAAAGATTTTCAGATTTATTGCTTCTTACGTGAAATTTGACCTTGTGATAATGATTTATAAGGGCGAGTCTGATGTCTAAATGTTTCAATGTCCTTTATGTGGACTTATTGCGCAGGCGCAAGATAATTTCAGACAATGATAATTCCTGGTGGCTGTTTTAGTCTTTTTTTCGTATGTCATAACTGTTGTTATGATTTAGTGAGTTGTGACTGGTAAGTGTCAGTATTACTTTGCAGTGTAATGTATTGTTTAATTTTAGATTTGTTTTGCTTAATTTTTATAATTTTGTTTAATTTACATTTAACCTAACCCATAGATCACAATGGCATAAAGGAACAATAAGTATCGTGATTTATTAGAAAGTCCATGGAAGAAAGTAAGCCAGCATAAGCCTAGTTACAAATAAAAACGTCAGTTGCCACAAGATTTGGCCAAATGATCCTAAGTTTAGTTGTTTTAATCGAAGTTCGAAAAACTTAAATAACGCATTTAGTAAAATATGCAGTTGTGACTTATGTGGGAGTGTTACCATACTTGAGAAACATCTTGAGAGTGAAAACATTAAAACATATTAAACCAAGTGCCCAGACTTCTAAAGTAAGTGATTTCTTACGGACTGCTAATTCTTCATATAGCATGTTTCAAGTGGCTTCCACTGAACTAAAAATGTGTGTGTTTGTAACAGAACACAATTTCCCCATTTCAATACGAGATCATCTTCCAGGCTTTCTATCTAATGCATGCCTTGATTCTAAAATTGCTAAGAAAATGAAACGTGCAGGAACAAAAGGAACAGTTGTTTTTCGTAATGTCACTGGTGAGAAATACTTGGAAATCTTTATAGCACTATTCAGGAATATTAAATGTTCATTAATTATTGATGAAAGTACAGATGCATCTACAAAAAAACAACTTGTTCTAATAGCTAGATTTTTGATAGCCATGTTTGAAAAACAGTTGGCAAATTTTTAACTCTTTTGGAAATCAATTGCTGTATTGTATATATATGTAAAAACGGCTGGTATGGGTATAGAAAGCACTCTGTAGAAGAGCGAACGTTTCGACCTTCTACCACGACTTTTATATTGAAAAACAAGTAGAAATATGGAAACCAGATTTAAAGAACAAAAGTCACCTTCACACGTTTTCGAACACTGTAAATCAAATAAACACAACATAACCGTAGAAAACACTCAAATACTAAATAAAGAAACAAACATAAACAGACATAAATGCAAAATTAAAGAAGCCTTACTTATACAACAACTCAAGCCCAAAATAATAAACCAATACAAAGAAACACCTTTATACCTATATTAATAAATATAATCAAACATCTAAGCATGCCCTCTACATTCATACACTCAATTACACAACCGCCTTCAAACATGTGGTCAGCTATCGGTCAGTTACCTCTTTCTTTCTTTGTGAACCTGATGATGACCAAAGGAGGTCGAAACGGTATTCGGCCTTTCTACATTGTGCTTTCTCTATCCATAACAGCCGTTTTTACATATATATTTTTCTCTACAAGTGAGTTTTTTCGTCTTTACGGACAATTTCTGTACTGCCCAAGGCACTTAGAATTCTATAGTAAATTTTGAAAAACATGGGATCCCATTTAAAAAACTAGTAGGCTATGTAAGTTATAATGCAAGTGTAATGATGCGGTCAAAAAGTGGTGTTCAAAGTCTTCTAGGGCATAAAAGTGACATATCTCTGTGTACCAGGTTGTATATGTCATTCAATGTGTTTATATGCATCCTATGCATGTTCTGAACTTCCAACTTTTTCAATGGAGCTGACTAGAAATATTTATTCATATTTGTCAAACAGCCCAAAGAGATGAACTGAATATGCAGAATTTTAGGAATTTATCCGGACTTATCCTAACATGATTTTATATCACAACTGTACTCGATGGTTATCACTTCAACAAGTGGTAGAAAGACTACTGAATCAATGATCAGCACTTGTCTTATTTTTTATTTCAGTGGCATCAGAAGATGGGATGACTTTGGCATCTACAATACTAGAAGGTTTACAGAATCCAACTGTAAAAATATACTTCGCATTTCTAACTTTTATTCTGCTGTATGTAAATCTGGTATGTTCACTTATTTACAGCTATTGAAAAGTAAGCAAGGAAATGTACAAACGGTTTCTATCATCTGGTATATTCACTTATTTACAGCTATTGAAAACAAAGTAAGGAAATGTACAAACGGTTTCTATCATCTGGTATGTTCACTCATTTACAGCTATTGAAAACTAAGTAAGAATGAAACTTGAGTTCTTTAGTTTCAGAGAAATACTGGTATTATATTTCATTAGAGAATGGTGAGAGTTAACTTTGAAAGAGAATGAAACTTGAGATTCAGAGAAATACTGGTATTATATTTCATTAGAGAATGGTGAGAGTTAACTTTGTAAGAGAATGAAACTTCAGAATCAGAGAAATACTGGTATTATATTTCATTAGAGAATGGTGAGAGTTAACTTTGTAAGAGAATGAAACTTCAGAATCAGAGAAATACTGGTATTATATTTCATTAGAGAATGGTGAGAGTTAACTTTGTAAGAGAATGAAAACTTCAGAATCAGAGAAATACTGGTATTATATTTCATTAGAGAATGGTGAGAGTTAACTTTGTAAGAGAATGAAACTTCAGAACCAGAGAAATACTGGTATTATATTTCATTAGAGAATGGTGAGAGTTAACTTTGTAAGAGAATGAAACTTCAGAATCAGAGAAATACTGGTATTATATTTCATTAGAGAATGGTGAGAGTTAACTTTGTAAGAGAATGAAACTTCAGAATCAGAGAAATACTGGTATTATATTTCATTAGAGAATGGTGAGAGTTAACTTTGTAAGAGAATGAAACTTCAGAATCAGAGAAATACTGGTATTATATTTCATTAGAGAATGGTGAGAGTTAACTTTGTAAGAGAATGAAACTTCAGAATCAGAGAAATACTGGTATTATATTTCATTAGAGAATGGTGAGAGTTAACTTTGTAAGAGAATGAAACTTCAGAATCAGAGAAATACTGGTATTATATTTCATTAGAGAATGGTGAGAGTTAACTTTGTAAGAGAATGAAACTTCAGAATCAGAGAAATACTGGTATTATATTTCATTAGAGAATGGTGAGAGTTAACTTTGTAAGAGAATGAAACTTCAGAATCAGAGAAATACTGGTATTATATTTCATTAGAGAATGGTGAGAGTTAACTTTGTAAGAGAATGAAACTTCAGAATCAGAGAAATACTGGTATTATATTTCATTAGAGAATGGTGAGAGTTAACTTTGTAAGAGAATGAAACTTCAGAATCAGAGAAATACTGGTATTATATTTCATTAGAGAATGGTGAGAGTTAACTTTGTAAGAGAATGAAACTTCAGAATCAGAGAAATACTGGTATTATATTTCATTAGAGAATGGTGAGAGTTAACTTTGTAAGAGAATGAAACTTCAGAATCAGAGAAATACTGGTATTATATTTCATTAGAGAATGGTGAGAGTTAACTTTGTAAGAGAAGAGAATCAGAGAAAACTTCAGAAGTTAACAGAGAAATACTGGTATTATATTTCATTAGAGAATGGTGAGAGTTAACTTTGTAAGAGAATGAAACTTCAGAATCAGAGAAATACTGGTATTATATTTCATTAGAGAATGGTGAGAGTTAACTTTGTAAGAGAATGAAACTTCAGAATCAGAGAAATACTGGTATTATATTTCATTAGAGAATGGTGAGAGTTAACTTTGTAAGAGAATGGTGAAACTTTTCAGAATCAGAGAAATACTGGTATTATATTTCATTAGAGAATGGTGAGAGTTAACTTTGTAAGAGAATGAAACTTCAGAATCAGAGAAATACTGGTATTATATTTCATTAGAGAATGGTGAGAGTTAACTTTGTAAGAGAATGAAACTTCAGAATCAGAGAAATACTGGTATTATATTTCATTAGAGAATGGTGAGAGTTAACTTTGTAAGAGAATGAAACTTCAGAATCAGAGAAATACTGGTATTATATTTCATTAGAGAATGGTGAGAGTTAACTTTTAAGAGTAAGAGAATGAAACTTCAGAATGAAACAGAGAAATACTGGTATTATATTTCATTAGAGAATGGTGAGAGTTAACTTTGTAAGAGAATGAAACTTCAGAATCAGAGAAATACTGGTATTATATTTCATTAGAGAATGGTGAGAGTTAACTTTGTAAGAGAATGAAACTTCAGAATCAGAGAAATACTGGTATTATATTTCATTAGAGAATGGTGAGAGTTAACTTTGTAAGAGAATGAAACTTCAGAATCAGAGAAATACTGGTATTATATTTCATTAGAGAATGGTGAGAGTTAACTTTGTAAGAGAATGAAACTTCAGAATCAGAGAAATACTGGTATTATATTTCATTAGAGAATGGTGAGAGTTAACTTTGTAAGAGAATGAAACTTCAGAATCAGAGAAATACTGGTATTATATTTCATTAGAGAATGGTGAGAGTTAACTTTGTAAGAGAATGAAACTTCAGAATCAGAGAAATACTGGTATTATATTTCATTAGAGAATGGTGAGAGTTAACTTTGTAAGAGAATGAAACTTCAGAATCAGAGAAATACTGGTATTATATTTCATTAGAGAATGGTGAGAGTTAACTTTGTAAGAGAATGAAACTTCAGAATCAGAGAAATACTGGTATTATATTTCATTAGAGAATGGTGAGAGTTAACTTTGTAAGAGAATGAAACTTCAGAATCAGAGAAATACTGGTATTATATTTCATTAGAGAATGGTGAGAGTTAACTTTGTAAGAGAATGAAACTTCAGAATCAGAGAAATACTGGTATTATATTTCATTAGAGAATGGTGAGAGTTAACTTTGTAAGAGAATGAAACTTCAGAATCAGAGAAATACTGGTATTATATTTCATTAGAGAATGGTGAGAGTTAACTGGTATTTATTTCATTAGAGAATGGTAAGAGAATGAAACTTCAGAATCAGAGAAATACTGGTATTATATTTCATTAGAGAATGGTGAGAGTTAACTTTGTAAGAGAATGAAACTTCAGAATCAGAGAAATACTGGTATTATATTTCATTAGAGAATGGTGAGAGTTAACTTTGTAAGAGAATGAAACTTCAGAATCAGAGAAATACTGGTATTATATTTCATTAGAGAATGGTGAGAGTTAACTTTGTAAGAGAATGAAACTTCAGAATCAGAGAAATACTGGTATTATATTTCATTAGAGAATGGTGAGAGTTAACTTTGTAAGAGAATGAAACTTCAGAATCAGAGAAATACTGGTATTATATTTCATTAGAGAATGGTGAGAGTTAACTTTGTAAGAGAATGAAACTTCAGAATCAGAGAAATACTGGTATTATATTTCATTAGAGAATGGTGAGAGTTAACTTTGTAAGAGAATGAAACTTCAGAATCAGAGAAATACTGGTATTATATTTCATTAGAGAATGGTGAGAGTTAACTTTGTAAGAGAATGAAACTTCAGAATCAGAGAAATACTGGTATTATATTTCATTAGAGAATGGTGAGAGTTAACTTTGTAAGAGAATGAAACTTCAGAATCAGAGAAATACTGGTATTATATTTCATTAGAGAATGGTGAGAGTTAACTTTTGTAAGAGAATGAAACAGAATCAGAGAAATACTGGTATTATATTTCAGAAGTTAACAGAGAAATACTGGTATTATATTTCATTAGAGAATGGTGAGAGTTAACTTTGTAAGAGAATGAAACTTCAGAATCAGAGAAATACTGGTATTATATTTCATTAGAGAATGGTGAGAGTTAACTTTGTAAGAGAATGAAACTTCAGAATCAGAGAAATACTGGTATTATATTTCATTAGAGAATGGTGAGAGTTAACTTTGTCAGAAAGAGAAAATGAAACTTAACAGAAACTTCAGAGAAATACTGGTATTATATTTCATTAGAGAATGGTGAGAGTTAACTTTGTAAGAGAATGAAACTTCAGAATCAGAGAAATACTGGTATTATATTTCATTAGAGAATGGTGAGAGTTAACTTTGTAAGAGAATGAAACTTCAGAATCAGAGAAATACTGGTATTATATTTCATTAGAGAATGGTGAGAGTTAACTTTGTAAGAGAATGAAACTTCAGAATCAGAGAAATACTGGTATTATATTTCATTAGAGAATGGTGAGAGTTAACTTTGTAAGAGAATGAAACTTCAGAATCAGAGAAATACTGGTATTATATTTCATTAGAGAATGGTGAGAGTTAACTTTGTAAGAGAATTTGTCAGAGAAATAGAGAATGGTGAAACTTTTAAGAGAATGAAACTTCAGAGAAATACTGGTATTATATTTCATTAGAGAATGGTGAGAGTTAACTTTGTAAGAGAATGAAACTTCAGAATCAGAGAAATACTGGTATTATATTTCATTAGAGAATGGTGAGAGTTAACTTTGTAAGAGAATGAAACTTCAGAATCAGAGAAATACTGGTATTATATTTCATTAGAGAATGGTGAGAGTTAACTTTGTAAGAGAATGAAACTTCAGAATCAGAGAAATACTGGTATTATATTTCATTAGAGAATGGTGAGAGTTAACTTTGTAAGAGAATGAAACTTCAGAATCAGAGAAATACTGGTATTATATTTCATTAGAGAATGGTGAGAGTTAACTTTGTAAGAGAATGAAACTTCAGAATCAGAGAAATACTGGTATTATATTTCATTAGAGAATGGTGAGAGTTAACTTTGTAAGAGAATGAAACTTCAGAATCAGAGAAATACTGGTATTATATTTCATTAGAGAATGGTGAGAGTTAACTTTGTAAGAGAAAATGAAACTTCAGAACTAGAGAAATACTGGTATTATATTTAATTAGAGAATGGTGAGAGTTAACTTTGTCAGAAAGAGAATGAAACTTCAGAATCAGAGAAATACTGGTATTATATTTCATTAGAGAATGGTGAGAGTTAACTTTGTAAGAGAATGAAACTTCAGAATCAGAGAAATACTGGTATTATATTTCATTAGAGAATGGTGAGAGTTAACTTTGTAAGAGAATGAAACTTCAGAATCAGAGAAATACTGGTATTATATTTCATTAGAGAATGGTGAGAGTTAACTTTGTAAGAGAATGAAACTTCAGAATCAGAGAAATACTGGTATTATATTTCATTAGAGAATGGTGAGAGTTAACTTTGTAAGAGAATGAAACTTCAGAATCAGAGAAATACTGGTATTATATTTCATTAGAGAATGGTGAGAGTTAACTTTGTAAGAGAATGAAACTTCAGAATCAGAGAAATACTGGTATTATATTTCATTAGAGAATGGTGAGAGTTAACTTTGTAAGAGAATGAAACTTCAGAATCAGAGAAATACTGGTATTATATTTCATTAGAGAATGGTGAGAGTTAACTTTGTAAGAGAATGAAACTTCAGAATCAGAGAAATACTGGTATTATATTTCATTAGAGAATGGTGAGAGTTAACTTTGTAAGAGAATGAAACTTCAGAATCAGAGAAATACTGGTATTATATTTCATTAGAGAATGGTGAGAGTTAACTTTGTAAGAGAATGAAACTTCAGAATCAGAGAAATACTGGTATTCATTAGAGAATGGTTTCTTTGTAAGAGAATGAAATTCTTTGTAAGAGAAGAAACTTCAGAGAAATACTGGTATTATATTTCATTAGAGAATGGTGAGAGTTAACTTTGTAAGAGAATGAAACTTCAGAATCAGAGAAATACTGGTATTATATTTCATTAGAGAATGGTGAGAGTTAACTTTGTAAGAGAATGAAACTTCAGAATCAGAGAAATACTGGTATTATATTTCATTAGAGAATGGTGAGAGTTAACTTTGTAAGAGAATGAAATTTCAGATACAGAGAAATACTGGTATTATATTTCATTAGAGAATGGTGAGAGTTAACTTTGTAAGAGAATGAAACTTCAGAATCAGAGAAATACTGGTATTATATTTCATTAGAGAATGGTGAGAGTTAACTTTGTAAGAGAATGAAACTTCAGAATCAGAGAAATACTGGTATTATATTTCATTAGAGAATGGTGAGAGTTAACTTTGTAAGAGAATGAAACTTCAGAATCAGAGAAATACTGGTATTATATTTCATTAGAGAATGGTGAGAGTTAACTTTGTAAGAGAATGAAACTTCAGAATCAGAGAAATACTGGTATTATATTTCATTAGAGAATGGTGAGAGTTAACTTTGTAAGAGAATGAAACTTCAGAATCAGAGAAATACTGGTATTATATTTCATTAGAGAATGGTGAGAGTTAATTTTGTAAGAGAATGAAACTTCAGAATCAGAGAAATACTGGTATTATATTTCATTAGAGAATGGTGAGAGTTAACTTTGTAAGAGAATGAAACTTCAGAATCAGAGAAATACTGGTATTATATTTCATTAGAGAATGGTGAGAGTTAACTTTGTAAGAGAATGAAACTTCAGAATCAGAGAAATACTGGTATTATATTTCATTAGAGAATGGTGAGAGTTAACTTTGTAAGAGAATGAAACTTCAGAATCAGAGAAATACTGGTATTATATTTCATTAGAGAATGGTGAGAGTTAACTTTGTAAGAGAATGAAACTTCAGAATCAGAGAAATACTGGTATTATATTTCATTAGAGAATGGTGAGAGTTAACTTTGTAAGAGAATGAAACTTCAGAATCAGAGAAATACTGGTATTATATTTCATTAGAGAATGGTGAGAGTTAACTTTGTAAGAGAATGAAACTTCAGAATCAGAGAAATACTGGTATTATATTTCATTAGAGAATGGTGAGAGTTAACTTTGTAAGAGAATGAAACTTCAGAATCAGAGAAATACTGGTATTATATTTCATTAGAGAATGGTGAGAGTTAACTTTGTAAGAGAATGAAACTTCAGAATCAGAGAAATACTGGTATTATATTTCATTAGAGAATGGTGAGAGTTAACTTTGTAAGAGAATGAAACTTCAGAATCAGAGAAATACTGGTATTATATTTCATTAGAGAATGGTGAGAGTTAACTTTGTAAGAGAATGAAACTTCAGAATCAGAGAAATACTGGTATTATATTTCATTAGAGAATGGTGAGAGTTAACTTTGTAAGAGAATGAAACTTCAGAATCAGAGAAATACTGGTATTATATTTCATTAGAGAATGGTGAGAGTTAACTTTGTAAGAGAATGAAACTTCAGAATCAGAGAAATACTGGTATTATATTTCATTAGAGAATGGTGAGAGTTAACTTTGTAAGAGAATGAAAACTTCAGAAACAGAGAAATACTGGTATTATATTTCATTAGAGAATGGTGAGAATCAGAGAAATACTGGTATTATATTTCATTAGAGAATGGTGAGAGTTAACTTTGTAAGAGAATGAAACTTCAGAATCAGAGAAATACTGGTATTATATTTCATTAGAGAATGGTGAGAGTTAACTTTGTAAGAGAATGAAACTTCAGAATCAGAGAAATACTGGTATTATATTTCATTAGAGAATGGTGAGAGTTAACTTTGTAAGAGAATGAAATTTCAGAACAGAGAAATACTGGTATTATATTTCATTAGAGAATGGTGAGAGTTAACTTTGTAAGAGAATGAAACTTCAGAATCAGAGAAATACTGGTATTATATTTCATTAGAGAATGGTGAGAGTTAACTTTGTAAGAGAATGAAACTTCAGAATCAGAGAAATACTGGTATTATATTTCATTAGAGAATGGTGAGAGTTAACTTTGTAAGAGAATGAAACTTCAGAATCAGAGAAATACTGGTATTATATTTCATTAGAGAATGGTGAGAGTTAACTTTGTAAGAGAATGAAACTTCAGAATCAGAGAAATACTGGTATTATATTTCATTAGAGAATGGTGAGAGTTAACTTTGTAAGAGAATGAAACTTCAGAATCAGAGAAATACTGGTATTATATTTCATTAGAGAATGGTGAGAGTTAACTTTGTAAGAGAATGAAACTTCAGAATCAGAGAAATACTGGTATTATATTTCATTAGAGAATGGTGAGAGTTAACTTTGTAAGAGAATGAAACTTCAGAATCAGAGAAATACTGGTATTATATTTCATTAGAGAATGGTGAGAGTTAACTTTGTAAGAGAATGAAACTTCAGAATCAGAGAAATACTGGTATTATATTTCATTAGAGAATGGTGAGAGTTAACTTTGTAAGAGAATGAAACTTCAGAATCAGAGAAATACTGGTATTATATTTCATTAGAGAATGGTGAGAGTTAACTTTGTAAGAGAATGAAACTTCAGAATCAGAGAAATACTGGTATTATATTTCATTAGAGAATGGTGAGAGTTAACTTTGTAAGAGAATGAAACTTCAGAATGAGAATCAGAGAAATACTGGTATTATATTTCATTAGAGAATGGTGAGAGTTAACTTTGTAAGAGAATGAAACTTCAGAATCAGAGAAATACTGGTATTATATTTCATTAGAGAATGGTGAGAGTTAACTTTGTAAGAGAATGAAACTTCAGAATCAGAGAAATACTGGTATTATATTTCATTAGAGAATGGTGAGAGTTAACTTTGTAAGAGAATGAAACTTCAGAATCAGAGAAATACTGGTATTATATTTCATTAGAGAATGGTGAGAGTTAACTTTGTAAGAGAATGAAACTTCAGAATCAGAGAAATACTGGTATTATATTTCATTAGAGAATGGTGAGAGTTAACTTTGTAAGAGAATGAAACTTCAGAATCAGAGAAATACTGGTATTATATTTCATTAGAGAATGGTGAGAGTTAACTTTGTAAGAGAATGAAACTTCAGAATCAGAGAAATACTGGTATTATATTTCATTAGAGAATGGTGAGAGTTAACTTTGTAAGAGAATGAAACTTCAGAATCAGAGAAATACTGGTATTATATTTCATTAGAGAATGGTGAGAGTTAACTTTGTAAGAGAATGAAACTTCAGAATCAGAGAAATACTGGTATTATATTTCATTAGAGAATTGAGAGTTAACTTTGTAAGAGAATGAAACTTCAGTATGAGAGAAATACTGTTATTATATTTCATTAAAGAATGGTGAGAGTTAACTTTGTAAGAGAATGAAACTTCAGAATCAGAGAAATACTGGTATTATATTTCATTAGAGAATGGTGAGAGTTAACTTTGTAAGAGAATGAAACTTCAGAATCAGAGAAATACTGGTATTATATTTCATTAGAGAATGGTGAGAGTTAACTTTGTAAGAGAATGAAACTTCAGAATCAGAGAAATACTGGTATTATATTTCATTAGAGAATGGTGAGAGTTAACTTTGTAAGAGAATGAAACTTCAGAATCAGAGAAATACTGGTATTATATTTCATTAGAGAATGGTGAGAGTTAACTTTGTAAGAGAATGAAACTCAGAGATCAGAGAAATACTGGTATTATATTTCATTAGAGAATGGTGAGAGTTAACTTTGTAAGAGAATGAAACTTCAGAATCAGAGAAATACTGGTATTATATTTCATTAGAGAATGGTGAGAGTTAACTTTGTAAGAGAATGAAACTTCAGAATCAGAGAAATACTGGTATTATATTTCATTAGAGAATGGTGAGAGTTAACTTTGTAAGAGAATGAAACTTCAGAATCAGAGAAATACTGGTATTATATTTCATTAGAGAATGGTGAGAGTTAACTTTGTAAGAGAATGAAACTTCAGAATCAGAGAAATACTGGTATTATATTTCATTAGAGAATGGTGAGAGTTAACTTTGTAAGAGAATGAAACTTCAGAATCAGAGAAATACTGGTATTATATTTCATTAGAGAATGGTGAGAGTTAACTTTGTAAGAGAATGAAACTTCAGAATCAGAGAAATACTGGTATTATATTTCATTAGAGAATGGTGAGAGTTAACTTTGTAAGAGAATGAAACTTCAGAATCAGAGAAATACTGGTATTATATTTCATTAGAGAATGGTGAGAGTTAACTTTGTAAGAGAATGAAACTTCAGAATCAGAGAAATACTGGTATTATATTTCATTAGAGAATGGTGAGAGTTAACTTTGTAAGAGAATGAAACTTCAGAATCAGAGAAATACTGGTATTATATTTCATTAGAGAATGGTGAGAGTTAACTTTGTAAGAGAATGAAACTTCAGAATCAGAGAAATACTGGTATTATATTTCATTAGAGAATGGTGAGAGTTAACTTTGTAAGAGAATGAAACTTCAGAATCAGAGAAATACTGGTATTATATTTCATTATAGAATGGTGAGAGTTAACTTTGTAAGAGAATGAAACTTCAGTCAGAGAGAGTTACTTTGTAAGAGAATGAAACTTCAGAATCAGAGAAATACTGGTATTATATTTCATTAGAGAATGGTGAGAGTTAACTTTGTAAGAGAATGAAACTTCAGAATCAGAGAAATACTGGTATTATATTTCATTAGAGAATGGTGAGAGTTAACTTTGTAAGAGAATGAAACTTCAGAATCAGAGAAATACTGGTATTATATTTCATTAGAGAATGGTGAGAGTTAACTTTGTAAGAGAATGATGAAACAGAGAAATACTGGTATTATATTTCATTAGAGAAATACTGGTATTATATTGGTATTAGAGAATGGTGAGAGTTAACTTTGTAAGAGAATGAAACTTCAGAATCAGAGAAATACTGGTATTATATTTCATTAGAGAATGGTGAGAGTTAACTTTGTAAGAGAATGAAACTTCAGAATCAGAGAAATATGAGAAACTTTTAAGAGAAGAACTTCAGAGAAATACTGGTATTATATTTCATTAGAGAATGGTGAGAGTTAACTTTGTAAGAGAATGAAACTTCAGAATCAGAGAAATACTGGTATTATATTTCATTAGAGAATGGTGAGAGTTAACTTTGTAAGAGAATGAAACTTCAGAATCAGAGAAATACTGGTATTATATTTCATTAGAGAATGGTGAGAGTTAACTTTGTAAGAGAATGAAACTTCAGAATCAGAGAAATACTGGTATTATATTTCATTAGAGAATGGTGAGAGTTAACTTTGTAAGAGAATGAAACTTCAGAATCAGAGAAATACTGGTATTATATTTCATTAGAGAATGGTGAGAGTTAACTTTGTAAGAGAATGAAACTTCAGAATCAGAGAAATACTGGTATTATATTTCATTAGAGAATGGTGAGAGTTAACTTTGTAAGAGAATGAAACTTCAGAATCAGAGAAATACTGGTATTATATTTCATTAGAGAATGGTGAGAGTTAACTTTGTAAGAGAATGAAACTTCAGAATCAGAGAAATACTGGTATTATATTTCATTAGAGAATGGTGAGAGTTAACTTTGTAAGAGAATGAAACTTCAGAATCAGAGAAATACTGGTATTATATTTCATTAGAGAATGGTGAGAGTTAACTTTGTAAGAGAATGAAACTTCAGAATCAGAGAAATACTGGTATTATATTTCATTAGAGAATGGTGAGAGTTAACTTTGTAAGAGAATGAAACTTCAGAATCAGAGAAATACTGGTATTATATTTCATTAGAGAATGGTGAGAGTTAACTTTGTAAGAGAATGAAACTTCAGAATCAGAGAAATACTGGTATTATATTTCATTAGAGAATGGTGAGAGTTAACTTTGTGAAAAGAGAATGAAATATTTCAGAAGTTAACAGAGAAATACAGAGGTATTATATTTCATTAGAGAATGGTGAGAGTTAACTTTGTAAGAGAATGAAACTTCAGAATCAGAGAAATACTGGTATTATATTTCATTAGAGAATGGTGAGAGTTAACTTTGTAAGAGAATGAAACTTCAGAATCAGAGAAATACTGGTATTATATTTCATTAGAGAATGGTGAGAGTTAACTTTGTAAGAGAATGAAACTTAAGAGAACTTCAGAGAAATACTGGTATTATATTTCATTAGAGAATGGTGAGAGTTAACTTTGTAAGAGAATGAAACTTCAGAATCAGAGAAATACTGGTATTATATTTCATTAGAGAATGGTGAGAGTTAACTTTGTAAGAGAATGAAACTTCAGAATCAGAGAAATACTGGTATTATATTTCATTAGAGAATGGTGAGAGTTAACTTTGTAAGAGAATGAAACTTCAGAATCAGAGAAATACTGGTATTATATTTCATTAGAGAATGGTGAGAGTTAACTTTGTAAGAGAATGAAACTTCAGAATCAGAGAAATACTGGTATTATATTTCATTAGAGAATGGTGAGAGTTAACTTTGTAAGAGAATGAAACTTCAGAATCAGAGAAATACTGGTATTATATTTCATTAGAGAATGGTGAGAGTTAACTTTGTAAGAGAATGAAACTTCAGAATCAGAGAAATACTGGTATTATATTTCATTAGAGAATGGTGAGAGTTAACTTTGTAAGAGAATGAAACTTCAGAATCAGAGAAATACTGGTATTATATTTCATTAGAGAATGGTGAGAGTTAACTTTGTAAGAGAATGAAACTTCAGAATCAGAGAAATACTGGTATTATATTTCATTAGAGAATGGTGAGAGTTAACTTTGTAAGAGAATGAAACTTCAGAATCAGAGAAATACTGGTATTATATTTCATTAGAGAATGGTGAGAGTTAACTGGTATTATATTTCATTAGAGAATGGTGAGAGTTAACTTTGTAAGAGAATGAAACTTCAGAATCAGAGAAATACTGGTATTATATTTCATTAGAGAATGGTGAGAGTTAACTTTGTAAGAGAATGAAACTTCAGAATCAGAGAAATACTGGTATTATATTTCATTAGAGAATGGTGAGAGTTAACTTTGTAAGAGAATGAAACTTAGAGAAGTTCAGAGAAATACTGGTATTATATTTCATTAGAGAATGGTGAGAGTTAACTTTGTAAGAGAATGAAACTTCAGAATCAGAGAAATACTGGTATTATATTTCATTAGAGAATGGTGAGAGTTAACTTTGTAAGAGAATGAAACTTCAGAATCAGAGAAATACTGGTATTATATTTCATTAGAGAATGGTGAGAGTTAACTTTGTAAGAGAATGAAACTTCAGAATCAGAGAAATACTGGTATTATATTTCATTAGAGAATGGTGAGAGTTAACTTTGTAAGAGAATGAAACTTCAGAATCAGAGAAATACTGGTATTATATTTCATTAGAGAATGGTGAGAGTTAACTTTGTAAGAGAATGAAACTTCAGAATCAGAGAAATACTGGTATTATATTTCATTAGAGAATGGTGAGAGTTAACTTTGTAAGAGAATGAAACTTCAGAATCAGAGAAATACTGGTATTATATTTCATTAGAGAATGGTGAGAGTTAACTTTGTAAGAGAATGAAACTTCAGAATCAGAGAAATACTGGTATTATATTTCATTAGAGAATGGTGAGAGTTAACTTTGTAAGAGAATGAAACTTCAGAATCAGAGAAATACTGGTATTATATTTCATTAGAGAATGGTGAGAGTTAACTTTGTAAGAGAATGAAACTTCAGAATCAGAGAAATACTGGTATTATATTTCATTAGAGAATGGTGAGAGTTAACTTTGTAAGAGAATGAAACTTCAGAATCAGAGAAATACTGGTATTATATTTCATTAGAGAATGGTGAGAGTTAACTTTGTAAGAGAATGAAACTTCAGAATCAGAGAAATACTGGTATTATATTTCATTAGAGAATGGTGAGAGTTAACTTTGTAAGAGAATGACTTTGTAAGAGAATGACACTTCAGAATCAGAGAAATACTGGTATTATATTTCATTAGAGAATGGTGAGAGTTAACTTTGTAAGAGAATGAAACTTCAGAATCAGAGAAATACTGGTATTATATTTCATTAGAGAATGGTGAGAGTTAACTTTGTAAGAGAATGAAACTTCAGAATCAGAGAAATACTGGTATTATATTTCATTAGAGAATGGTGAGAGTTAACTTTGTAAGAGAATGAAACTTCAGAATCAGAGAAATACTGGTATTATATTTCATTAGAGAATGGTGAGAGTTAACTTTGTAAGAGAATGAAACTTCAGAATCAGAGAAATACTGGTATTATATTTCATTAGAGAATGGTGAGAGTTAACTTTGTAAGAGAATGAAACTTCAGAATCAGAGAAATACTGGTATTATATTTCATTAGAGAATGGTGAGAGTTAACTTTGTAAGAGAATGAAACTTCAGAATCAGAGAAATACTGGTATTATATTTCATTAGAGAATGGTGAGAGTTAACTTTGTAAGAGAATGAAACTTCAGAATCAGAGAAATACTGGTATTATATTTCATTAGAGAATGGTGAGAGTTAACTTTGTAAGAGAATGAAACTTCAGAATCAGAGAAATACTGGTATTATATTTCATTAGAGAATGGTGAGAGTTAACTTTGTAAGAGAATGAAACTTCAGAATCAGAGAAATACTGGTATTATATTTCATTAGAGAATGGTGAGAGTTAACTTTGTAAGAGAATGAAACTTCAGAATCAGAGAAATACTGGTATTATATTTCATTAGAGAATGGTGAGAGTTAATCAGAGAAATACTGGTATTATATTTCATTAGAGAATGGAGAGTTAACTTTGTAAGAGAATAAAACATCAGAAGCAGAGAAATACTGGTATTATATTTAATTAGAGAATGGTGAGAGTTAACTTTGTAAGATAATAAAACATCAGAAGCAGAGAAATACTGGTATTATATTTCATTAGAGAATGGTGAGAGTTAACTTTGTAAGAGAATGAAACTTCAGAATCAGAGAAATACTGGTATTATATTTCATTAGAGAATGGTGAGAGTTAACTTTGTAAGAGAATGAAACTTCAGAATCAGAGAAATACTGGTATTATATTTCATTAGAGAATGGTGAGAGTTAACTTTGTAAGAGAATGAAACTTCAGAATCAGAGAAATACTGGTATTATATTTCATTAGAGAATGGTGAGAGTTAACTTTGTAAGAGAATGAAACTTCAGAATCAGAGAAATACTGGTATTATATTTCATTAGAGAATGGTGAGAGTTAACTTTGTAAGAGAATGAAACTTCAGAATCAGAGAAATACTGGTATTATATTTCATTAGAGAATGGTGAGAGTTAACTTTGTAAGAGAATGAAACTTCAGAATCAGAGAAATACTGGTATTATATTTCATTAGAGAATGGTGAGAGTTAACTTTGTAAGAGAATGAAACTTCAGAATCAGAGAAATACTGGTATTATATTTCATTAGAGAATGGTGAGAGTTAACTTTGTAAGAGAATGAAACTTCAGAATCAGAGAAATACTGGTATTATATTTCATTAGAGAATGGTGAGAGTTAACTTTGTAAGAGAATGAAACTTCAGAATCAGAGAAATACTGGTATTATATTTCATTAGAGAATGGTGAGAGTTAACTTTGTAAGAGAATGAAACTTCAGAATCAGAGAAATACTGGTATTATATTTCATTAGAGAATGGTGAGAGTTAACTTTGTAAGAGAATGAAACTTCAGAATCAGAGAAATACTGGTATTATATTTCATTAGAGAATGGTGAGAGTTAACTTTGTAAGAGAATGAAACTTCAGAATCAGAGAAATACTGGTATTATATTTCATTAGAGAATGGTGAGAGTTAACTTTGTAAGAGAATGAAACTTCAGAATCAGAGAAATACTGGTATTATATTTCATTAGAGAATGGTGAGAGTTAACTTTGTAAGAGAATGAAACTTGAGAATCAGAGAAATACTGGTATTATATTTCATTAGAGAATGGTGAGAGTTAACTTCGTAAGAGAATGAAACTTCAGAATCTGAGAAATACTGATATTATATTTCATTAGAGAATGGTGAGAGTTAACTTTGTAAGAGAATGAAACTTCAGAATCAGAGAAATACTGGTATTATATTTCATTAGAGAATGGTGAGAGTTAACTCAGAGAAATACTGTATTATATTTCATTAGAGAATGGTGAAACTTCAGAATCAGAGAAATACTGGTATTATATTTCATTAGAGAATGGTGAGAGTTAACTTTGTAAGAGAATGAAACTTCAGAATCAGAGAAATACTGGTATTATATTTCATTAGAGAATGGTGAGAGTTAACTTTGTAAGAGAATGAAACTTCAGAATCAGAGAAATACTGGTATTATATTTCATTAGAGAATGGTGAGAGTTAACTTTGTAAGAGAATGAAATCTCAGAATCAGAGAAATACTGGTATTATATTTCATTAGAGAATGGTGAGAGTTAACTTTGTAAGAGAATGAAACTTCAGAATCAGAGAAATACTGGTATTATATTTCATTAGAGAATGGTGAGAGTTAACTTTGTAAGAGAATGAAACTTCAGAATCAGAGAAATACTGGTATTATATTTCATTAGAGAATGGTGAGAGTTAACTTTGTAAGAGAATGAAACTTCAGAATCAGAGAAATACTGGTATTATATTTCATTAGAGAATGGTGAGAGTTAACTGGTATTATATTTAAGAGAATGGTGAAACTTTTCAGAATGAAACAGAGAAAGAGAAATACTGGTATTATATTTAATTAAAGAATGGTGAGAGTTAACTTTGTAAGAGAATGAAACTTCAGAATCAGAGAAATACTGGTATTATATTTCATTAGAGAATGGTGAGAGTTAACTTTGTAAGAGAATGAAACTTCAGAATCAGAGAAATACTGGTATTATATTTCATTAGAGAATGGTGAGAGTTAACTTTGTAAGAGAATGAAACTTCAGAATCAGAGAAATACTGGTATTATATTTCATTAGAGAATGGTGAGAGTTAACTTTGTAAGAGAATGAAACTTCAGAATCAGAGAAATACTGGTATTATATTTCATTAGAGAATGGTGAGAGTTAACTTTGTAAGAGAATGAAACTTCAGAATCAGAGAAATACTGGTATTATATTTCATTAGAGAATGGTGAGAGTTAACTTTGTAAGAGAATGAAACTTCAGAATCAGAGAAATACTGGTATTATATTTCATTAGAGAATGGTGAGAGTTAACTTTGTAAGAGAATGAAACTTCAGAATCAGAGAAATACTGGTATTATATTTCATTAGAGAATGGTGAGAGTTAACTTTGTAAGAGAATGAAACTTCAGAATCAGAGAAATACTGGTATTATATTTCATTAGAGAATGGTGAGAGTTAACTTTGTAAGAGAATGAAACTTCAGAATCAGAGAAATACTGGTATTATATTTCATTAGAGAATGGTGAGAGTTAACTTTGTAAGAGAATGAAACTTCAGAATCAGAGAAATACTGGTATTATATTTCATTAGAGAATGGTGAGAGTTAACTTTGTAAGAGAATGAAACTTCAGAATCAGAGAAATACTGGTATTATATTTCATTAGAGAATGGTGAGAGTTAACTTTGTAAGAGAATGAAACTTCAGAATCAGAGAAATACTGGTATTATATTTCATTAGAGAATGGTGAGAGTTAACTTTGTAAGAGAATGAAACTTCAGAATCAGAGAAATACTGGTATTATATTTCATTAGAGAATGGTGAGAGTTAACTTTGTAAGAGAATGAAACTTCAGAATCAGAGAAATACTGGTATTATATTTCATTAGAGAATGGTGAGAGTTAACTTTGTAAGAGAATGAAACTTCAGAATCAGAGAAATACTGGTATTATATTTCATTAGAGAATGGTGAGAGTTAACTTTGTAAGAGAATGAAACTTCAGAAATACAGAGAAATACTGGTATTATATGAAATTAGAGAATGGTGGTGAGTTAACTTTGTAAGAGAATGAAACTTCAGAATCAGAGAAATACTGGTATTATATTTCATTAGAGAATGGTGAGAGTTAACTTTGTAAGAGAATGAAACTTCAGAATCAGAGAAATACTGGTATTATATTTCATTAGAGAATGGTGAGAGTTAACTTTGTAAGAGAATGAAACTTCAGAATCAGAGAAATACTGGTATTATATTTCATTAGAGAATGGTGAGAGTTAACTTTGTAAGAGAATGAAACTTCAGAATCAGAGAAATACTGGTATTATATTTCATTAGAGAATGGTGAGAGTTAACTTTGTAAGAGAATGAAACTTCAGAATCAGAGAAATACTGGTATTATATTTCATTAGAGAATGGTGAGAGTTAACTTTGTAAGAGAATGAAACTTCAGAATCAGAGAAATACTGGTATTATATTTCATTAGAGAATGGTGAGAGTTAACTTTGTAAGAGAATGAAACTTCAGAATCAGAGAAATACTGGTATTATATTTCATTAGAGAATGGTGAGAGTTAACTTTGTAAGAGAATGAAACTTCAGAATCAGAGAAATACTGGTATTATATTTCATTAGAGAATGGTGAGAGTTAACTTTGTAAGAGAATGAAACTTCAGAATCAGAGAAATACTGGTATTATATTTCATTAGAGAATGGTGAGAGTTAACTTTGTAAGAGAATGAAACTTCAGAATCAGAGAAATACTGGTATTATATTTCATTAGAGAATGGTGAGAGTTAACTTTGTAAGAGAATGAAACTTCAGAATCAGAGAAATACTGGTATTATATTTCATTAGAGAATGGTGAGAGTTAACTTTGTAAGAGAATGAAACTTAGAGAATCAGAGAAATACTCAGAATCAGAGAAATACTGGTATTATATTTCATTAGAGAATGGTGAGAGTTAACTTTGTAAGAGAATGAAACTTCAGAATCAGAGAAATACTGGTATTATATTTCATTAGAGAATGGTGAGAGTTAACTTTGTAAGAGAATGAAACTTCAGAATCAGAGAAATACTGGTATTATATTTCATTAGAGAATGGTGAGAGTTAACTTTGTAAGAGAATGAAACTTCAGAATCAGAGAAATACTGGTATTATATTTCATTAGAGAATGGTGAGAGTTAACTTTGTAAGAGAATGAAACTTCAGAATCAGAGAAATACTGGTATTATATTTCATTAGAGAATGGTGAGAGTTAACTTTGTAGAAATACTGGTATTATATTTCATTAGAGAATGGTGAGAGTTAAGAGAATGAAACTTCAGAATCAGAGAAATACTGGTATTATATTTCATTAGAGAATGGTGAGAGTTAACTTTGTAAGAGAATGAAACTTCAGAATCAGAGAAATACTGGTATTATATTTCATTAGAGAATGGTGAGAGTTAACTTTGTAAGAGAATGAAACTTCAGAATCAGAGAAATACTGGTATTATATTTCATTAGAGAATGGTGAGAGTTAATATTAAAAAAGAATGAAACTTCAGAATCAGAGAAATACTGGTATTATATTTCATTAGAGAATGGTGAGAGTTAACTTTGTAAGAGAATGAAACTTCAGAATCAGAGAAATACTGGTATTATATTTCATTAGAGAATGGTGAGAGTTAACTTCGTAAGAGAATGAAACTTCAGAATTAGAGAAATATTGGTATTATATTTCATTAGAGAATGGTGAGAGTTAACTTTGTAAGAGAATGAAACTTCAGAATCAGAGAAATACTGGTATTATATTTCATTAGAGAATGGTGAGAGTTAACTTTGTAAGAGAATGAAACTTCAGAATCAGAGAAATACTGGTATTATATTTCATTAGAGAATGGTGAGAGTTAACTTTGTAAGAGAATGAAACTTCAGAATCAGAGAAATACTGGTATTATATTTCATTAGAGAATGGTGAGAGTTAACTTTGTAAGAGAATGAAACTTCAGAATCAGAGAAATACTGGTATTATATTTCATTAGAGAATGGTGAGAGTTAACTTTGTAAGAGAATGAAACTTCAGAATCAGAGAAATACTGGTATTATATTTCATTAGAGAATGGTGAGAGTTAACTTTGTAAGAGAATGAAACTTCAGAATCAGAGAAATACTGGTATTATATTTCATTAGAGAATGGTGAGAGTTAACTTTGTAAGAGAATGAAACTTCAGAATCAGAGAAATACTGGTATTATATTTCATTAGAGAATGGTGAGAGTTAACTTTGTAAGAGAATGAAACTTCAGAATCAGAGAAATACTGGTATTATATTTCATTAGAGAATGGTGAGAGTTAACTTTGTAAGAGAATGAAACTTCAGAATCAGAGAAATACTGGTATTATATTTCATTAGAGAATGGTGAGAGTTAACTTTGTAAGAGAATGAAACTTCAGAATCAGAGAAATACTGGTATTATATTTCATTAGAGAATGGTGAGAGTTAACTTTGTAAGAGAATGAAACTTCAGAATCAGAGAAATACTGGTATTATATTTCATTAGAGAATGGTGAGAGTTAACTTTGTAAGAGAATGAAACTTCAGAATCAGAGAAATACTGGTATTATATTTCATTAGAGAATGGTGAGTTAACTTTGTAAGAGAATTAACAGAGAAATACTGGTATTATATTTCATTTTGTAAGAGAATGAAACTTCAGAATCAGAGAAATACTGGTATTATATTTCATTAGAGAATGGTGAGAGTTAACATTAGAGAATGGTGAGAGTTTTGTAAGAGAATGAAACTTCAGAATCAGAGAAATACTGGTATTATATTTCATTAGAGAATGGTGAGAGTTAACTTTATAAGAGAATGAAACTTCAGAATCAGAGAAATACTGGTATTATATTTCATTATAGAATTGTGAGAGTTAACTTTGTAAGTAAAGAATGAAAGAATGAAACTTCTTTGTAAGAGAATCAGAGAAATACTGGTATTATATTTCATTAGAGAATGGTGAGAGTTAACTTTGTAAGAGAATGAAACTTCAGAATCAGAGAAATACTGGTATTATATTTCATTAGAGAATGGTGAGAGTTAACTTTGTAAGAGAATGAAACTTCAGAATCAGAGAAATACTGGTATTATATTTCATTAGAGAATGGTGAGAGTTAACTTTGTAAGAGAATGAAACTTCAGAATCAGAGAAATACTGGTATTATATTTCATTAGAGAATGGTGAGAGTTAACTTTGTAAGAGAATGAAACTTCAGAATCAGAGAAATACTGGTATTATATTTCATTAGAGAATGGTGAGAGTTAACTTTGTAAGAGAATGAAACTTCAGAATCAGAGAAATACTGGTATTATATTTCATTAGAGAATGGTGAGAGTTAACTTTGTAAGAGAATGAAACTTCAGAATCAGAGAAATACTGGTATTATATTTCATTAGAGAATGGTGAGAGTTAACTTTGTAAGAGAATGAAACTTCAGAATCAGAGAAATACTGGTATTATATTTCATTAGAGAATGGTGAGAGTTAACTTTGTAAGAGAATGAAACTTCAGAATCAGAGAAATACTGGTATTATATTTCATTAGAGAATGGTGAGAGTTAACTTTGTAAGAGAATGAAACTTCAGAATCAGAGAAATACTGGTATTATATTTCATTAGAGAATGGTGAGAGTTAACTTTGTAAGAGAATGAAACTTCAGAATCAGAGAAATACTAGAGTTATATTTCATTAGAGAATGGTGAGAGTTAACTTTGTAAGAGAATGAAACTTCAGAATCAGAGAAATACTGGTATTATATTTCATTAGAGAATGGTGAGAGTTAACTTTGTAAGAGAATGAAACTTCAGAATCAGAGAAATACTGGTATTATATTTCATTAGAGAATGGTGAGAGTTAACTTTGTAAGAGAATGAAACTTCAGAATCAGAGAAATACTGGTATTATATTTCATTAGAGAATGGTGAGAGTTAACTTTGTAAGAGAATAAAACATCAGAAGTAGAGAAATACTGGTATTATATTTCATTAGAGAATGGTGAGAGTTAACTTTGTAAGAGAATGAAACTTCAGAATCAGAGAAATACTGGTATTATATTTCATTAGAGAATGGTGAGAGTTAACTTTGTAAGAGAATGAAACTTCAGAACTGGTATTATATTTCATTAGAGAAAATACTTTGTAAGGTCAGAATCAGAGAAATACTGGTATTATATTATATTTCATTAGAGAATGGTGAGAGTTAACTTTGTAAGAGAATGAAACTTCAGAATCAGAGAAATACTGGTATTATATTTCATTAGAGAATGGTGAGAGTTAACTTTGTAAGAGAATGAAACTTCAGAATCAGAGAAATACTGGTATTATATTTCATTAGAGAATGGTGAGAGTTAACTTTGTAAGAGAATGAAACTTCAGAATCAGAGAAAACTGGTATTATATTTCATTAGAGAATGGTGAGAGTTAACTTTGTAAGAGAATGAAACTTCAGAATCAGAGAAATAACTTTGTAAGAGAATGAAACTGGTATTATATTTCATTAGAGAATGGTGAGAGTTAACTTTGTAAGAGAATGAAACTTCAGAATCAGAGAAATACTGGTATTATATTTCATTAGAGAATGGTGAGAGTTAACTTTGTAAGAGAATGAAACTTCAGAATCAGAGAAATACTGGTATTATATTTCATTAGAGAATGGTGAGAGTTAACTTTGTAAGAGAATGAAACTTCAGAATCAGAGAAATACTGGTATTATATTTCATTAGAGAATGGTGAGAGTTAACTTTGTAAGAGAATGAAACTTCAGAATCAGAGAAATACTGGTATTATATTTCATTAGAGAATGGTGAGAGTTAACTTTGTAAGAGAATGAAACTTCAGAATCAGAGAAATACTGGTATTATATTTCATTAGAGAATGGTGAGAG